>NC_040096.1:63226936-63535741 GCF_003369695.1 Bos indicus x Bos taurus
AAACAATCTGAAAAGGACTGGCTGTATGTATATGTACAACTGAGTCACTTTGCTGTACACCAGAAACTAACACAGCATTGTAAATCAACTATACTCTAATAAAAAATTTAAGAAACAGAGAGAAATTGGACACCTATGGTAACTTCGTAGTTCAGGCAAGGAGAGAATAAACTGTGGATATAAAAGAGCTAGAGAGAAAGTACTCAAGGAGAAAGTACTCAAGGAGAAAGTACTCAGTAAGAACATGCCAATTTCAAGGTGCCTTTGCACTTGGCTTTCTGCCCCTGTGCCTTCTGTCTCTGCCTAGCTCTCTGGGCTTCTGCCTAGGGGACACTCAGCCTGAGGTAGCCCTCCACAACCTTGCAGATGGGATGAACGGCCTGCCTCCTCTGCTGTCTGCGTAGGGGGGACCACTGTGTGTGCATCTCCCATGCCCTGTCCATGCCTCTGTCTTTCTGGGAAGCCATGATTCCAGAGGGCAGGGACAAAATCACTTCTGTTACCATTGTTCATTTTACTGCGTAGCAAGGTGAGAACCACTACTCTGTGTGCAGAACAGGTAAGAGAAAAGTTAAGGGAAAAAAAAAGGATACACGCAATACTTGTTGTGATGTGGCACTACTCCTGTCTAGAAGAAAAGGTGAAAATAACTCTAACAAGATAATCTTGAATGAGCTGGAAAATCAATTTGTTAATTGGCTTGTTCAACGAATGTTTACTGATCAAAGTTTGCAGCTTGGGAATACACTATGGGAATGTAAAAGTAGCTCATTCAGGCCATGCCAATGGGATGCAGGGGAGATAAAGAGGGCAAGGGAGGGGCATAATATATGAAGAATTTCCATGTGAGGTGACCATATGGCTGAATCTCTTAATACTCACAGAAACCATATATTGAAGGTCTTTTTTGAAGAAAATCAACCAAGTTCATATTGTGGTATAAAGCAGTGAGCTAGTCACATAAGTGCAAGCAATCCCTTTGCAAGACAATTATCCTGTAGAGCTATCATCTCACAATATTTCTGCAAAAGAGAACTTTAGAAAACAGAATCTGCAAATCACTTTGGGAGCTTGTTACAAATGAAGATGTCTGTTGTTTTGTCTCTAAGTCATGTCTAACTCTTTGTGACTCCATGGACTGTAGCATGCCAGGTTCCTCTGCCCTTCACTATCTCCCAAAGTTTGCTCAAATTCATGTCCATTGAGTTGGTGATGCTATCTAACCATCTCATCCACGGCCGCCCATTTCTCCTCTTGGCTTCTATCTTTCTCAGCATCAGGGTCTCTTCCAATGACTTGTTTCTTCGCATCAGGTGGCCAAAGTATTGGAGCTTCAGCTTTAGCATTAGTCCTTCCGATGAAAATTCAGGACCTATTTCCTTTAGGATTGACTGGTTTGATTTCCTTGCAGTCCAAGGGACTCTAAAGAGTCTTCCCCAGCACCACAATTTGAAAGCAACAATTCTTTGGTGCTCAGCCTTCTTTACGGTCCAACTTTCACATCTATACATGACTACTGGAAAGGTCATAGCCTTGAATATACAGACCTGTGACAGCAAAGTGATGTCTCTGCTTTTTGATATGCTTGTCTAGGTTTGTCATAGCTTTTCTTCTAAGGATCAAGAGTCTTATAATTTAATGGCTGCAATCACCATCCACAGTGATTTTGGAGCCCAAAATAAGTCTGCCACTTTTTCCTTTTCCCCATCTATTTGCCATGAAGTGATGGGACTGGATACCATGATCTTCATTTTTTGAATATTGAGTTTCAGGCCAGCTTTTTCAGTTTCCTTTCACCCTCATCAAAAGGTTCTTTAGTTCCTCTTCACTTTTTGCCATTAGATCGGTATCTGCGTATCTGGGGTTGTTGATATTTCTGCTGGCAATCTTAATTTCAGCTTTAAATTCATCCAGCCCGGCATTTCACATGATGTACTCTGCCCATAAGTTAAACAAACAAGGTGACAAAATACAGCCTTGATGTGCATGAACAAATACATATTTAACAAAATATAGCATGGGAAAAGAAATGTATCCTTCCTTGATTCCCCTGCCCCGCCCCCTGCCCCGCTGCCCAAAAAATGCTCTAGAGGGACTTCCTTTGTGGACCAGTGCCTAGGACTCCTCACTTCCAATGCAAGAGGCTCAGTTTCAGACCCTCATCAGGGAACTAGATCCCATGTGCCACATCTAAGACTCGGAGCAGCCAAAACAAATATATTAATTACTTTTTAAAAAGACAATGCTCTAGAAAAATCTTCTCCTAAAGCTTCTCTTTATTCACTCCTACATTTAACAACAGCAACAAACTAACCCCCTGTTCCTTTGTGGCAGGGTTCTGTGGACATGCAGCCATTTAGTGACTTAGCATGTGAAACAGAGAAGTGAGCCAGCGGCATAAAATTCCTACACACAGAATACTGAACAGCACAGTCTTCCAAAACTGAAGATACCCAGTCATCTCGCATCCACAGTTGTGGGACTACAGGATACACAAGTCAGAGAGAGCAGAGCCCATCTAAGATTTACAACAAATTAGTCCAAGTGTCATTTAGCTCCAAAAGCAAAACATAGCCTCCACTGAATTACAAGTCTCTTGTTAACAGTGAGGGGGCTTCCCAGGGGGCACAAGTGGTAAAGAACCCACCTGCCAATGCAAGAGACATAAAAGATACAGGTTTGACTCCTGGGTCGGGAAGATCCTGTGGAGGAAGGCATGGCAACCCACTCTACTGTTCTTGCCTGGAGAATCCCATTGACAGAGGAGCCTGGTGGGCAATAATCCATAGGGTAGCAAAGAGTCAGACACAACTGCATGTCAGTGAACTGGGTAGAGGGTCTACTCTACACCAACCCATTCTTCTAAAAAGGTGTTGGAGGATGGGGTCAGGCAAGATGCAGCCTCTCTTGTTCATATTGAGGTCAGTTGGCCAACTGAAATAGAAATGAATTTATTGGAGTTGCTATATGGGTATCTCTAGATCAAACCCTCTGGGAAATTCCTAAAAGCCAGAAGTGGTCACTAAATTTGACTTGCTAGTCTTTCACTATTTTTCAATCAAGCATTTTTTATGTGCTGAGCTTCATGCTGAGGACTTTATTTACATTATTTCATTTAATCCCCCAAATTATCTCCTTAAATGGTAGTTCTGTTCTTTTACTTTGCAGATAAGATAACTAGAAAAGGCAAGTGACTTTCTAATATTGTACGGCTGATGAGTAACTGAGTCAAAATTCCAACCCAGATCTGGGGACCAGCACATTAAGATGTCAGGGTTTTTTGGTCATTTTCTTAACTTTCTTTGTTATAAACATCCTGAGACTCCACTCCATAACCAATGCTGGCCTATTGCAATAATGAGCTCTTTGAACTCTCCTCCACCACGTGGACTTCAACTTCAGCCTCAGCTCTAAGTCCAGCAAGTTCTCATCACTTGATGCCACCCAGCTTCAAGTATGAGACCCTCTTTCCTCCAGACCCAGCCCGTATCCTTGCCAACTGACTGATCCAAGGTGTCTACTAGGGGCAGGAGGTAATTTGCATAGGGGTGTTATGGGTAAATTAAGAATTCAGATGAATCATGAGTTTCTGACTACAGCAAGTCTTGGGGACATAAACGTTTGTTAGTTCAGCTAAAGGAGAAGAATTGGAGTTCATTTATGCTTATTCTCAACTACAGCAAAGATGTGGGGCATTAAAGACCCACAAACTGTTATGAAATAATTGCAAATATGGGGGAAATTATCCTTCTCAAGCATAGCACAGAAAGAACTTGGAATTCCACCCTCTGAATGGTGAACTATCTGGACTTAATGATGGCTCACACTGTAAAGAATCTGCCTCAATGCACGAGACCAGGTTCAGTTCCCGTGTCTGCAAGATCCCTTGGAGAAGGAAATGACTACTCACTCCAGTATTCTTGTCTGGAGATTTCCATGGACAGAGGAGCCTCAGTTCAGTTCAGTCATTCAGTCGTGTCCAACTCTTTGCAACCCCATGGACTGCAGCACACCAGGCCTCCCTGTCCATTGCCAACTACTGGAGTTTACTCAAACTAATGTCCATTGAGTCAGTGATGCCATTCAACCATCTCATCCTCTGTCGTCCCCTTCTCCTCCTGCCTTCAATCTTTCCTAGCATCTAGGTCTTTTCAAATGAGTCAGTTCTTCGCATCAAGTGGCCAAAGTATTGGAGTTTCAGCTTCAGCATAAGTCCTTCCAATGAACATTCAGGACTGATTTCGTTTAGGATGGACTGGTTGGATCTCCTTGCAGTCCAAGGGACTCTCAAGAGTCTTCTCCAACATCACAGTTCAAAAGCATCTATTCTTCTGTTTTCAGCTTTCTTTATAGTCCAACTACTAGCCGGACCTTTGTTGGCAAAGTAATGTCTTTGCTTTTGAATATGCTGTCTAGGTTGGTCATAACTTTTCTTCCAAGGAGCAAGTGTCTTTTAATTTCATAGCTGCAGTCAACATCTGCAGTGATTTTGGAGCTCAAAAAAATAAAGTCTGTCACTGTTTCCACTGTTTCCCCATCTATTTCCCATGAAGTGATGGGACTGGATGCCATGATCTTAGTTTCCTGAATGTTGAGCTTTAAGCCAACTTTTTCACTCTCCTCTTTCACTTTCATCAAGAGGCTCTTTAGTTCTTCTTCACTTTCTGCCATAAGGGTGGTGTCATCTGCATATCTGAGGTTATTGATATTTCTCCCAGCAATCTTGATTCCAGCTTGTGCTTCTTCCAGTCCAGCATTTCTCATGATAAGCAGGGTGACAATATACAGCTTTGATGTATTCCTTTCCCTCTTTGGAACCAGTCTGTTGTTCCATGTCCAGTTCTAACTGTTGCTTCCTGACCTGCATACAGATTTCTCAAGAGGCAGGTCAGGTGGTCTGGTATTCCCATCTCTTTCAGAATTTTCCACAGTTTGTTGTGGTCCACACAGTCAAAGGCTTTGGAATAGTCCATAAAGCAAAAGTACATATTTTTCTGGAACTCTCTTGCTTTTTTGGTGATCCAATGGATGTCAGTAATTTGATCTCTGGTTCCTCTGCCTTTTCTAAAACCAGCTTGAACATCTGAAAGTTCACGGTTCACATATTGTTGAAGCCTAGCTTGGAGAATTTTGAGCATTCCTTTACTAGCGTGTGGGATAAGTGCAATTATGCGGTAGTTTAGGCATTCTTTGGCATTGCCTTTCTTTGGGATTGGAATGAAAGCTGACCTTTTCTAGTCCTGTGGCCGCTGGTGAGTTTTCCAAATTTGCTGGCATATTAAGTGCAGCATTTTCACAGCATTATCTTTCAGGATTTGAAATGGCTCAACTGGAATTCCATCACCTCCATTATCTTTGCTTGTAGTGATGCTTCCTAGGGCCTGGCAGGTTACAGTTCATGGGGTCACAAAGAGTGGACAAGACTGAGCTACTAACACTTTCAATGGTCACAGAAAGCAAGATAGTATTTTACAGGCAGATAAGAGCCAATTCCAGAGCAAGATTGATGATAAACATTAGATAGATATTGAAATATGTTTCATAAGTTAGACATTTAGAAAGAAATTATCGCATGATACAGGATGCTCGGGGCTGGTGCATTAGGATGACCCAGAGGGATGGTATGGGGAGGGAGGTGGGAAGGGGGTGCAGGATGGAGAACACATGTACACCCGTGGCAGATTCATGTCAATATATGGGAAACCAATACAATATTGTAAAGTAATTAGCCTCCAATTAAAATAAATAAATTTATATTAAAAAAGAAAGAAATTATCATATATTTTGCTTCCATTTCCAGAATATAGCCATTTTCTGAATATAGAAATAATATAACCTTAAAATGAGACAAAAGAATATTGCATTACATTTAGAATGGATAAATAACAAGGCCCTAATGTACAGCACAGGGAACTATATTCAGTATCCTGTGATAAATGATAATGGAAAAGAATATTAAAAGCTATGTAATTATATATGTGTATAACTGAGTCACTTTGTTGCACAGCAGAGATTGGGACAACATTGTAAGTCAACTATACTTCAATAAGAAAAAAAGAATTTTGTAAAGTGTTTCCTCTATGGTTGGCTAATAATAATAATGACAGCAGCAGAAGCAGCAATAATGGTGAAAGTGGGCACGGTGACTTGAGTACCTGCCATTTTACTGATGGCTTTAGATACAAGATTTCATTTTTAAAAATTCTTTGAAATATAGTAGATTTGCTATGTTGTATTAGTTTCAGGTGTACAGATGTACAGCAAAGTGATATCTCCTTGGAGAAGGGAATGGCAACCCACTCTAGTATTCTTGCTTGGGAAATCACGTGGACAGAGGAGGTTGATGGGCCGCAGTCCATGAGGTCGCAAAGAGTCAGACACGACTTAGCACACACATATCATATATATTCTTTTTTAACATTCTCTTCCATTATAAGTTATTACAATATATTGAGCACATCTTCCTAACCTTGCCAAATAGATATTGACCAAACCCATTTCATTCTTCTCCTGGATACTCAGCTAAACTGCATTTCCCAGATTCCCCTGCAGTTAGGTTGGGCCACGAGATTCATTTTTGGCTATTGGAATAAGGCTGAAAGTGACAGGCACCATTTCCAGACTTGTCCTCTAAAACCTGTGTTGAGACCTTCTGTGCCCTCTCACTTTGCTCATTGGCTGGCCAGATGGAGAGAATCCACTGGAGCCCTCTGAGTCCCTATAGCATGGCAGAGCCACCAGAAGGACTGAGCCCCGTTTACCCACCAGCCCCAAGGAGCAGGACAAGGCGGTGCTACGTCCCCCTCCCCTCACCTCCAAAGGACTGCGATATGAGCAAGAAATAAAATCAGTTTCATGAAGCCAGTGAGATCTGGGGTTGTAGTATACTAGTATCATACTAGTAGCTTACTAATTGCAGCTAGTATTATTGCCTCGAATAACATAGTATTAATAACTTTGTGTTTCCAGTAAGAAAGCTAGTTTGTTCAAGGTCTTGCAATTGGTAACTGCAGAACTTGGCTGGAGAGGCTCCACCTCCGTGCTTTCCCAGCACCTTGAGCTGTGCATGTGTGATGCCTCCATGGTTCACATAAAATGCCTGAGTCATATCATGAAAGCCAACTTCACCATCCCTTCGGGGCTCCTCCTGGAATTCTCAGTGGCACACAGGGAAGGGCTTGAGGTCAGCTGGTTGGATTCCTCTTTGACCAATGATTATTTTGAGCCGATCCATTACCAGAATCTCCTTTCCCTGGTTCCCAGGCCAGGTAGTGGGTGAGTAAGTCCCAGCCAGAGGCCAGCCATACAGCATTCCAGTGGCATTGGACGTGGCTCAGGGAATTCTGGACGCCTGGCAGGGAGACGGCATGTCACTGGGAGCCACATAAACAGATTTCTTGGAAGGACATGATGTGTTGTTATTTCAGGGACAGAAAAGACCATTCGTGGATGCAACATTGGAGTGTGTGTGTGTACACACGTACATATGTATATTTGTATGTATGTACATGCAAATATCAGCATGTGTGTATGTGTGTGTGTGTGTGTGTGTGTGTGTAGGCATTATGTGTATATGTATGTATATAACTGACTCTTTGTGACTCCATGGACTGTAACCCACCAAGTTTCTCTGTCCACAGAATTCTCCAGGCAAGAATACTGGAGAGGGTAGCCATTCCCTTCTCCAGGGAATCTTTCCTACCCAGGGATCACACATGGGTCTTCTTCATTGCAGGCAGATTCTTTACCATCTGAGCTACAAGGGAAGCCCTTTATATATATGTATTATGTGTACACATATATGTGTATATATATATATATATGAACACACAATCAGACTGGCCGTAACATCATCATACCACATATGATATGTATATATGATGTTTACATACATGATATATATGTAAGTATATATATGATATATATGAATGTGTATGCATAATTATGCCCATGAGAGTTTGTACATAAGCATTGCTATGCATGTGTCTGTACACACTCAAATAATGTGCTCATGTGCCTAAATGCACACATATGCAAATATGCAAAATAATGTACATCCATGTATCTTTACATATCGGTGTGTATGTATATCCCTAAACATTTTCATCTGAAGCATTAAAAGTTCCTCAAAATAGAAACATGTTTTAATTCTCTCACAGTTTTGAGAACCATGAAAAATCCACATGAAAGTAAAGACTGAGATTCCAAATAAACACAAACGTGCTATTAATGGCAGTGGCTGGTGTGAGAATTATTCAAAAACCCAGTGACTCAACAGTATGTCCCCTTCATTTAGAGAAGCACTGAGCAGGGGGATGTCTGTGGCCACCAGGACCGGCAGCCTGCACCCAGCCAGCCCTCGCCTGACCACCCAAGTCTGCTCCCCACGTAACTGATAGATATGTTTGGACAAGTTCTATTAAGTACAAAGACGGCCACCGGGGCAACATGTGGAGTTGATAGAGCAAGAGGCAGAAAGGCAGATCACAGTGTGAGGCCTGCTGATGCTGACAGAATTTGCCGGAACAAAATGAGTGCACGCTCCCCATCTTCTATTACTGAATTTCAGTAAGATCTTTGGCACCCACAAGGCTTAAGAGGGCAAGCCTGTCCCGGGTTTCCGATTTCTGTCTCCCGATTGCCAGAAAATCAGGGATTTCTCAGAACTCTAATTGGTGGTCCTTCTTTAGGCTGAGTCTCCAGGGATGCCCCGGAAGCAGGCGTGGAGCGGCTGAGGCTCTGACCAGCGGCGTGGATGTCATACCTTGCCCGAGCCCCTCCCTGTACCTGCTCTCAGAATCTCCCTGGGAGCCGCGTTGGCAAGCACACCTGTGTGGACCGCAAGAGCCTCTCTCACCATCTTGGCTACATTATCGTCATCCTCCAGAGCCCTCCTGAACAAGGCTTGGCAACAGCAAAAACAAACACGATCTTACAGCATCTTTGGACACACTTCCAAAATGCAAAGGCAATTAATCAGTGGTCTCCCTGAGACTCTGCTCACTGTGGCTGCTGCTTTTGACACAGAGCTTGGCTTTGATGGGAGCCTAAGAAGCCTGTGAGAGAGCCCCAAAAGTGGTAATGGGCTTCAATTATTCATTTGTTTAGAAGACTGGGGAGCAGAACTTGAGCTGTAAGCACACAGACGATCTATCTCAGGTCCTCCCAGCAGTGAGGTCTTTTACTCCCTGCCTGAGCATTCTCTTTGGAAAGAGAAGGGTAGCTTCACCAGGTCTGGCATGGATCCAGAGGTTTCCTGTGTATGTGTGTGTGTGCATGTGTGCATATTTAAACAGGCTATATTCAGGGCATCAGAATATTTTTGAGCCTTGTATAAAGACTGCTGTTTCTAATTATGTGATATCTAGGTTGTCCCACTCGTCTGTAATGGATGGGATTTCTTAGTGCTGGATTTTCATGTCATTTTATAGGAAATCAAGATTGTATGTTCTCTGAGAGATTCTGTCATTTAGCAGTGTATTCTCAAGACATGGCATAATCACCTTAATAATTAATAATAGGGAAAGAAGTTGCTTATAGCCTAAGTTATTCTCAGCTTTGAACTTTGTCCTCAGCAGCTTATTATACATGTGGAAATATCTTGATGGAGCCATCATCCCAGGAAATTTACAACAGCAGACACTCTGCTCTTATAATCTGCAACTGATGATTAAAGCACTGCTGAGGCCCAGTTGGTCTCCTGAAAATACTGATGAGTAAAGAGAAATCTGAGCTTCCCTGACAGCTCAGTGGTAGAGGATTGACCTGCTAATGTAGGAGACACTGGTTTGATCCCTGGCTCAGGAAGATCTTTGAAGAGGGAAATGGCAACTCATTCCAATATTCTTGCCTGAGAAATCCCATGGACAGAGAAGCCTGGCAGGCTATACAGTCCATGGGGTTGCAAAAAAGTCGGACACATCTCAGTTACTGAATAAGAACAACAAAGAGAAATCTAAATGTCCAATACACACAGTATTTTCTTAACAAATAAATTTTATTCAAATAAAATAGTAGGATATTTTTGTCCCAAGTTTGAATAGATCTCTTAACTGTTTTCTTTTTCCATGAGCTCTTTTTCATATGCTTTTATATCTCAAGATTCTATTTAAAAATTGTCTCTTCCATGGAGTCTTATCTAGTTTATTTTCCTGGATGTTGTCTTTTTCATCCTAGAATTCCCACCACACCTGACTTGTGGTCATCTTCACTTGAAATAATTTTTCTTGTTTTTGCCTTTTAACACTTGTTCTGAACTGTAAACACTGGGGGAAAAAAAGTTCAGCTTTTGCTCATTTTATTGCCACTTAGTCCATAATTATTGCTTAGTATGTATTTGTTGAGTGAATGGATGGATGGATGGATGGATAAGTGGATAAACACTTTTCTTTTTCCTAGCCTAGATTATCCCCAAATAATATCACTTGATGTGATACAGATTTTTGTATCTGACTTTTGTGGGTTGAATGCTGCTGCTGCTGCTAAGTCGCTTCAGTCGTGTCCGACTCTGTGTGACCCCATAGACGGCAGCCCACCAGGCTTCCCCATCCTTGGGATTCTCCAGGCAAGAACACTGGAGTGGGCTGCCATTTCCTTCTCCATAGCGCTCCTTAAAATTCATATACATCTGGGATCTCACAACGTGACCTTGTTTGGAAATAGAGTCTTTGTAGATGCAATTAGTTAAGATGAGGTCATACTGAATTAGAATGGGCCCTAAATTCAATATCACTCGTGTGCTTATAAAAAGAGACTAGACGTACAGGGAGATTGCTCTGTGAAGATACAGACAGAAATCAGAACCAAGGAACACCAAGATTTGGCAGGACCACCAGAAACAAGGAAGAGGTAAGGAAAAATCTTTCCTTGGAGACTTCAGAGGAAATGTGGCCCTGGAAGGACCTTGACCTTGGACTTCTGACCTCCAGAACTGAAAGAGAACACATTTCCAGTGCACTAGGCCTCCAAGTTTGTGATGCTTTCCTACAATAGCCCTAGAAAATGAATGCACTCTCCAAGAATCTATGTCGCAGAGAAGGAACCAGCTATAATCCAGCAGGGCTTTAACCAAGGACCCCTAACTGGAGTGGCTTTGCCCTGGCAGGAGAGCTTGTTATTGTTGTGAAGTCTAAGTCGTGGAACCTTGTGGTAATGTAGAACAGCTGACACTGAGTAGGAAGGGAAGGTCGGGGGACAGCACTAAATAATAATCTAAGATGTGCAGGAGACTGGCTGCTGCTGCTGCTGAGTTGCATCAGTCGTGTCCGACTCTGTGCGACCCCATAGATGGCAGCCCACCGGGCTCCCCCGTCCCTGGGATTCTCCAGGCAAGAACACTGGAGTGGGTTGCCATCTCCTTCTCCAATGCAAGAAAGTAAAAAGTGAAAGGGAAGTCGCTCAGTCGTGTCTGACTCTTAGCGACCCCATGGACTGCAGCCCACCTGGCATCCATGGGATTTTCCAGGCAAGAGTACTGGAGTGGGGTGCCATCACCTTCTAGAGACTGGCTAGGGGCCCAAATTCAGGTTTAAAGTCACCCGATGAGGACCACAGCAAGAAGCTGAGGTCACGCTGGCCAGATTCCCTGGGCAGGGGATGGAGCGGAGGAGGGTCAGGCGGGCCTTGGACAGCAGCAGCTTCTGACTCTTGCTATAGTTATTGGCTGGACATAAGACATGGGTGGAGAAGCCTTGGTTAATGGACCAAATATGAAGCAGAGAGAATTCTAAAATTGCCTAAACATCAAATTCCACCCCGGCAAGTCTCCTTTCTAAGTATTTGGCCACCTCTTGTTTTCTCCCTGTAAACTTACTTTCAAACCAAACCTCAAACAAGGCTACAATTTAAGTCCTTCCAAATAATCCTTAAGTGATGTACAGTTTGGGAAAATACCATCATGAGACTCACATTTCTTCGATTTGTATGTTCTGGGCAACGTGAATAAGACATTAAAGCACAGTGACCACAAAAACCTCACTAATTCAGAGGAATTGTCCGAAGGAACTTCTGACTGAATGGTGAGAGATTGGATGTAGAAAATATTTTTGAAGCCATCCCACTTTATGGATACTTCCTACAAGGACGGGTATTAACGAGAAGGAGACTGGCGTTCAGTTAAGTAGTGGCCCTCGGAGGATGAGGTTTAATGAATAGATAAGAATGGTTTGTAATTAGTCCATCATTTGTTTGTATTGCAAAGGGTTCTTGTGAAGGGCTTGAGGATGCTTGAAAAGAGTGTGTGCTCTTAAGTAGTTGGAATATTTCACCCAGAAATGTGTTTATACAACTGATTTGTTTAGTACAGCTATTGCCTCAGCCTCCTGTCTGCTTATCCCAATTTTCACATGAGAGATGGGCGTGGTGATGAGGTCTCACTTGGCTTATAAATCAGCATGAGAAGACAGAGGGAGGGCGCTTTCCAGGGAGGAGGCTGAGACAGGGCACATTGGCTTGCTATGGATACAGTGCCCCTCGGAGAACTGACCATCGGATGTCCGGCTGGCTGGTGTCGACCACAGACAACACCTATTTAGTCTTCGTGATCCTGAGTCAACGTCCTCTCCAAGGGTGAATGCACCCTCTGCTTTAATCTTGTGAAAAATGAATGCTCAGTTTAGGGTCAGAAGACTTGATCTTGAGTTTTAACCCTATTACTGGCTGTATGTCTCTTGGTGTATATACTATGTAGTCCCTCTTTGTTCTCTTCAGCTAGATATTTAATGAGATAACATGTATGCTCTCGGTAAGCCATAAATCATGTCCAGATTTAAGAAACCATGGTTATCCCATCATTAACAAGCAGACCCAACAGGTACAATGTTTCAGTGATTGAAAGTCTAAGGATTGTGTTTAAAGTTCTGAAATTCAAAGAGAAGTGTTTGCTTTATGGGCCAGACAGACCTAGTTTGAGTCCCAGTTTTATTTCCCAGTAATGTGTTTTTGCTGTGATGTTGAGCCCTTAATTATGTATATGTAAAGTGGAGATGGGAAATAAGTGCTTAAAAAAGCTGTGCAGTGCTTCATGCAGTGACCACCACAAAAGTGCTTAATAAATACTAGTCAACATAAATTCCTGAAGCCCTTAAGGAGACAGGCATAAGGATGTTCACTGTAGCACTGTTTGCAGTGGCAAAATGTCATAGGTGATCTGTCTGGCTGTCCCCAGTAAAATTGACAAACGGTGGCAGGAGGAATAAGCCATGAGACACTGAGGAGCAGTTTTGAAACCAACAGGTCAATGTACACCTGAAAGTACATCCTGAAACACTTGTGAAAAGAGAGGAAAATAGAATATAGTTTAAAATACATTTATGTAGCTAAGAGTACGTGCGTAGGGAGCAATATCCATGTTACAGTAATCCATTGGATTCACAGTGATCACGGATGAAGAGAAATGAGAGTGAAAGGGAATGAATGAATGAATGGTTGAATGACAAGGGGCAGTGATGTGCCACACACACGTTACAGAGAAAGATCAACTTGGCCTTCCACTCTCGAAGCACAATTGAAAAATAAAATACAATACATTAAACTTACTAATTACTCTAATTATTATAATACCTGGAGACTCCAGTTCCCTGGGAATACAAAAATAAAGAAAGACACTCCTTATATTAATTTCCTAAGGCTGCTGTAACAAATTTCCACAAATGGGTTGCTAAAGACAATAGAAATGGACACTCTCAGTTGTGAAGGCCAGAAATCAGATGTTGGCCAGACAGTGTTCCCTCTGCTGGCTTTAGAGAGTCACAGTCCTTTGATCCCGCCAACTTCTGCTGTCTCTGGGCCTCCCTTGATATGTGGCCACATCACTCCGCTACTCGCTATCCACTTGGCCATTTATTGTTGCCTTCTTCCCCTCTGTCTCAAATCTCCTTCTGACTTTGGATTATAAGCACACATTATTTAGGGGCCATCTAGATAATCCACAGGCTTCCCCAGTGCCTCAGAGGCAAAGAATCCGCCTGCAATGCAGGATACCCAGGTTTGATCCCTGGGTTGGGAAGATCCCTTGGAGAAGGAAATGGCAACCCACTCCAGTATTCTTACCTGGAAAATCCCATGGACAGAGGAGCCTGGCAGGCTATAGTCCATGGGTTCACAAAACAGTCAGACACAATTTAGTGACTAAACATACTATAATCCAGGATAAACTCATTTTAAAATGCTTAAATTAGCTACATCTACAACACCTACAAAGATCCTTTTTTTTTTTTTTTTTTTCCTTCAAGTAAGGTTACATTCACAAGTTCTGGGAATTAGGACCAAGGCATATTTTTGGTGGGTCAGAGGACATCATTCAGCCTTCCACACTCCCTAAAAGGGTCTCAAATGGTAGCAAGTTGAGCCCCCACTGCCTGCAAGAAAAGGAGATTTGATCTCTCCCTCCCTTTTGAGTCCATCATCTATGGAATGCTCAGGAAACCCCCAGAGATGCTGTGTGCCACTCAGAACAAACCAGGTTCCTCTTCACAGGCTCCTGAATACAGATAATCCAGGAATTCCTGGCTGCTCCTAGTATACACTGGAGTGCCCACAAGACTGTGCCACAAGGAAACCCAGGCCCTCCAAGATTCATAATGGCTCCAGTGACAGCCACAGTACTGGCTGTCACCTCCAACATCCGATGACCTAAGAAGTCCCTAAGACAACCTGATTCCCACTGCTGCTGCCCCAAACACAACCTCACCTGATGCTTACCTTCTGTCCACCCTCCACTGTTCCCCTTCCCAGGTCCTTGCAAGTCCCTTCACAGTTCTTAATCCTGTTCCAAATATATATGTATATTTTATTATCATCATTAGGGTTAACATTGCTTTGCTTGCTTGCTTCACTTCAGTCGTGTCTGACTTTTTGAAACTCTATGGACTTGTAGACAGTCAGACTCCTCTGTCCATGGGATTTCCCAAGCAAGAATACTGGATTAGGATCATTGTTCAGTTGCTAAGTCATGTCCAACTCTTTGTGACTCTATGAACCGCAGACTTCTCTGTCCATCACTATCTCCCTGAGTTTGCTCAAACTCATGTCCATTGAGTCAGTGTTGCCATCTAGCCATCTCATCCTCTGTCACCCTCTTCTTCTCTTGCCCTCAATCTTTCCCAGCAACAGGGTCTTTTCCAATGAGTCAGCTCTTCACATCAGGTGGCCAAAGAAGGGTTACAGTTAGATAAAGCTCCATGAGGACAGAAAAATTGAGAGCATCTGCTTTACCCAACATTGTATCAGCAGCAGTTAGCCCCATGCTCTGCACATTTTTTATTTTATTTATAATTTTATTTTGATTTTCTTTGGCTCACTTCATTTTCTATGTCTCTTTCATATCCCCTTTCCCTCAAGATTTGTTTGCTTGTTTGTTTCTGTCTTTGACATTAGAGAATTTCTTAGAAGATTTGGAGACCTTTGTTGCTCCATTTATATTTAAGAATGTGTGTGTGTGTGTGTGTGTGTGTGTGTGTGTTGTGTGTTGCTCAGTATGCCCAACTCTTTGCAACCCCATGGACTGTAGCTCTCCAGATTCCTCTGTCCATGGGATTCTCCAGGCAAGAGTATCGAAATGGGTTGTCATTCCCTTATTGAGGGGATCTTCCCAACCGAGGGATTGAACCCAGGTCTCCTTCATTGCACCAGGTCTGAGCCACCAGGGAAGCCCACATATTTAAGAATGGTGCTCTTAAAAGTTGATTGAGTCACTGGATGTGCATAAACAGGGCTTATCATCTCTGGGCCTTCACCGTGTGGCAATCCTCAGATGTCATGAACCTCAGATAATATATTGAGCTGATCAGTTTTGCAAAGATCAGTCCTCAAATGTCCTACCTAGTGGAGAGGAACTGGGCTTTCAGTGGGATTAGAGGAAAAGTATTGTCCAGGTTATAAGTCTGTGAGTAATCTCTCACTTATTTACCTTCTCCCCTTCTCTTCAACATGGTACCTGACCCCTATGTCTGGAATTTCAAAATCCTGGGCTCCCCTGATTCCACCTTTCTAAAGGATAAACATGTCTTCTTTGAGGGTGAGTGGGAGAGAAAAATCTGGCTACATAGAATAGGAAAAAAGATCTAAACACATTACTACTATTTACTCAGCTATGGCCGGAGTCCAAATTTCAGACCACTGTACACTCTGACATTCAGAGAAAAATAGTCCCTCACATATCTTTCATTTCATCCTTCTTGCAGCAAAAATGTGCTTGTTTTTATTATCACTTCCCTGCAGAAAGTAAGGTTCTGCCTCACTGTGCTTTAACAGTGGTCTGCCATGTTCCATGTTTTAACACATCTGATTTGCTGTGAATGACTTCTAATTCTGTTTATACTTTGACTTTATATTGATGCTTTTAATGCTGCTTTCTCTCTCACTTTATTGGTTTTCAGTCAAGAAGCAGAAAAGAAATGTATGTTTACAACCCATCATGTTTAAACATAATTCAGTAACAAAATCTCTATACTCATCAACTTCATTCTTTTGATCATGGAAAGAATGAAGAAGCAGAATTATTGCCATAAGAATTCCAAACAGCAAACCAACCACATAGTTGATCACAAAGAGCTTTATAATTTTAAAAACAGTGATTATGAAATATTTTGTATTATACAAAAAGCAAGGGCATTTACTTGTTAACAAAGCCTAAATCTTTGTTAACAAGTAATAAATTTTAAAGAATAAATCTTCTTTATTCACATTCTCCAAGATATACAAAAAACCTAAATGTCCATTGATAGATAATGCATAAAAATATGATAGATGCATATAATGGAATACTACTCAGTCTTATAAAAGAAGAAAATTCTTCCATTTGCAATAATATGCATGGACCTAGATGATGTTATACTATGTGAAATAAACCAGAGAAAGGCAAATTCTATATGATTACACTATTTTTAAGAATATAAAATATTAAACTCATAAGACAGGAGAGTGGGTGAGTATTTTTACCAGGATCTGTGAAGTGAAAGAAATGGAGAAGTGCCTAAAAGGTCAAAGTTTCAGTCATGCAAGATGGATATGTCCCGGGGAATAGCATATGGTCTATATTAATGCTGTTTGGATACATAAATGTTTTTCTATGAGTGTAAATCTTAAGTTAACCAAAAAGAAAAACAATAATATTTAAAAATTAGTTCAAATTCAGTTGCTCAGTTGTGTCTGACTCTTTGCAACCCCATGGACTCTCAAGAGTCTTCTTCAACACCACAGTTCAAAAGCATCAATTCTTTGGTGCCCAGCTTTCTTTATGGTCCAACTCTGACATCCATTCATGACTATTGGAAAAATCATAGCCTTGACTAGACGGACCTTTGTCAGCAACATAATGTCTCTACTTTTTTTAATACACTGTCTGGGTTGGTCATAGCTTTTCTCCCAAGGAGCAAGCATCTTTTAATTTCATGGCTGCAGTCACCACCTGTGGTGATTTTCAAGCCCAAGAAAATAAAGTCTGTCACAGTTTTATCTATTTATTTATTTTTATATTTAAAAATAATTTAATTAATTTTTAAAAATAAGAGGGTGGTAGGAAGCTTTTGGAAGTGATAAGCAACTTGATTTTGGTGATGTTTCATGGTTCTATACTTATCTCCAAACTGGTCAAGTTGTATACACTAAATATGTACAGCCTTTTGAATACAAGGAATACTTTAATGAAGTGGCTAAAAACAAGAAGAGATGTTCCATGTCATTAAATAAAAAATTTATCTTCTCAGGTTACCTTGAATAATGTTCAATTGTTAGCATGAGTCATCTCAGTTTACCGTGTAGAAATGGCTACCAAAGACTGTTAAATATATTTGTCTATCTATAATCATCCATTTGTGTGTACATCTTTATGGAGGTGTGTGTGTGTGTATATATATATATATATATATGATATTTATGTGTGTATGTATTTGTATATTGTATATATGTATATTATATATAGTCAAAGCTGTGGTTTTTTCAGCTGTCATGTATGGACGTGAGAGTTGGACCATAATGGAGGCTGAGTGACAAAGAAATGATGCTTTTGAATATGGTGCTGCTGAAGACTCTTGAGAGTCCCTTGGACAGCAAGGAGATCAAACCAGTCAATCCTAAAAGAAATCAACCCTGAATATTCACTGGAAGGAGTGATGCTGAAGCTGAAGCTCCAGTAGTTTGGCCACCTGATGGGAAGAGCCAACTCACTGGAAAAGACCCTGATGCTGAGAAAAATTACAGGCAGGAGAAAAGGGGGCAACAGAGGATGAGATGGTTGGATGGCATCACTGGCTCAATGGATATGAGTTTCAGCAAACTCCAGGAAATAGTTAAAGACAGGGAAGCCTGGGATGCTGCAGTCTGTGGGGTCACAAAGAGTTGGACATGACTTGGTAACTTAACACAACAATACAAATAAGTGTATATTTATATTTATATTTTTTTCTGCTTCTTCCATGGAAAGGAAATACCAAGAACAGACAATTTTATGAAATCCACGCTTATACTCTGCTTCCCTAAACTCAGTCCTAAGAGGGCAGATGTATGACAACAGAAATGATTCAGTTAAGATCTAAATTTCCACCTTCGGTGTGCTAACTCATTTCATGCCTTACCATTGGTATTCAAGATGTTTTAGAAATGTGACCAGTGAGTGCTGATAAAGTTCAAAGGTCCTCTTTTCTTGACATTTAATCTAATAACCAGATTAGATGAAAATTAAGAAATTCATCTTATTTCTCAGGTTACCTTGGGTAATGTTCATTTGTTAGCATGAGTCATCTCAGTTTATCATGTAGAAATGGCTACTGGTGTGGGTAGTTATTTCCTTCTCTAGGGTATCTTCCCAATTCAGGGATTGAACCCAGGTGTCCCACATTGCAGGCAGATTCTTTACCATCTGAGCCACCAGGGAAGCCTGAGAATACTGGAGTGGGTAGCCTATCCCTTCTCCAGGGGATCTTCCTGACCCAGGAATCAAACCAGGGTCTCCTGGCTTACAGGCAGGTTCTTTATCAGCTGAGCTATCAGGGAAGTCCCTGAATGACTACCAAAGAGTGTTAAAAAAAAAAAAATATATATATATATATATATATATATATATATATATATACATCTATTTTCATCCTTCTGTGTGTGTATGTTTATAGAGATTATGTATATATGTGTGTGTATGCATATATTTGTATGTCTGTAGGTGATTGCAGCCATGAAATTAAAAGACGCTTACTCATTGGAAGGAAAGTTATGACCAACTTAGACAGCATATTCAAAAGCAGAGACATTACTCTGCCAACAAAGGTCCGTCTAGTCAAGGCTATGGTTTTTCCTGTGGTCATGTATGGATGTGAGAGTTGGACTGTGAAGAAAGCTGAGCGCCAAATAATTGATGTTTTTGAACTGGTGGTGTTGGAGAAGACTCTTGAGAGTCCCTTGGACTGCAAGGAGATCCAATCAGTCCATTCTGAAGGAGATCAGCCCTGGGTGTTCTTTGGAAGGAATGAAGCTAAAGCTGAAACTCCAGTACTTTGGCCACCACATGTGAAGAGTTGACTCATTGGAAAAGACTCTGATGTTGGGAGGGATTGGGGGCAGGAGGAGAAGGGGCGACAGAAGATGAGATGGCTGGATGGCATCACCAACTTGATGGACATGAGTTTGGGTGAGCTCTGGGAGTTGGTGATGGACAGGGAGGCCTGGCGTGCTGCGATTCCTGGGGTCGCAAAGAGTTGGACACGACTGAGCAACTGAACTGAACTGATATACAGTCAAAACTATGAAAGTGAAAGTCACTCAGTCACCTCCGACTCTTTGTGACCCCTATACAGTTCATGGAGTTCTCCAGGCCAGAATACTGGAGCGGGTAGCCTTTCCCTTCTCCAGGAGATCTTCCCAACCCAGGGATCGAACCCAGGTCTCCTACAATGCAGGCAGATTCTTAACCAGCTGAGCTACAAGGATAGTTTGGTTTAATACTTGGCCACTGAAGACACTTAAAGACAGAATCCATTTCCAGGGGCTTACAGTGAACATGAATTTGAGCAAACTCTGGGAGATGGTGGAGGATAGAGGAGTCTGGCACGCTGCAGTCCATGGAGTCACAAAGAGTTAGACACAATTTAGTGACTGAACAACAACAGCAAAGCAAACTTGTAAGCTTCTTTCTTCTGCCTCGTTTCTTTTTCTTCGTTTATGTCTCACAACAGCATGTGAGTTTCGGAGTTCTATTTAAAGTTTCTGTCTCTCATTTAGTTGTTACTCAATATATATTTTTCAAGGGTCTTTCACTCAGGCATGGGTGCAGGTACTAAAATTGTAATTATGAACAAAATAAAACCCTTTTCTTAATTAATATGTAGTATTGCAAAAGTAGGAGACCCTGGTTTTATTCCTGGGTCAGAAAGATCCACTGGAGAAGGGATAGGCTATCCACTCCAGTGTTATTAGGCTTCCCTTGTGGCTCAGCTGGTAAGGAATCTGCCTGCAAGCAGGAGACATGGGTTCAATCCCTGGGTTGGGAAGATCCCTTGGAGAAGGGAAAGACTACCCACTCCAGTATTCTGGCCTGGAGAACTCCATCGACTATAAGAATTAGACACACCTGAGTGCCTTTCACTTCACTTCTTTACAAAAGCAAAACTTTCAAAACTAGCTGTATTTTTATATTGAATCAAAAACAAAAGATTTAAAAATTGAGCAAAAACAAAAGCAAGTAATGTTGAAAATTAAAAAAAAAAAATTACTGATGGAAACCAGTATTGTTTTTTAAGAGGTGATCAATTCAAAACTTATACTTGATCAGAAATTTGGCACCAGCATTTCAAACACCTAACCTGATCATTGTGATAATTTTTTAGCCAAAGTAGTCTTGCTAATAATATATATTTAAAGCAAGGTGCTCTCTTCCAAGCTCTCTCTCTCTCTCTCTCTCACACACACACACACACACACACAAAATACAAAATTTAAATAGACAGGTGTAGAGTTAGAGATAAAATCGAATATATAGGCTTGTAGAATAAAAATTTTAAATGCATTCAAAATGAGAAATCTCTTTATTTTGTTCTCTACTGGTAAAGAAAAAAAAATCCATCTGCTTCAGTTTCATTATCTGATTCTCTTTCTGTATATTAGAGGTCTATGAGTGCACTGATTTCATTAAAAGATGGTGTTTTTGTGACCCTTTACTAAAAAGATCTGGTCTCCCACAATACCTCCCAACATTTTCTTTAAGTAGCTGAGTATGGTGTTTCCGGTGTGAACAGCAATGATGATCATGTGTTCCTATGTTTGTGTGCATGCCAAGTTGCTTGGGTTGTGTTAAACTCTGTGTGACCCCATGGACTGTAGCCCACCAGGCTCCTCTGTCCATGGGATTCTTCAGGCAAGAATATGGGAATGGGCTTCCATGCCCTCCTCCAGGGAATCTTTCTCGTCTGGAGATCGAACCCACATCTCTTACCTCTCCTTCACTGGCAGGTGAGTTCTTTACCACCAGTGCCACCTGGAGAGCCTGCATGTTCCCATAAGGAAATGAATTTTGACAACTCCTGTTAGCTGACAGATATGTACTATAATTGGGGGCTTCCCTGGTGGCTTAGTGGGTAAAGAACCCACCAGCAAAGCAGGAGACACAGGAGACATGCACAACTGACAACTGAACAACGACAAAGATTTGAATATGTAAATATATATTACAACTGGAAAACAGCAGAAGCAAAATAAAAGCTATATTTTTGGATGCAAATACAAAAGATGGCATTGATTTGAGTGACTGCTACCATCATTCAGGTCTTGTTGTTGCTCAGTCGCTAAGTCATGTCTGACTCTTTATGACCTCATGTTTTGCAGCTTACCAGGCTTACCTGTCCTTCACTATCTCCCAGAGTTTCTCAGGTTCACATCCATTGAGTCAGTGATGCTATCTAACCACCTCATCCTCTGTCACCCTCTTCTTCTTTTGCCTCCAATCTTTCCCAGCATTAGAGTCTTTTCCAATGAGTGGCTCTTTGGATCAGGTGGCCAAAGTATTGGAGCTTCAGCATCAGTCCCTCCAATGAATATTCGGAGTTGATTTTCTTTAGGATTGACTGCTTTGATCTCCTTGCATTCCAAAGGACTCTCAAGAGTCTTCTCCAGCACCAGAATTCAAAAGCATTGATTCTTTGTCACTCAGCCTTCTTTATGGTCCAACTCTCACATCCATACATGACTCCTGGAAAAACCATAGCTTTTACTATATGGACCTTTGTCAGCAAAATGATGTCTTTGCTTTTTAATACACTGTCTAGGTTTGTCATAGCTTTCCTTCCAAGGAGCAAGCATCTTTTAATCTCAAGGCTTTAGTCACCATCCACTGTGATTCTGAAACCAAGAAAATAAAATCTATCACTACTTCCACTTTTTCCCCATCTATTTGCCATGAAGTGATGGGATCAGATGTCATGATCTTAGTTTTTTGAATGTTGAGTTTTAAGTCAGCTTTTTCACTCTCCTCTTTCGCCCTTATCAAGAGACTCTTTAGTTCTCCACTTTATATTATCAGTCAAGATCCAGTCTGGAAAGTCCCATTCCAAGAACCTTCATTTTGCTCATCTGCAAAGTGAAACTAACAGTAAATGCCTGTCTCACAAGAAAAGGTGTACAATGGGAAAATATTTTCGAAAATATATGATATGAAATCACCAAGTGAGTAAGTTGTACAAGCTGCTAGAGCCAGATTTCCTTGAAATGAATCTCCGTGCAATCACTTCCTGGTTATGTGACCTTAAGCAAGTTACTTAACCTCTCTGAGTCTCCCCCTCCTAATGTACAAATGTGATTAAGTAAATTCACCCACATGGTGACTATGTTAGGAAGTCAAATTTGGGTGACATTTGTAAAGCATGTATAATAGTTCCAGCAACAGAATAAGCATTATATTCAAGTTTAATAAAGAAGTAAATTGCTCAATGATACACTTAGTTGTAGGATCTAAGTCTCTGCCCACACAAAATCTTCTTTAAAGCATATCATGTTAGAGTTACATACTTTATATAGTCCTTTTTGTTCTGTTTTATATACTATACATATGTAAAGAATACAGCAAAAGTACCAATGATGTGAGGAATATAAAATTCATCATGGAAAAAAATGTGTGTGCAAAGTAATAACAGGAAACAATTGCTTTGTTCTCTTTTTCAGACTGCCTTAAGTAGGTCTGCTCAAATCAATACTCTAGTTTGAATAATTTTTTCTGAACAAGGACAGATTTATAAGTGAAAGTATCTGGCATGTTAATTGAAAGGTCTTTATTACTGGTTGTCTATTCCTGTTAGCGGCCATCTTTTAAACTACGATGGCTGCCACTTAAATCAAGAATCAGTTAGAAACATTAATAAAACAACCCTGTCAACTCCCATTAGACCCCAGCCAGACCTTTTTCTTCTCTATTAAGCAGGCAATTGCTAATCACTATTTTTATCAATATCTTAGGAACATGATCTGTAATTTACCCCCAGTAAATGAGTAATATCAATTGGCTACCAGATCTAGGTTGAAAGGACTCTCTCGGGGGGAAATAAAGTCCATATTCTGTCACCTTCTGTTTGTAAAGAGAGAGAAACATTGGTGTCTTGGAAGAAAATAAACATTTTTTTTTCCTAAGGGATACAGGATTGAGTATGTTCTAATAAGCAGGAAAAAAAATGGCGAGAGGGATTTTAGAGGAATATCTGGCAAAATAAGCAAAATAATGCTAAAAAAAAAAAGAGGTAGAGTTAGTTTTCACATTGTCAGCTCAGTCAAAAACTTAAGTTTAGTTGAACAAGCATCTACTTAAGAGAGGGTTCTCATCTGGGACCACAGGATCTACTACGACTGACAAACGTTTAAAGAGAAAACTGTGCCAAGTATGGTCAGGTTCTCTAAGGGAAGACGTGCCTGCAGAGGTCAGCAGGTATGAGCAGTGTAGGCACTCCATCTAACCTGGGGGGAATGACTAGGACAAGGATTCATCCTTCCATTCTCCATTTGGTTGAGGTTGATGGGGGCCGGTCGGATGGGCAGAAACTTTGGCCCTAGATCGATCGGTTAGAGTTAGAAATGGGATGCAGATCATTTGATCCAACCATCTACTCTTTTTGTGAGTCCTTTCTTAATCACAATTCTCTTAGCTTTCCAGTTAAGGTCCTCCAGGGCACAGAGCACCCCACTTCTGGAAGCAGCCCAAGCCCACTCTGGCAGTTTTAATCCTTACAAGAGTCGTATCTCTGTTGAATCAGAAAACACCTCTTCTGCTAGCTTCTGAGGTTCTGACGTCAGCCACGTGGGGTGTGGACTGTTCGCTGGTGCAGAGCAGTGGAAACAGATGAGAGTGAGAAAGCTAGAGTGCAAGTCTTAGTTTTACCACACATATTAATGTTATGATCTGTGGTGTCTTACTTTCCTCAGTGGGAAAATTCTCACTGGGAAAATAATAACTGTATGATTCATTGTCTGCAAGGAAGTAGCATAGTTATATTTTAGAACTATAAGCGTTGTGAAAATAACTTTTAAATAGGCAAAGTTGTTGTTCTCATCACTTTCTTTTTAGTACAGTAGTTCTTGAAATTCTTGAAGGAGTTTTGAAATTCTTGAAGGAAATTCTTGTAATTTCTCTGGTTCTTCTCAAACTCTTGATTTCTCCTAACCATTCCCACATGACAGTGAAATGCCTGAACTAGAGTTTAGAGTTTTGTCTATAAACCCCTTCTCTTAAATGAATGGACCCAAATACTAATATGTATCAGGTTTGTGTAGTTATGACTTGGATCATCTACCAGCTTCAACTAGGAATTTTTTTTCTGATTGTTCACTGCTGGAATTCATGGACCCAATGACCCAAAATCATAATTTTGTACTTTAAAACACACACACACACACAAAGCACAAAAGCTAAACTGAAAGCCTTGCTTCTGAAGGGTACGCTGAGTGGTATAGTGAAAACAAACTGGTTACAGGAACCAGTGTAATGAATTAATTCTTAAAAACAGAACTGGAAGGAACCATAGAGATCACCTAGGGTATAGGTCTCAGTCTACCTTAGAGGAGATACATTACAACCTGCTTAAGACCAGCCTACTCATCATTGTATATATTCATTTAACAAAAATAAATATTTTCTAAATATTAAAAGAATGAATAACCCAATGAAAAAAAATGGGCAGAACATTTAAACAGATAAGACATACATATGGCCAAAAAGCACACGAAAAAATGGTCAACATCCCTAATTAAATATTTAGAAAAATGCAGATCAAAAATACAATGAGGTACCACATCAGTTCAGTCAGAATGGCCATCAACAAAAAGTCTACAAATAATAAACACTGGAAAGGGTGTGGGGAAAAGGAACTCTCCTACACTATTCGTGGGAAAGTAAACTCATACAAGTACTACAGAAAACAGTAGGTCGGTGGATAAATTGTGATCTACCCAGACATTGGAGTATTATTCAGTGCTAAAATGAAATAAATGACCAAACCATAAAAATAGATGCAGGAAATTTAACTGCGTATAACAGTTAAATGAAAAAAAAAAAAAAGTCTATGAACTATGCAATATGGAAATCTAAGTATATGATGTCTTGGAAAAGGGCAAAACTATGAAAACAATAAAAACATCTGTGGTTACCAGGGGTTAAGGAGGAAGAGATGGATAGCAGAGCACAGAGGATCTTTAGGGCAGTGAAACTGCTCTACATGGCACCATAGTGGTGAATACATGTCATTATACCTTGTCCAAATCCATAGAATGTGCAACATCAAGAGTGAATTTTTAGAATATATTATGGACTCTGCGGTAATGAATGTACCACCCCGGCGGGGTTGTTGACAATGAGGAAGCTATGTATGTGTGGAAGCAGAGTATAAACTTTCCATTTATTTTTGCTCTGAACCTAAAACTGACCTAAAATCATAAATTCTTAATAAAAAATTTGAACTTATATGTTCAGCCTTATTCAATAAGGATTTACTGAGGAGCTACCTATATGTGGCAGTGCTGTGCTTTGCTGTGCTTAGTCACTCAGCCATGTCTGATTCTTTGCGACCTCATGGACTGTAGCCCGCCAGGCTCCTCTGTCCATGGGGATTCGGAGTGGGTTGCTATGACCTCCTCTGGGGGATCTTCCCAACCCAGGGATCAAACAAGGGACAGTGATAAAATAAGACATGGTCTATTGCAGTCACAGAAGGCAATTCAAATGAGAGGGAACAAATGATCAATGCCAGTCCAACTGAGGCTCAAATTATGAATATTTCCTGTCTCTAATGACCATTGCAGTTGACAACAGAACTAGACTATTTTGCTATAATGGGTGGTCCCTCTGCTACTGGTCTTTCCCACCCTTGGATCGTTCCCTGTGTGATAATGAGACTGAGGTTGTAGATGAAGTTGGCATAATAAGAACTATGTAGTGTTAATTAAACACTTACTATTTTTTGGTCAGTGCTTCTCAGCATTAATATTGATTAACATATTTAATTTTTATAATGTCTTATGAGGGAGGAACTCCCATTATTCTCCTACTTTATACATAAGGAAACTAAAGCTCTAAACAAGTGATGTTGTGAAGAATTGTGAAGCATCTGAGATTTTATGTTACCTACAAATTAGAGAGTAAGACTGTCACAGCTTCAAGGTTGCTAGTAGACATGAGTTTTCTGGGACAAGGATACAGGATAGTTCTGAACTCACAGTTATGGGAACAGCCAGTGTCAGCTTTTCTTACACTTGCTCCCTGAGTCTCAGTGCCCAAGGGCCACGTGACCCCTGAATGTGTGGCCATTTGTTACAGGCGAAGACCCCTCAGCTTTGGGAACCTGGTTGTCTTCTGATGAGTTGTCAGCCAGCCCGCCCTTTCCTCAAGATGGGAAACACTATTTCTATCTTCCAGGCTTGTTTGCTGCATGCTAAGACGCTTCAGTTGTGTCTGACTCTTTGCAAACCCATGGACTGTAGCCTGCCAGGCTCCTCTGTCCATGGGATTCTTCAGCCAAGAATACTGGAGAGGGTTGCCATGCCTTCCTCCAGGGAATCTTCCCAAGCCAGGGATTGAAACTGTGTCTCTTACATCTCTTGCATTTACAGGCCAATTCTTTACTACTAGTGCTACCCTGGAAGCCCAAGCTTGATTGCTAGTTCAGAACACAGAATGGCCGGTGCCTTGCTCATTAGATGCATAGAAACACGAGAAATTCATAGAGAAAGGTCTCCTGACACAAGCGCTTACTCAAGGTCACAAATGGCGAAGCTTGTGTTCAAGTTGGGGCATTCCATGGCCCCCATGCCTAACCGCCAAGCTCCAGTTCCTCCCTAGGCCATCAGAGCATCTTGACAGATGTTGGTGGTTGAGTGGGAACTAATTCACAGCAGGAAGGCTTTCTGGCGCCCAGCATGTCAGGACAGAAATCTAACCTGGAGCTCATCTCCCAGTGGACTAGTAAGCAGGGACTGGGGTGCAGCAGGCCAAAGAAGGGAGTCTGAAGTGAGTTGGAAGATAAAGAAACAGAAATTTCAACCCAGAAAGGTGAAAGCAAGGCATTGTAACAAAGAGGAGAGAGTGGGGGTGAGGGCAGAGCTGGGCAAACGTTTCAGTGGAGCCCTTGACTGCAAGCTCATTCTGACCTGCATGACTCCTGAAAGAACCTTTGCATCTCAAGGGTCAGGTCTGGCATGACCTCTGTGAAATCCAGGACTGTTTAAGGGTGAAAAGCCTTTCATGCCGAATGCCTCAGAGGACACAGCTGACAGCCCACCCTCAGTGAAACCCCGACTCCAGCGACACTGGGTTGGGGGGCAGCTCAGGGGGTCGTTCCAATGTCAGGGGCTCCGTGTTTGACAAAGTTCTAATCTAGGTTAGGGCTCAATGCCGAGGGCTCTTTGCAGTAAAACCATCTCTTTATTAATGAGACCCAGCCCCATCTCTCTGATAGAAATCATGGGAAAAGGTGTCCCTTTGGTGCTATTCAAATGAATGGAAGAGAACAGTGGGTGTTTTTAAAACTCTCTCCCTATCATAGGAGGACGGAGCTCATTAGTGAGGGGAATGATTTTGCTGGGGAAAGGCTGTTACAATAAGAAAACATAACCTACTCAAGATGAACCAGATCCAAGTCAATTAGTCTGGAAAAAAAAGAGAGAGAGAGAGAGCAAGCGAGCTTCAAAAATACCACCTCTTTCCTTCCATTCATTTGAATAACAGCAAGGGGACATTTTAGTTTTTTAATCATTTTTTATACTTAAGTCAGTCTGGATCTCATTAATATAGGAATGATCTCACTTAAAAGACCTAGTGTTAAACTCCTATTCAGCTGAGATTAACCGAATCAAACATGATTTGACCAAAAAGGAAAAGTCTAAAGTGTTGTATCTATCTCTAATACATTGCCATCTGCCTTTAAAAATAAAAAAGGTACACATATTTCTTATTCAGCTTCTTTTGATGGATCTGGAATATATTTTTGTAGGTAAACTGGTATTGAAATTGCAGTGAAATATGGTTAGCCACTGGAAATCACCTGAATATAGGAGATTCAAATAATTTGCATGCATTTGAGGACAGTATGGCAGACAAGGTCAACCATGAAAAGTGAAAGTTAAAGTCGTGTTCGACTCTGCGACCCCATAGACTGTACAGTCCACGAATTCTCCAAGTCAGAATACTGGAGTGGGGAGCCTTTCCCTTCTCCAGGGGATCTTACCAACCCAGGGATTGAATCTAGGTCTCCCACATTGTAGGAGGATTCTTTACCAGCTGAGCCACAAGGGAAGCCCAAGAATACTGGAGTGGGTAGCCTAGCCCTTCTCCAGCAGATCTTCCTAACCCAGAAATCGAACCAGGGTCTCCTGCATTGCAGGCCTATTTTTTTTTACCAACTGAGCTATCAGGATCAATGACAGGGGAAACATATTTTTCATTCATTTGTATTTTCCTAGGATCTGCCAAAGGCCTTCATCATATTAGTCTGACTGAGCCATGATTTCTATCAGTTGTCAGATAAATATATTTAATTTAAAAGTTTCTAAACCTCAGCATTATCGACTTTTGGGACCCATATGTGTGAGCCCCTTTGCTCTGGGACTGCCCTGTGTCTTAAAGGATGTTTAGCAGCATCCGTAGAGGGATGCTAGCAGCCCCCTCCCACCAACTATGACAACCAAAACTGTTTCCAGACACGGACAAATGCCCCCAAGGGGACAAAACCACATTCACTTCCATTGATAACCACTTATTTAAGACAATCTTGGCAAGAAGGCAAAGAAAAGAGTAATATATATAGCAATCCTTATGCTCTGGTTGAATTTATCATCCTGGATTTTACCAGAAGTTTCTGTTGAAGACCTTGATTTCCTCTGTTACCGGATCCAAGCTCATTCTGCTCTCCCAACGGCAGGCCAATGGATCCGAGAGACGAGGTGTTGAGGCAAGGAATACGACTATATTTGGAAAGCCTGCAGACCGAGATTGCAGACTAATGTCTCTAAACAACCATCTTATTGGCATCTAGATGCCAGGTTCTTTTATAGAACAGAGATGGGAGGAGGGGAGGAGACAAAGTAGAAGGCCACTCATCTTGCAAATAACTCCTAGAATGGCAGGGTTCAGGCAAGGGATGTGTTAATTTCTTCCCAAAAGCAACGAAAAGCAAGTCAAAGAAACAGTTCCAACATGGAGTCAGAATTGGCTTCTCCCTACAACGCTTTCTTTCCCATCCTGTATGCCACACAAGTCTGCTCTCTCTCTCTCTATTCACTCCATGGTAACTTAAGTAAAGGATTCTTCACCAGCTTTGGTTAGGTCCTTGCAGAGGGGGTTGGCGGGCATCCTGAGGTCACACATTTTCGCAAAGAAAGGACAGAGCTTTTTTTTTTTTTTAGTTTCTTTTTTTTATTATTTTTTATTTTTAAACTTTACACAATTGTATTAGTTTTGCCAAATATCAAAATGAATCCGCCACAGGTATACATGTGTTCCCCATCCTGAACCCTCCTCCCTCCTCCCTCTGGGTCATTCCAGTGCACTAGCCCCAAGCATCCAGTATCATGCATTGAACCTGGACTGGAAACAGCCATAACAAAGTTTGATTCTTGGCTATGTTACTTCCTAAGTATAAAGTCTTTGGTGAATGCTTAATGTCTTGGAGAGTAAATGGAGCTGCTGGCAAAGACGCATTCATGGCAGAGAGACAGAGAAAGAAGAAATACCCTGGATTCTCCCTTGCACCTATCTCCAGCTCTCTTGCCTGGGTCCCTAATGATCACACTTGGGCAGAAACCCAGGAACAGAGAAGGAGTCTGGAGGAAGACCCCCAAGACCTAAAAAGATCAGAGTGAGGAATGGGTTTGAGAGTAACAAGACTAGGAGGTGCATTCACACCCAGTCACGTGGAGAAACTCATTCTATGTTAATTGCTTCTTTCTATGGTGGTTCTCCGGGTTTTGCTTAGTTAGAAATTGCTGTTACAGTTGAGTGAAATATATGGTCTGGAATCAAACTTGGCAGTCACTAGCATTCATTCTCACTGGCCTAAGACATCTAGAACCAGAACCAGATTCAAGAGAGTCTAGAGCTGATGGTAATGGAGAAGGAGCCTGGCTAGCATGAGGCTCTAGGGCAGAGATTAGCAAACTTTCCCCATACAGGACCAGCAAGTAAGTATCTTAGGCTCTGCAGGCCCTACCATCTCTGTTGAAACAATCCATTCTCCTTTGTTGTTGTTCAGTTGCTAAGTTGTGTCCCACTCTTTGCAACCCCATAGACTGCATCACACCTGGCTTCCGTGTCTTCTACTATCTCCCAGAGTTTGCTCAAATTCATATCCATTGTGTGGGTGATTTCCATGCAACCGTCTCATCCTCTGTCACCCTCTTCTCCTCCTGCCTTCAATCTTCCCCATCATCAGGGTCTTTTCCAGTGAACTGGCTCTTCACATCAGGTACCCAAAGTATTGGAGTTTCAACTTTAGCATCAGTCCTTACAGTAAATATTCAGGGTTGATTCCCTTTAGGATTGACTAGTTTGATCTCCCTGCAGTCCAGGGGATTCTCGAGTCTTCTCCAGCACCACAATTCAAAAGCATCAATTCTTTGGCACTCAGACTTTTTTATGGTCCAACTCTCACATGCATACGTGACTGCTGGAAAAACCACAGCTCTGACTATATGCAGTCTAGGTTTATCATAGCTTTCCTTCCAAGGAGCAAGTGTCTTTTAAGTTCTTGACTTTAATCACTGTCCACAGTAATTCTGGAGCCCAGGAAAATAAAATCTGTCACTGTTTCCATTTTTTCCCTTTTTATTTGCCATGAAGTGATGGGACCAGCCAGATGCCATGATCTTAGTTTTTTAATGTTGCATTTCAAGCCAGCTTTCACCCTCATCAAGAGGTTCTTCAATTCTGCTGGGATAGTACAAAAGCAGCTGTAGACAATCCATAACCAAATGGATATAGCTATGCTCCAATAAAACTTTATTTATAAAAACAGTGGCTGGACTTGCCTCTCAGGCTGCAGTTTGCCAACCCCTACTCTACAGGGCTGAACAATGTGTCCATGTCTTTCTGAGGACAGTAGCTCCATCTGATCATCCTGCCTGCAGAAATTCACCAGCTTGCAACCATCGTTTGGAGAGAGGTGGTGGCTGTTTCAAGCTAATGAAGCACTTTTTTTGTCTAATGGTTCATGTTTATTGTAAACATAAGTGTTATATTATTCACACTTAAAAATATACCACTGATCAGGTGATTATTAAAAATGATTTAAATTGACAGACCTAATTGCACAGGAAGGAAATCATTTTCCACAGGGTGTGTGTTTCTTCTCTTGAGAAAAGCACATCAGTTTCTTCGGTGAATTCACAACCAGGCATTCTGGCACGCTTAGTATTCATGCATGGTACTAATGGATTTACAATTGCAAATCAGCCTTGTACCGAGCTGGGGATATTTTAGACTGTGTTTATTGCATCTCTGATGTGTCTACACACACGTGTGATGATCACTGTTTCTTCTCCCAGAACAATTAGCAGCGGGCCAACCTCCCATTGTTGGAGACAGGGCAGGATCTCTGATGGGAAAAAGGATATGGGCTCACATCTCACTCTTCCTTCACAGTATCCCTTGTCTTTGCAGTGAGGAAGCTGCTTTCTCTCATGGAAATACACAAAATGCAGCTTCCCCATAGGTCTGTCTCCTCTCAGGGTGTTTCAGGAAATCTACACACACTTGGACCAGGCACCAACAGGACTTAAAACGTAAGGGAAGCTCACAGATGCACTTGGTGCGTGGGTATCCGAGTCCTACTGCACACACCCCTTGCTGAATCCCAGCTTCCATGTCTCAGAGACTATTGTTTCCTGCTCCTGGGCCTCCCCTGGGGCCCATCCCAGCTTCTCTACCAAGAAACCACACTGGGCACCTCTCTAATATGACCTTACTCAGGTGGGCCAATGCAGCTTGGGGGTAAGCTGTGAGTTTAGGCTTCAAACAGGTTCAAGTTCTTATTCCAGCCCTGCACTCATTTGCCCCATAACCTTGGCTGAATCACTGACCCCTGGTGCCTCTGTTTCCTCATTGGTGAAATGGGGATGATGACACCTGGTTTGAGTTGAATTGTGTCCCCCTAAAATTCACATCTTAAAACCCTAACCCCAGCATCTCAGAATGTGATTGTTTTTGGAGACTGTTGTTGGTGCTCAGTTGCTCAGTCGTGTCCAACTCTCTATGACCCCATGGACTGCAGCATGCCTGCAGTTCCTGTCCTTGTCCCTGTCTTTCACCATCTCCCAGAGTTTGCTCAAATTCATGTCCAGTGAGCCAATGATGCCATTCAACAATCTTTTCCTCTGCCACCTCCATCTCCTCTTGCCCTCAGTCTTTCCCAGCATCAGGGTCTTTCCCAGTGAGTCAGCTCTTCGCATCAGGTGGCCAAAGTATTAGAGCTTCAGTATCAGTCCTTCCAACGAATACTTAGAGTATATTTCCTTTAGGATTGACTGGTTTGGTCTCCTTTAAGTCCAAGGAACCCTTAAGAGTACTCTACAATACCACAATTGTTGTAGAGTTGGTGATTCATGTCTGACTCTTTGTGACCCCATGGACTGCAGCACTCCAGTCTTCTCTGTCCATTACCAGCTCCTGGAGTCCACCCAAACTTGTGTCCATTGAATTAGTGATGCCATCCAAGCATTTCATCCTCTGTCACCCCCTTCTCCTCCTGCTCTCAATCTTTCCCAGCATTAGGGTCTTTTCAAATGAGTCAGTTCTTCACATCAGGGGACCAAAGGATTGGAGCTTTAGCATCAGTCCTTCCAATGAATATTCAGGGTTGATTTCCTTTAGAATTGACTGGTTTGATCTCCTTTCAGTCCAAGGGACTCAAGAGTTTTCTCCAACACCACAGTTCAAAAGCATCAATTCTTTGGTGTTCAGCTTTCTTTATGGTTCAATTCTCACATCCATACGTAACTACTAGAAAAACGATAGCTTTGACTAGACAGACCTTTGTCGGTTAAGTAATGTTTCTGCTTTTTAATATGCTATCTAGTTTGGTCATAGCTTTTCTTCCAAGGAACAAGTGTCTTTAAATTTCATGGCTGCAGTCAACATCTGCAGTGATTTTGGAGCCCAAGAAAATAAAGTCTCTCATTATTTCCATTATTTCCCCATCTATTTGCCATGAAGTGATGGGACCTAATGCCAAGATCTTAGTTTTTTGAATGTTGAGTTTTAAGCCAGCTTTTTCACTCTCCTCTTTCACTTTCATCAAGAGTCTCTTGGATTCCTCTTCATTTTCTGCCATAAGGGTGGGGTCATGTGCATATCGGAGGTTATTGATATTTCTCCTGGCAATCTTGATTCTGGCTTGTGCTTCTTCCAGCCCAGCATTTAGCATGATGTACTCTGCATATGGCACCCCACTCCAGTACTCTTGCCTGGAAAATCCCATGGACGGAGGAGCCTGGTAGGTTGCAATCCATGAGGTCACTGAGGGTCGGACACGACTGAGCGACTTCACTTTCACTTTTCACTTTCATGCATTGGAGAAGGGAATGGCAACCCACTCCAGTGTTCTTGCCTGGAGAATCCCAGGGATGGGGAGCCTGGTGGGCTGCTGTCTATGGGGTCGCACAGAGTCGGACACGACTGAAGTGACTTAGCAGCAGCAGCAGCACTCTGCATATGTTAAATAAGCAGGGTGACAATGTAAAGCACCACAATAGGGTCTTTCAAAAGGTAGTTAAAGTAAAATGACATCATTAGGGTGGGTGCTAATCCAATCTGACTGATGTCCTTATAGGAAGAGATTAGGACATAGTCAGGAACAGAGGGATGACCATGTGAAGACAACAGAGAGAAGGCTGTCCTCTACAAGCCAAAGAGAAAGGCCTTGGTAGGAACCCATCAAGCCAGCACCTTGGTCTTGGATTTCCAACCACCAGAACTTTAAGGAAATAAATTTCTGTTGTTTAAGCCTCCTCATCTGCGATACTTTGTAACAGTAGGCCTAGTAAACTAATACAACACCCAGTTTACAGGACTGACCCAAAGATCAGAGCATGCAAAACACAGATGGTGGACTGCTGCTTTCCTTTGAGTTACTTTTCATATGAAGACTCTTTCAAACTTTGAGAAGATTATGTGTGTTTAGTGGGGAGCAGGGATGAGCAAGGTAACCCATGCACAGAATGGTCATGCCCTTTCTGGTTAAATACCTTCAGAGACAGCACACTCACTCCTGATGATGTAGCCTTCCCGAGCTGAGCAGATTCCAGGGTTAGAGAGTCCTTTACTAGTCTAAGTTGTACTGATTCTCTTTATCTCTCTTCTGCTGGAACTTACGAAATAAGCGAGGTAGTTGAATGTAACAACAGGTGCCCCTGAGTTTATTTTCTTGAGGTTAAAGGAGACCTGATCTTTAACTGAATCTTCTGTGTATGTGCTCAGTTATAGCCAACTCTTCGGGACCACGTGGACTGCAGCCTGCCAGGCTCCTCTGTCTCTGGGATTTTTCAAGAATCCTGGAATGGGTTGTCATTTCCTTCTCCAGGGGATCTTCCTGACCCAGGGACTGAACCCACATCTATTGCACCTCCTGCATTTAGAAGGTGGATTCTTTACTGCTATGCCACATGGGAAGCCCTCTACTGGTGCTTAGCAGGTGATGTGATTCCAAATTCTTCCACATGTCTCTGTCTCCTCTGAAGGATACAACCTTCTCATTTAAACAATAGGGTCCCAGAATCTACCTTTTGTGACTGTTTTGGTGGTATTTTTGCACTTACTTATCAGAATTCACAAGGTTCCTCAAGAAAGAAAAGATACTCTTTAATTAGCTTAATATTTTATGTATGTTGCATTTATCTCCTGGTCATATCTAACAGAGGTTCTATTTACAATCTTGCCAAGTACTGTAAATCAATCAACAGGACCTGAGTTTGCTTTTGCAAAAGAGGCTCTTTGAAGGAGATTTACTTTTGAAAGTTTGTGTTTGCATTCACTTGCAGGCCACCTCCATCGTTCAGTGTCTCCAGAGGACCCCCTGCCAGAATGTCGGCTTACACAAGCTTCCTAGAGGTTTCAGGATGTTACTTTTTCTGCCCCTCTGATAGACTAACACTTAAAAAAATTTGAAGAACGTGTTTGAACTAGAAGTCACACAACTCACTATTGCCAACTTACAGCTACTCATCCTAAGACTAATAATGACAGAGCATGAATGGGAGCCAACACTTGTGAAGACCCTACTAAGCATCAGGCACTGTCAAACCCTTTAAATTTCTTACCTGTAAGCATCAAAATAAACTGATGAGGGCATATGACAATCTGTTCTATGGTAAAGCATATTCCTGAAGCAAGAATTAACATATCTAACAGGTAAATAAATAGGGAGGGAATACTGTCTGCATCGTGAAGAGCAGTGTGGGTCACATGAGATTTTTTTCTCCTGTACATGAAACTTCGCACCATCCAGTTCAGTTCAGTTCAGTCACTCAGTCATGTCCGACTTGTTGCGACGCCATGAACTGTAGCACGCCAGGCCTCCCTGTCCATCACCAACTCCCGGAGTTCACTCAGACTCACGTCCATCGAGTCAGTGATGCCATCCAACCATTTCATCCTCTGTCGTCCCCTTCTCCTACTACCCTCAATCTTTACCAGCATCAGGGTCTTTTCCAATGAGTCAGCTCTTCACATCAGGTGGCCAAAGTATTGGAGTTTCAGCTTCAATATCAGTTCTACCAATGAACACCCAGGACTGATCTCCTTCAGAATGGACTGGTTGGATCACCTTGCAGTCCAAGGGACTCTCAAGAGTCTTCTCCAACACCACAGTTCAAAAGCATCAATTCTTTGGTGCTCAACTTTCTTTATAGTCCAACTCTCACATCCATACATGACCACTGGAAAAACCATAGCCTTGACTAGATGGACCTTTGTTGACAATGTCTTTGCTTTTTAATATGCTGTCTATGCTATGCTATGCTATGCTAAGTCACTTCAGTCATGTCCGACTCTGTGCAACCCCATAGACGGTAGCCTACCAGGCTCCCCCGTGCCTGGGATTCTCCAGGCAAGAACACTGGAGTGGGTTGCCATTTCCTTCTCCAATGCATGAAAGTGAAAAGTGAAAGTGAAGTCGCCTAGTTGTGTCTGACTCTTAGCGACCCCATGGACTGCAGCCTACCAGGCTCCTCCATCCATGGGATTTGCCAGGCAAGAGTACTGGAGTGGGGTGCCATTGCCTTCAGTCATAACTTTCCTTCCAAGGAGTAAGTGTCTTTTAATTTCATGGCTGCAGTCACCATCTGCAGTGATTTTGGAGCCCAGAAAAATTAAGTCAGCCACTGTTTCCACTGTTTCCCCATCTATTTGCCATAAAGTGATGGGACCGGATGCCATGATTTTCATTTTCTGAATGTTGAGCTTTAAGCCCACTTTCTCTCTTCTCTTTCACTCTCACCAAGCGGCTCTTTAGCGCACCATCCAGTAATACTAGCTAAACTTCAAGTAACCTAGCTGTAGATCCCAGCAAGCAGGGGAAGAAAACAATCTTGTAACCTTGACACCTGTTCTCTGTTTTGACTCAGTTTCACCATCAGCTCTTTCTTGGAAGGGCTGGTTCCATGGTTTTTTTCTGATCTTGGTCCTTTTTTACTTAAGCTTTTCTTCCACCCCATTTATAGCAAAATATTTTACCTTATGTTACCAGTAAAGAACTGCAGTTTTTGGTTACATGCTTTTATTTGTTAACACTGAAACCTTTATTTGTATATTTTGGGGGGTCTGCTTGCAAAGTTACCTGCCTTTTGAGCTGTTTACTCTTCTGTTTAATGCTATTTTGGTCATATAGCTTGTTATTTTTAGTGTATGATTATTGTGCAGAATGTAAGATTTTTCAGGAGATGTGTATCACATTCGAGCAGGATGCTATTTGAAAGACAAGGGAGCTGATGTTTCTAAATGTTAGGTCACATTCACAGAGCCGCACCACTGGGAAGTTGATGGGGCTTGATTTAAGCCAAGTCCCTCTGATTCTCTGGAGGCCACACTCTGTTCTGTAACTGTCACGACTGAAGTTACCCAAGGGTGAGGTGACTCTTTCCTGCCTTGTGTCCCCAGCTTAGAAAGCATGGAATTTGCAAAACAGTAGCTTTGGAATTATTCCATTTCTCTCGAGTCCCAGATGAAATTGTGAGGAAAAAGTATGTTCCCAAAGTATGTTATGTAAAACATGTGGGCTACAAAGATTTTAGCAGAAAAAAATCAAAATAAACATCAAATGACGTGTACTTTTCACACCTTTCCTCTCCCCAGATGTTGAATTTACAAGAAACAATGAAGCGTAGAAAGTGTGCTATGAGCAGAGCCTGGTGCCTAAAAGATGCGCAATAAAATGGCACCTAGTGTTTGCATCTAAGGGACTCGACTGACATTTAATTTTTGGAAGATCAGGAAAATGAACATCATTAGTCAGAATCCTCCACCTTCTGTCTCGGCCTACCCAGTGAAAACTACCTCCCACGATACAGACGTCTTTATTTTAACGGCAAACATTATCCGTTTAAACCTGCTCTGAATACTGTGACCTCCTTTGTGGAGCAAGCAAAATACCCTCAGGATGCACTGGGACTCCCTAAATTCAGGACAGTTTTTCTGTCTTCCAGGAGATTGTTTTCTCAGTATTGTAATGTGTTTGCTTGCTTTTGCATTTTATGTGTAAATGGAGTCCTCCTACCGGCTTTTGCCTATAACTGGCGCCTTAGTTCTCAACGAGTCTCAATGTGAATAGGTGTGTCCCTCGAGATTACGGTCCAGTGAGAAGCGACACGTAGCCCTAAATCAGCTGTTGCTACCTGTGGTTGTGCTCAGTTGCTCAGTTGTGTCTGACTCTTTGTGACCCCATGGACTATATAGTCCACCAGGCTTGTCTGTCCATGGGATTCTCCAGGCAAGAATATTGGAGTGGGTTGCCATACCCTCCTCCAGGGGGTCTTCCTGGCCCAGTGATGGAATCTGAGTCTCTTGCGTCTCCTACATTGGCTGCCAGGTTTTTACCATGTGCCACCTGGAAAGCTCCCTGCTGGTGGTTGGTGGTACCGAATCCTGGCTTCACTTTTTTGCCCCTTTTCACTCTGGGAACATTCTGTCCATTCTGTCTCAAGGACTCAGTTTCCCTGTCTCTACACACCATCAGTATCTTCCCCTGAAGCACTCTTCATGTATTAGGTGAGTGACAGGGCTTGCCATGTTCTTTCATCTGTGAACACAATGATGCCTCTGTAAACAATCATTATTTAGAGGGACTGTAACACAGGGACCCTGTGACATGGTTTGCAGGCCTCACCACATCATCGAATCACTTGCTGTTTCCCCGGATGATGGTACAGACAGAAGGGAGCAGGGTCACCTGTGTGCCTGGGATGTTTCTCTTGACGAGTGACATGGACACATGTCCACACCAAAAAATTGATGTTCTTATCACAACAGACTCTGCTAGCAGGAACAAGTGGTTACCTACCAGCATGGACACAGACGGCAGAGGAGGGTCCCTACAGGGGTGGGGTGACCCCGGCAGAGTCTATCTCGGCACACACTCCATGGCAAGAGGGATGCAGTGAATCTCTCTTGCTCCACGGGGACCTGGGGTGGGGTGGGCAGGGAAAGTCCAGCTGCACGTGCAGTGTTGACCCCAAGACAAATGCCCCAAATCAAAGGCTGTGCTGAATGCCTGCCACCTCCTTTCCTAAATACACAGCAAGTCTCCTCCGAGGACCAATCCCTTACCCAAGAGGTGAAGGCTAGCAAACACTTTTAGAGCCACTGTTAGTGGTTTCTGGGAAATGTACATAGAGCATCCCAAACCACACACTGAAAGCCTCACAGGCCGACAGCTAATGGCTGAGGAACCTGGTCAAGGCTATTCACCTCCATTACCAGACACCTCCACCCTTTCCAAAGCCCCTGCTCTCCTTTCTTCTGGCCTTCCTTGGCCTGCTCAGTGTGGATTAGACCCGGGGTGGCTCCTTCCTGCTCTCCCATGACCTTAGGTCTTATTATATTAGACCCAATCAGGGTGTCTTAACCCCCAGTCCTGCTAAACAAAACGATAGCAGCTCAGTTTATTGGGAGCATATTGTGACTCAGAAGTTTTATTGGTGGCTTTATCATTAAAGTCTCTTAACAAGCTCTGTGAAAAAGGTGCTATCATCCCCATTCAACAGATGAGAAAACAAAGGCTCAGTGATAAAGCCAGGATTAACATTCAAAAGTGCATTCTTTACTCATGAAGCTAATATCTATTTACGGGCACTTACTTTGTGCTGACGACTGTGCTAGGTGTTGGGAATCAGCTCCCAGCCCTGATGGTGCTCATATCCCATTCGTGCTGACCTTCTATTTGTCTTTGAAGCTCTGCATTGACAGTAGGTGCCAAGGTTAATATGTTCTGCCTCCCTCCTGTCATACTTGCTTCCAACTGGCACCATCTGGGCAACCAGGAACTTCTCCCAGAGGACTTAACTCTAATAAGAGGAATACCAGGCTTCGACTTAATCCAGAGGCTTATGAAATATTAGTTGGAAGGGGCCTTAGAAGTAATTTAATCCACTGTTTTGTTTTGGTTTTCCTAAACTTTCCTACCCTGGACCACTGAGGTTTCTCGGAAGCCCTCAGGGATCCCTAGGGTAAGTTCGGTGCTGTTGGGGTCAGGGTGAGGGGAGAGGGGAGCGGGTTGTGAATGGGGTGGCAGGGATGGGAGGGGTGGGTGTAACAAAGCATGTGCTGGACCAATGAGCAGCAGCCCCCTCAGACACACCCCCTCTTACACATTCTCTGCTTCAAGGGGCAGAGTCCTGCTCTTTCTTCTTTGCTTCCTGTCTAAGGTGTCCATGATTGCCTTCTTTGAACTAAGCTCCCTCCTCATCACCAGTAACAACAAAAAACTGACATAACCTGATGTAGTCGCGAGTTCTGCTGATTCTACAGCTGAGGCCTAGAGTCCTCAAGTGCCCTGAACAAGGTGTTTAGCAACAGAGCTGGGAGCCTCAACCCTCCAACAGCAATACTTCTACTGTGAAGCCCTGATTCAAACAGATGAAGGTCTAAAGGAGTACTCAGCAACCCTCAAATCACACGGGGTGTGAGATAACTATTGCACATGGTGGTCTTCCAGGACCCAGAGAGCTGGCTTTCCTGAGCTGGCTCATTCCATCAGTCAATTGGCCATTTACGACAGGAGCCACAGGGACCAGACTCCATCCAGTAGATGAAGTGGAAACAAATCACCTACAATGTCTTCCTTCTCCCTGACAAGGATCAAAAACACCTAAAAAGTTTGACTATAGACCCAGAGGTGGCAAGAATACACAGAAGAACTATACAAAAAATATTTTAATGACCCAGATAACCATGATGGTATGATCACTCACCTAGAGCCAGGCATCCTGGAGTGCAAAGTCAGGTGGGCTTTAAGAAGCATCATTATGAACAAAGCTAGTGGAGGTGATGAAATTCCAGCTGAGCTATTTCAAGTTCTAAAAGATGATGCTCTTAAAGTGCTGCACTCAATATGCCACCAAATGTGGAAAACTTAACAGTGGCCACAGGACTAGAAAAGGTCAGTTTTCACTCCAATCCAAAAGAAAGGCAAGGCCAAAGAATGTTCAAGCTACTGCACAATTGCACTCATCTCACATGCTAGCAAAGTAATGCTCAAAATTACTCAAAGTAATGCTCAAAATCCAAGCTAGGCTTCAACAGTACATGAATTGAGAACTTTCAGATGTTCACCCTGGATTTAGAAAAGGCAGAGGAACCAGAGATCAAATTGCCAAAAATTGAAAAGCAAGAGAATTCCAGAAAAATATCTACTTCTACTTCATTGACTACACTAAAGCCTTTGACTGTGTGGATCACAACAAAATGTAGAAAATTCTTAAAAAGATGGGAATACCAGACCACGTTACCTGCCTCCTGAGAAATCTGTATCCAGGTCAAGAAGCAACAATTAGAACCAGACATGGAAAAATGAACTGGTTCCAAATTGGGAAAGGAGTACATCAAGGCTGTATATTGTCACCCTGCTTATTTAACTTCTGTGCAGAGTTAGGACATGAAAAATGATGGACTGGATGAAGCATAAGCTGGAATCAAGATTGCTGGGAGAAATATCAATAACCTCAGATATGCAGATGACACTACCCTTATGGCAGAAAGCAAAGAGGAACTAAAGAACCTCTTGATGAAAGTGAAAGAGAAGAATGGAAAAGCTGGTTGAAAACTCAGCAATGAAAAAACTAAGATCATGGCATCCAGTCCCATCACTTCATGGCAAATAGAGAAGGAAACAATGGAAACAGTGAGACTTTGGGGGGCTCCAAAATCACTGCAGATGGTGACTGCTGCCATGAAATTAAGACACTTGCTCCTTGGAAGAAAAGCTATGACCAACCTACACAGCATATTAAAAAGCAGAGACATTACTTTACCAACACAGGCCCATCTAGTCGAAGCTATGGTTTTTCCAGTAGTCATGTATGGTTGTGAGAGTTGGACTATAAAGAAAGCTGAGTGCCAAAGAATTGATGCTTTTGAGCTGCGGTGTTGGAGAAGACTCTTAAGAGTCACTTGGACTGCAAGGAGATTCAACCAGTCAATCCTAAAGGAAATCAGTCCGAAGTATTCATTGGAAGGACTGATGCTAAAGCTGAAGCTCCAATACTTTGGCCACCTGAATGGAAGAACTGACTCATTGGAAAAGACTCTGATGCTGGTAAAGATTGAGGGCAAGAGGAGAAGGGGATGACAGAAGATGAGATGTTTAGATGGCTTCACTGACTCGATGAATATGAGTTTGAGCAAGCTCCTGGAGTTGGTGATGGACTGGGAAGAGTGGTGTGCTTCAGTCCATGGGGTCTCAAAGAGTCAGACGTGACTGAGGGACTGAACTGAGATCCAGAGACAATAAAGCTGAAAAAAATGAAGCTTGGAAATTTCTGGATTAGCTAATTTACCCCCCTCACAGCACTTGACTTTGCTTTCAACAATATATGAACATGTACCAAAACCCAATAATGCTGCCTCATTGCTTTTTTAATCCTTACACCTCTGTGAGGCAGAGAGTGTACATGCCTTCAATAGAACTGGAGACTGGGGCTCAGAGAGGTAATGTCTTGACTTGATGGATCTTAGCATCACAAGTCAGAGACTTCAAACCCTCAATTTATTTTTTTTTATTGTCAAGTGCTAGCCTGCCATTAAAACACACATACACATACAGAACTGAAATCTAAGAAGGCAACCTTTTTCGACAGAGTTTGTAGCTTGATACATCTGGAGATGGACAAGTGCTGGAATGTTCCTTAAAATAATCAGCAGATGGCACAGTGGTAAAGAATCTGCCTACCAGTGTAAGAGATGCAAGAGACACAGGTTCGATGCCTGGGTCAAGAAGATCCTTGGAGAAGCAAATGGCAACCTACTCCAGTATTCTTCCCTGGAGAATCCCATGAACAGAGGAGCCTTGTGGGCTACAGTCCATGGGTTTGCAAAATTCACATATGGCCATGCAATTGAGCATGATACTGTTCAGTTCCAAGGTATGCACATTTCTTGCTGCAAAGATTGACACCATGTGTGGAGAGAGGAAAGGATGATACAGCTCTTGAATACATTAGGGGAAAAAGGATAAGAAATATCCTCCACAATCTTCTGGGAGAGCCCATTCTTGACCCCACAATGTAGAGTCATCTAGGGAGGCATTGTGTGGCTCTAGCTAAAGTAAGCATCCAGGATCTTCTCTATAGGTCTGTTAAGTAGAATGCCTTGGGACTTTCTGGCCAGTCCAGTGGCTTAGACTCCATACTTTCAATACAGGGAGTGTAGGTTCAATCCCTGGTTGGGAACTAAGAAAAGATTTCACATGCCTCTCAGTGGGGCAAAAAAAAAAAGAAGAAGAAGAATAACTTGAGTAATATCACTGCCCAATGGGAGTAACAAGGCAGTGCTGCTGGCAGTTCATGGATGCTCCAGTCCTGGGGGGCAGATACATGCCATTCATGTTCAGCACAGGCAGAAACACCACCTGCCAAAGTTGCCTGTCCTGGGAAAGCCTGTGTGTGTGTGTGTTACATCTTGTTAACTCTTGGTCACTGGATCCAAAAGAGATGAAAGGTCTTCTGCTACATGACACTGTCTACACCAGATGTGACTTCCTATCCTTTAGTAAGTCAAAGCTTATATATCACTTCTACTGGAGAGGCTTCACCAGCCCCTGGGGCGAAGTTTGTCCATCTCTCTTACATGTTCCCTTATCACTCAGTCCTTCCCTCATCACTAGGCTTGACACAATATAGTATGACCCCCTGGTTTCTGGTCTGCAATTTACTGGCTCCACTTCTCACCATGAATTTGTAAGTTGAATGAGGATGAAGCTTACGTGCCATATTCAGGATACCATCACCAGCCATCGCTATAGTCTGTGGACTAAATTAAACAACTAGTAACTTTTTACTGAGTTAATAAATGAGCGAATAAGCAGACCTCAGGTGTATATGATGAGCTGAAATATTGTAGCATCATTACGGATGGACTGGGGAAAAGGGTCATGATAAGAATATAATATATCCATTAACTATGCATTATGTATGTCTGTATAATGTGCCCTTTCTACAGGTGAGAAAGAATGATGTGGGTGGGTTCCTACATGGCTCTAGTCCTTCGTTCATCAGCTCTGATCTCAGTGTCAGTACTTTGTTTTCTTTGCTGAAAGTTTCATCTGGCCATCAGAACCCACTTTGCCCATATGGACCACAGCTCAGAAGGGCCTGTTCAGTGCCCCAGAAACAGCACCCAGCCAACACCCACGAGGTCTGGGAGAATCAGCGTCTCAGCTCCCTCCCCCTGCGTGGGATGGAGTGGATGGATCGTGTCCAGTCACTGCCCCTGATGGTGAGTTGTTGTCACACTCTTCTCCAGCTCACTTCCCCGCTCTCCTACAGGTGTTTCCTGGGATGGCAACCCAACTAAACTGCATTTGTACTCTGTTCATGCTTTCACACAGAGAAAAGGTAAGTGAGCAATGCTTTTTGTGGGCAGCCCCTATACCATGATTGAAGCTCTGTACTTGTCCTAAACATTGAACAGCAACTCAAATGGTGGCACGGTGAGAGGTGCTTTTGGGAAAATGTCACTGGGCAGAGTAGATGGAGTGAATGTGGAAACGGGGAGCTGGATTAGGAATCTGAGAAAATAGCCCAGAGCACACACAACCTGGGCCTGCTCATCTGACGTAGCCTCATTTTCACTTTCTCCTCAATAATGCGCACAGGTGTGAACGTGGAAACACACACATTTAAATCAAGTCTCATTTTGGAAGATGCCTGTTCATACTATCGGGCTAACACACACATGGATGCAGTTTGTCTCAGACAGGGGACCACTCTCCCTGCATTTCATAAGCTGCTGCTGCTGCTAAGTCACTTCAGTCGTGTCCGACTCTGTGTGACCCATAGACGGCAGCCCACCAGGCTCTGCCATCCCTGGGATTCTCCAGGCAAGAACACTGGAGTGGGTTGCCATTTCCTTCTCCAATGCATGAAAGTGAAGTCTCTCAGTCGTGTCCGACTCTTAGCGACCCCATGGACTGCAGCCTACCAGGCTCCTCCATCCATGGGATTTTCCAGGCAAGAGTACTGGAGTGGGGTGCCATTGCCTTCTCCATCTCATAAGCAGTGTCCCCTAATTTCCACTGCCCAGAGAGAGACACTCCTGCCTCATCCAGGACAACTAGGTGATATGTGAATTAGTTCTTCTCTGCACTCCCCTAACTCATAGTCACTTTTGGTCCTTTGCTGCAAAAAAATAAAAGTTAAAAATAAAAGAACATTAGCAAATGCATAATTAAAAAAAAAAAAAAAGCGCAATATTTAAAAATTGCCAAATGCTTCCCTTGAGGCCCAGGACAAAAGCTTTCTCATTCTGAAAGTGAAAAAGTGAAAGCATTAGTTTCTCAGTCATGACTGAATCTGAAATGCCATGGACTGTAGCCTGCCAGGCTCCTCTGTCCATGGGATTTCCCAGGTAAGAACACTGGAGTGGGTAGCCATTCCCTTTTTCAGGGGATCTCCCCAAACCAGGGACTGAACCCAGGTGTCCTGAATTGCAGGCAGATTCTTTACCATCTGAGCCACCAGGGAAGCCCTGTCTGCCCCTCTGTAAATCATGTCTGTAGGATGAGTGCTGTGTCACCTCTGTGGACTCTGAACACCAGCTGGTGAAGTCAGGCCAAGCTGGGGAGAAGCAACAACACAATCAAGAGAACCTACCAACCATCTTCACATGAACACACTGCCTGCCTCCCTCACAAGGCATTTTACCTCCAAGGAGGAAAGCATGCAGTGATAATTTACTTCTCCTGATACTAATCAGACAGCAGGCTTCAGCCATGGAGATCTCTTCCAAGAACAGCTGAAGATTGGACATGGACATTTCTCCAAGTGCACATATGCCCCCTTGGCCACCTGCCCAAATGTGACACCAGAGCCTTCCTCTAAGAGAGTTTCCTCACCAGGGCAACACTGGTTCTTTCTTCCTTGGGCACCTGCTCTTGATAGAATAAGGACAGGATGAGACAACACACATTTAGTAAAAGATGCTTTGTTCTAGTCAACTACATTCATGCTTTTAGCCTTGAAAATAGCCCTTGTTACTGTTGTTTAGTTGCTAAGTCGTGTCCAACTCTTCACGACCCCATGGACTGTAGCCTACCAGGCTCCTCTGTCCCTGGGATTCTCCAGGCAAGAATACTTCAGTGGGTTACCATTTCCTTCTCCAGGACATCTGCCCAACCCAGGGATTGAACCCACATCTCCTGCATTTCAGACAGATTCTTTACCACTGAGCTACATGAAAATATCCTTACTATTCATAACTACAAAATTTGAAAGTTTGTAAGTTGAACTTACCAGCTTAGGTTTACTCAACAAGGAAGATACAATGAAACTTGCCCATTTCCAAAACAAGTACTCTGACTGGTTTCAGGAACTCTGTGATGATACACAGAAATTAACTAAGAAGACTCCACTGTATGGTTTATTGAAATGTTTTTATTTCAACTGTGCTTTTTTGAAATCACCTATATAAGCCTCTGAAAGTAAGGTGAAAAGTGAAAGCTTCTGCAATGTAGGAGACCTGGGTTCAATCTCTGGGTAGAGAAGATCTCCTGGAGAAAGAAAAGGCTACCCATTCCAGTATTCTGGCCTAGAGAATTCCATGGACTATATAGTCCATGGGGTTGCAAAGAGTTGGACACGACTGAGCAACCTACATTTTCACTTTCATGAAATGATCCATATGAGCCTCTACTATTGATCAAACCAGCCAATTCACTCTCAGAGGCAATTGGAAAATCAGAGTTGGGCTTTTGGTGGGTCTGAAGTTGAAGTCCACATTTTGATAGAAGACTTTTAGATACATGTGGAGAAAATCACTCCAGTGAGTTTTTACAAACACATACGTAGGGCTTCCCTGGTGGCTCAGTGGTAAAGAATCTGCCTGCCAGTGTAGGAGACCCGGGAGACACAGGTTCAATATCTGGGTTGGGAAGATCCTCTGGAAGAGGAAATGGCAACCCACTCCAGTCTTCTTGCCTGGAGAATCCTATGGACAGAGGAGCCTGGTGGGCTACAGTCCATGGGCTCTCAAAGAGTCAGACAGGATTTAGAGGCTGAGCATATATGTGTGCACCCACACACACACGCACAGAAAAGATAATGGTTTACCTTATAGAATCAAGCACAGAAAGTATAGTGTGTCTATAGAAGAGACTGGAAACAGTAGTCGAAAAGCTCCTGGGACCCTAGCATACTCCCCTTCCTCATCTGACCCCACTCAGCAAGTGTGCTCCATCCATTTTCCTTTACAATTCAACCTGAAGGCAATCATGAAGCCTCCAAGTTACACGTTCTCCATCTAAGCAACTAGCCCTAAGCAAATAGTGTTTCTCAACCCTCCTTACAACTGTTTCGCCCATAGATTACAGTTTCTTGATTTATGGTCAAGATGGCTCATGAAGCATATTAACACTATCCTACCTGCTCTGAACACATGTAAATATTAGATGACACATATAAATTACCTAACCACTATTTTGCTAAGCTCCAAAGCTGGAAAGAAAATATTCAGGGGCCAGAAATGAAGAAGAAACTCAGAGTCCTGAACTTGTGGTCAAAATTGAAGAATGTGGCCCCAGTTTGCTTATAAGCTGTCTCACTGGACACCATCCTGCCTTGAGGCATGAGAATGTGGGACAGAAACCTAAAAGCAGCAACAAGAAAGTAAGCACAAGCAGAAGAATTGCCTGCCCTGTGACCTGGGACGAGACTATCTCAATCCATTAGTTGGACGCTTGCTGCCCCAAGCCACGGTAAAAACAGGAACTGATGCAACAGGTGAGATTCCCAAAGATACACAGTGGTGGGCACAGAATTCAAATAGAGAAACCCATGGAGGACAGAGACCTAACTTAGAGCACCCCAGATTAGTTTATAGCCAGTGAACTCTATAGTGTACGAAATGAAGTGAAGTGAAAGTCACTCAGTCCTGTCCGACTCTTTGTGATTGCATGGACTATAAAGTCCATGGGATTCTCTAGGCCAGAATCCTGGAATGGGTAGCCTTTCCCTTCTCCAGGGGATCTTCCCAATCCAGGGATCAAACTCAGGTCTCTCACATTGCAGGTGGTTTCTTTACCAGCTGAGACACAAGGGAAGCCCCTGTAGTGTGTGGGAAGAGGGAAACCCAAAACTTTATGTCGATGCCTCAGGTCCTGCAGGGAAGAGAATGCCCACTGTACATAATGCCCATGGGAAATGACCTAGAACCTGAGAATTACAAAGCATACAACAGTACAAATCACAGTCTATGGATTAAAAGTTGGGAGAAATTGACTCTATGAAACCACATAAATTTGAGAAGTCTGTAAGGTAATTAACAGTAAAAATATTTAATATCTTCAAAGGTATAAAGGAACACCACCCATAAAGTCAGAAATGACAAGAAAAAAACATGTAGGAAAAGTTAAGGATTTTTTTTAATAAAAAAAAAAAAAAAAAAAAAACAAGAAACTTAAATACCAAAAATAAAATCATTGAAAATTTTGTTTTTAATTTCAGTAACCAAGTAAAACAGTATGCTTGACACAGAAAACAATAGAATTAGACAGCTGGGAGATAGAGAAATGCTACAAGTATGTCTTTCAGAAAGATTAATAGGAAATGCAAAAACTAAGTTTGAAAATAGAGAAGTTTCAAACTCCTCTATGGGAAGACTAGATGGAAAGAACATAGAACACTGTAGGAAAGCGATTTTTGAAGTGTTAATGGCTAAAGTGCATCTAGAACCTAATGCAATAGCTGTAGTTTGTTTGGAAGGGTGGAATCAACAGATGTGTTATTTTTGCTTCCTGCTTTTTCCATGGGTTCTGCCTCAAACTTAGACAAGGCTGGAGTTTCAGCAAGCATATTGTGACTATGAAGTGACCTACAGGCTCCTGAAACAGAAATATATCAGGAAACTGGATACTTATATTGTGGGGGCTTCCATATCATCAGCCTGATTCTGACCTTATTAATGAATGAGAAAACCAAAACTCTGATTAGTTTATGCCTTTATTTTTAGGGACATTCTATTACTGATAGATGACATAATCTTTGTCAGATTCAGCAAACAGATTTTCAGTTATTTAAAAACTGAGAGAATTCTAACCACAGATTTTCTCCTATACCGAAAGTATAGGAGATACTTTAGTAGGAAAATTAAGTCAGAAGAAGAGAGAAGTAATGATTATTAAGCACATTGGCAACACACACTGGGAATGCTAAAGGAAAAGTGACTTTATATAATAATACTCAGGATACTGTTACAGTTAATCTTTTGTGCATAAGATTGAGTTAGAAATAAAATATTGGATAATACCTGGGTATTTAGGGGAAATGAGTAGGATTCACAGTGAATTAAAAGACCTTGAAGTCTTCACCTTGTTTCAGGGGGGAATGCAGATACTGATGTGCTTTAAACTTTGTTTAAATATGTAAATTCAAAATGTAAGAGAAGCTGTAGAACTGTCAGAACTCCTTCTAGCCCTTAACCTTTGCCCTGCGCACCTGCAGAGACCGATTCAGGTGTGCACACCTGGTTCATGCAACACTGACCCGAGAGCGGGACTGCTGAGTAAAGCCACAGCCACCAGTGGCCCGTTCTTGAGATGGCCAGGGGTGGGCAGTGACTCAGAGAAGACGGTAATGGGCGCAGCCAGCACTCCTAAAGAGGGTCTTCACCCTCTGTGACCATACGCAATCCTTTTCTCCATCACTGACAGAGGAATTCTAGAAAGGTCAAAAAACCACTTCTCAACTCCCCTTCTTGATATAATAGAGTTAATTCACACCCTACTTCCCATATGTAGGGTTCATTTGTTAATAAAGTCATGAGTGTAAATGCTCTTTATAAATGTTCTATGGTGACCTAAATGGAATGGAAATCAAAAAAAGAGGGAATATATATATTTTATATATATATACATATATATATTTTATATATATATATACATATATGTATACATATGTATATATGTATATACAATATGTATATTATATATATAAATACATATATGTGTATTTATATATTATATAATATATACATATATATTATATATACATACACATATATTATATACATATATACACACATATATTATATACATATATATTATATATATACACAATATATATGTATATTATATACATATATACATATACATTATACATATACATATACATTATACATACATTATACATATACATATATATTATATACATACATACATATATATTTTATAGATATAGATATATATACACACATAGCTGATTCACTTTGCTCTGCAGTAGAAGTTAACGCAACGTTATAGATAAACTGCTGCTGCCGCTACTAAGTCGCTTCAGCCGTGTTCAACTCTGTGCAACCCCATAAACGGCAGCCTACCAGGCTCCCCCGTCCCTGGGATTCTCCAGGCAAGAACACTGGAGCGGGTTGCCATTTCCTTCTCCAATGCATGAAAGTGAAATGTGAAAGGGAAGTTGCTCAGTCGTGTCCGACGCTTAGCGACCCCATGGACGGCAGCCTACTAGGCTCCTCCGTCCATGGGATTTTCCAGGCAAGAGTACTGGAGTGGGGTGCCATTGCCTTCTCTAGACTCCAATAAAAATTAATATAAAAAAAGAGGTGTTTTACAAACTTCCCCATGGTGTTATTTTATATTCCAATGCATTGTCCAGTGCTTTTTGTCTTTTTCATCTCAGAAGTGAGACTTTCTTCTAGAATAAAAGTAGCTATTTACCTTTATATAGAATGTTACACTTTCCTCTTGAGCCCCATAGGAGATAATCAGTGAACTTTGCGGTAATAGAGAGGAGTCATTGACAGGGAGTTGCTGGCTTCCTCCAAGGGAGGAAGAAAACTAGAGAAGTCTTGAGGAAATGGGTGATTGACGTCAGGCAGTGGGAGTGAGTCACAGAAAAAAATGCAGGAATCATAGCTTATGGCCAAAGGAGGGTTGGGTGAGGCTGTAGTTGGCAAGCCGCTCTGTTTGTTGTCTTGCTGTACTACAAAGAGAAGCACGGAGAATCTTTCTTCTTCCTCTTTATTTTTCCTGCTGACATATCCCTTATTTAAAGTGACACAAATTTCACTCACTGTCTTTGAGAATGATTGTCTAAAAAAACCCAGCTTGTTTTACTTTTTGTACTTTAAATCCTCCTAATCCACTCTCTCTTGGCTTGGAGTGCTTTCTGGAACAGAAAATGTGCCAGGCGCCGGCTCCTGTTGACTCTGCCAGGCACATGGCGCGCCTGAGTCTCTGGTCTTGCTTCTGAGCCCACCATGGAGCTTTCTGGAGGACCCTCTCTGTGGTCCAGCAAGAGCAGCCTCTGTCAACACCCTGAACTCCTGCGTTCTGCCTTTCATAACTTTTCACCACAAGAATTTGTGAGTCTTCCCTCTGTGCGGGTCTGTCCACGGCTCTCACTAGCCCATTCCTGTTCTTCCCCATTTAAGTCTCTGATGGGGGTTTGTGATTTCTTCCTTGACCTGGCTGCCCTTTCGCAAGTTGGATCAGTGATCCAGTTCTTATCTCTTGGTTCCTCTGGCAAGAAATGCACATTGTTGCCATTCAATCTTTAGGGGAACTCAAGGAGAAGAGAGTTCACCCACATTGAGTAGGTACTCTTGTACCACCTTTTCTGTATTATTATTTCTAAACTTCCAAACAACTCCATGAGCTTTATCATTCACGGTTCAGAGGTGAATAAGATGAGGGTGTGTCCCACACTCTTTAAAGAACAGGACAAAACTTCAAACAAAAGTGCAACCCTGAAGTTCCCAATGAATTGATTTTCAAATGCTTCTCTTTGTATGGATTTCCTCTCTTCAAGTGGATAGAAAGAACTTTAGCAGCCAACTCTAAACAGGTTAAGTAGGTACTCATTCTATGCCAGGATTGTTTCTAAACACTCCTTGTGCTAACTTCCTTTGCTGTCGTTCCGTCACTAACCCAGGTCTGACTCTTTGTGACCCCATGGACTGCATCGCGCCAGGCTCCCCCATCTTTTGCTAGCTCCTGGAGTTTGCTCAAATTCATGTCTATTGAGTTGGTGATGCTATCTAGCCAGTCTCATCCTCTGCCGCCCTTCTCCTTTGGCCTTTAATCTTTCCCAGCATCAGGGTTTTTCCCAATGAGTAGGCTCTTTACATAAGGTGGCCAGAGTTTTGGAGCTTCAGCTTCAGTATCAGTCCTTCCAATGAATATTCAGAGTTGATTTCTTTTAGAACTGATTGGTTTGATTTCCTTGCCCTCTACGGGATTTTCAAGAGTCTTCTCCAGCACCATAATTTGAAAGCATCAGTTCTTCAGTGCTCAGCCTCCTTTTTGGTCTATGTTTACATGTAACTCACACATTTGAACACTCAATAACAAAGGAGTTAAATAACTTGCCCACTATCTCACAGCCAGTGTGTGGTCATGATTCAAACTCAGACAACTAGAGTTGTAAAGTCGTGTTATTTACAACCATGATATCACATGATATTGGCATCACCACTACCAAGCTTAACTTTGTACATGTTGGGTTTCAAGGGTTTGATAGCCATGTAAATAGGAATTCCCAATAGTCCATTAAGTTGAGAATTCAGAAACTGGGCAGGACCCTGCAAGACTTTTGGGCATCAAGGCCTTTTAAAGAAAGAATTGCTAATCACGAAAGGGAGGGAATGCCCAGACAAGGGAGGAGCAGCCAAGAAACACTAGAATAGCCTTGAGGCAGAGCCCAGGCTCCCAGAAGACTCTTGAGAGTTCCTTCGACTGCAAGCCCATCAAACCACTCAACCCTAAAGGAAATCAACCCTGAATATTCATTGGAAGGACAGATGCTGAAGCTCCAATACTTTGGCCACCTGATGCAACAAATCAATTCATTAGAAAAAGACCTTGATGCTGGGAAAGGTTGAGGGCAGGAGGAGAAGGGGGTGGCAGAGGATGACATGATTAGATAGCAGCACCTATGATTCAATGGACATAAGTTTGAGTAAGATCCGGGAGACAGTGAAAGACAAGGAAGCCTGGAGCACTGCAATCCGTGGGGTCACAAAGAATTTAGCACTGAAAAACAGCAACAAGAAGGGTCCAGCTCCCAGTCAAGGTATAAACATGACAGTATCACTAAACTCTTTACAACTAAAGCCTCCAACAAGGGAAGATGTTAACAGTCTCCATTCCAGATTAGATTGCAGTTTGACAACCTCAAAAATCTCATCAAGAGACCACCTGAGGCCAAAGTAAAAGAACCAGAGAAGCTCATTAGAGGAGAAATGGAGACACAGACATGGAGAACAAACTTATGGACACCAGCAGGGAAAGAGGAGGTGGGATGAATTGGGAGGTTGGAATCGACACACAATGACCATTGATTCTAGCACACCTTCAAATGGGAAGAAATCCAAGAAAAGAGAAGGTAGATGTGCACGTATGGCTGATTCACTTTGCTGTGCAGCAGAAACTAACACAACACTGTAAGGCAACTGTGCTCCAATACAAATTGAAAAAGAGAGAGAGAGATGGTCACCAGAGGCCAGATTAAAGGAGTACAGGCTCTGCACACACCCTAATGCTTACCAGAAACTTCACCCTTGAACTATTATCATAAAACTCCTCACTCTTCTCAGGTTGGGGCACACAGTTTTGAGGGGTCTGAACCCACTGCATCTTTCTTTGGCTAGCAAAGGAATAAAGCTAGTCTTTTCTGCTTCACCTAAAACTCTGTCTCCAAGATTCTCTTCTGCACCAGAGACCAAGTTTTTGGCATCAGGACCAAGTTAAGAATGAAAGAAGAGGCAGCTGCATCCTTGTCAACAGATACAAATGTAGAAGAAAAAAACAATCCAGTGGGATGAGATCTTAGAGGAAGGAATCTACTCACTCATTTGTATACCCACTCACTGACTAATTCTTTTAGACTATTTACTGGCTATCTCTTGTGGGCCTATCACTTCAGTCTCTGGCCAAATAACAGGGATTTGTTTAATGGATTAGAAATTTCATAAAGGAAATGTTGGCTAACTGTCATTAAAAGCATGGAAAACTAAGTATATCATATACTGTATAGCAAGCACATTGCTGCCTGCATAATATGCATTTATAATTAAAGCCATTTTAAGTGAGTTTGTGTCAGAAACAGTGAGACACAATGAAAACGTCAGGTTCTCTCTGTGGTACAGCTATTCCCTGCTTCTCTGTGGCTTTGTAGTGCAGTGTGCTCTTGATCACACCCCACTCTTGCATCTGCGAATTCTTAGAAGACAGGTAAGCTTACATATGAAATGTGTATGATTTGTTATTATATAAAGATAATTATTGATGTCAGATGGGCTGAAGGAATGCCTCATAAATATTTTCTAAATAGCCAGCTAAAGTCTAGAAATGTCTGCTATGGAAATGTCGACAGCTTATAAGCAAAAAGGCCATTTAATTATCTCTGTCGACTATTCTCTCATGGACTCTGATGGGGAAAATTATCACATGTTTAATGAACCTAAGGGGATGTTCCTTCTCATACAAACCATGTCCCTGCCTACATTACAACACTTATCTCTTTGTCCTTGCACTGAGTTTATTTGTGTACTTTTCTCGTCTCCCACGCCCCTTTTAATTTACAAGCTCCCTGAGAGTTGAAAATCTCTTTGAGGAAGGAAGATAAAGTAGAAGAGACATGAGCCATAGAAGCAAACAAAACTTTTTTTTTTTTTTTTTTTTTTGCTATAACTGACCTCAACCACTTTCAGTGTGACCAGGACCTTGGTTCCCTAGCTGGTAAATAGCATCTTCAGTACCCAGTAGGGAGGTGGGTGGTAAGGCTTAAATAAAGTTATACAGGAGAAAGGACCCAGAGGTGTTTGAATTTTGGAATTTTCCTTGAGATATATGTGGATGTGAATTGAAGTATAGTGAGAAGAATCAAATATAATGGCAGCTTGACCATAATTAAGTGTGTCCATATTGAGGACCTTTTGGGGGATTTTGGAACACTTAGGAATGCTTCCAAATCGTTAGCAATGTATTTACCAGCAGACAGATGTATATCTTTCTTCTGGAGAGAATGTCCACTGCTTCTATCATTTTTAAGGGTACATGTGACCACCTGGTGCAAAGGGACTTATGAAAGAAAATGGGGCAATGAGGGCTGCCTCAATCAGATTCCCTTTTAAGCCTGAACATGCCACCCAATGGCAGGGAGTTTGCTCTCTAAACAGCATCTAGCAGCCAGCTCCTTCAGCATCTTCCCCACCATAAAGAGCAGGTCTGCCTGAGGTCATGTCCTTCCCAGGAACACAGCATCTTTGACTGAGCCAGGTGGGAATAAAGACCTGCCCATTTCTCCTTGACATGGTCACTCTGATAGGTGACACTCTCCACAGAGAGCCTCAGGCTACCTAAGGCATCGTTGTACCTACATCAATGCCCTCTTCCCCAAATGTGTTGATCCTGATAAACAACTTTCACCCTGGACTTCATGTCAAAATCTGCTTCTGGAGAATTTGACCTGTGAGGGGAAATAAATATGAAGAAAAATAGAAAATTATGTGAAAATAAAAGCTCTGGAAAGAGTCCCAAGAAGGTGGAGGTGGTTATCAGAGTCAAATATAGCAGAAAGTTCAAGATAAGGGTAAAAGTGGTTCAGTAGGACGGGCAACTAATTCATAGAGCCCATAGAAATCCGGTTGTGGGGCCAATAGGAAAGCTTTGGGGAAGATATTTGATAAGCCCTTGGGGTATGACAAATGGGAGACAGCTTGTTAGAACCCTTCTTATGAGACAAGAATGCATGGGGAGGGGGTGTGTCACAGGGTCAAGGAGAGACTTGGGCAAGTTGATCATTTGCAGAGATAATTTTGAAAAGTCCTTTCTTGCAAACCACATCTTCCCCTTTCGACATGTCTGAAAAAAACCTTGGCAAGGACAGCCTTCAAATCTCCCCCAACTTATTAAGTCAAGTAATGGGCTTTCAGAATATAGGAAGTTCAAAAGGCTGTCAGGTTGGAGCCAGACATCTCAGGAATGTGCATGCCCCCAAGAGGAGGCAGTGCATCCATTAAGACATATCAGGCGGCCCTTATCGGAGTGCCCCATCAGCCAGCCAAAGGACAGGTTATTGTGTATGCCAGGTCGCTCAGAAACAGCCCCTCCAAAGTTAACTGAGAGCAGCAGGCTCAACCCTCCCCTCCAACTCTGATCAAACAAAGCACAGAACTCTGCAGTTTGGGCAGGAAGAAAAGCACTGGACGAAGACTCTGCCTTGTAGCAAGGCAACTGGATCGGTAAGTCACAAGGAGTCAAACTCCTGGGCCCCTGGTTTCTACACCACCTCAATGACAGCTTTTTGGGGGAGAAAACTCAGCGCCATCAGGAAGAATCCCAGCTTGAGTAGACACACCATCTTCCCTTGGTTCCTTTAGTACTGCTGAGGTTTGCCAGCATTTTCTTAAAAGTGTGAGGCCAAAGATCAGAGGCAGAACGCAAAGACACCAATGCTCCATAGTAAGCTATACCAAAGTACTGACACAGACAGTCTTTTGCTGAAAAGACCCTGTTTCAGCTACAGAAGGCCGAACTCTTTGATGGACATCATCACCCTCCTCCTTTCCAGCCCAAGGTCCTCTGGCCACCATGGACACCGTCTTGTTTTTCTAACTTCACAAGTGGTAATCTAATGGAATTGGATATTCTACCCTAGAAAGCACACACACACACACACACACACACACACACACACTTATTAAGGCTCAGACTCTATACAAACACATGCCCTCAAGGACTTTCCACTTAGTCTTCCCCTGGAAATCTTTGCCACTGAGCTTCAGAACAAAGAGGGTGAAATAAATGATCTTATCTTTTCAATCTTGACAAATGCGAACAAGTCCATGATTCCTGATGCTAACCGGAGGTTCTGTATTTTATGCAACAGATAGTGACAAGTTTCACTCATCTAAGACAGATATTTCATTTTGTTCGAGGCAAAAAAACAAGCAATACGTTATCATTTGATACTTAGTAAGAATAGTTTGCTTTATAATGATGATGACAGCTGGACGACCTTTCTACATTTGTGAAGTGCTTTCATACCTCTCATGATCTCATTTGATCCTCAGAGTAGGGCTGACATCCCTTCAACTTACTTCACAAGTTAAAAAAAATGAGGCTTCTAAAAAGTGACAAAGCTGTCCTACTCAAAGCAGTGAGTCCACATGTAACCCAGAATGCTCCAATTCCCACTCCGTGGTTGCTGCAAAAAAAAATCCACTTCTTGAAAATATTTTATATAATTATTGCATAAGCCACCTTTGCAAATTTGTAAGAGAACTGCCACCTAAGTGCATGTTTTCCATGATAGAAATTTCTCCTTTTTAAAAAAATTTTATTTCATTTTTAACTGGAGGATAATCAGTGTACAGTATAGTGTTTGTTTGTGCCATACATTGACTTATATCAGCCAGAGGTGTACATATGTCCTCTCCTTCTTGACCCTCCCTCCCACCTCCTTCTCCCTCCTACCCCTCTAGACTGTTACAGAACACTGGATTTGGGTTCCCTGCATCCTAGAGCAAATTCCCACTATTTATATATTTTGCTTATGGTAATGTACACACTTCAGTGCTACGATCTCAAATCATCCCCCACTGTGTCCAAAAGTCTGTTCTCATATCTACATCTCCTTTGCTACTGCAAACAGGACCATCAGTACCATCTTTCTAGGAAGTTTCTTGTATGTCAGGCTCTTTAAGTTCTCCCAAAACTACTAAATTTCCATAGAAAGGAGTAAAACCAAATAAACAAATAAAATAGAAAGCTCTTTTAGAAATAGTCTCATTAATAAATCAGGGCCCCCAGATTCTGGCAAAACAAATGCTTCAAAATGGGCTTCTCCCAAGAATGCCCTGTCCTCATGGCATGACCTGCACACAGCGCAGCCCAGGGGCACCCACCCGCGTCCACAGTGGCTGGGTTTATAATTTACAGTGTGAGGCCAACTAACCAACTCTATTATTCAAACATGTGAAGCAAACCCAAGGAGAGGAGTGCTTTAATCTTTTGCTCAGAAGTGACATTTGCAGCTCTTTTCACTTACTTTTCATTATTTCACCACAGGGGAACCGTTTCCAGGAATTATTATGTTAAGCATTATATTAAAAAATGAGTCTTGGTATTTTTTGCAATAAATAACAGCTCACATTTATTTTGAGAACAGGAATGCTCACCAGAACTTATGAACATTGTCTGCTTCCAGAAGTGCAGACATGTTAGAAATGATAAAGTCGTGTTTAAGAACATAGTGTGTGAGTGCTCTGAGTCATGTTCTAGTCTTTGTGATCCCTTGGACTGTAGCCCACCAGGATTCCCTGCCCGTGGAATTTTTCTGGCAAGAGTACTGGGGTGGATTGCCATTTCCTTCTTCAAGGGATCTTCCTGACCTAGGTATTGAACTCACATCTCCTAGGTCTCCTGCATTGCAGGCAGATTCTTTACCACCAAGCCACTAGTGTGACTCCTTAAGAACATTAACAACCCAAACCATTTGATGAGCACTTGCTATGTGCCAGCTCCTGTGCAAAACTCAGGAGATACAAAAACGAGTAAGGTATAGATCTTGTGGGGAGGCATGACCACAGAGGATAAAAAGCAATAACTTTGGAATCAGAGAGAGATGAATTTAGACACTGGTTTTGTTGGCTCAGCCAAAATAACTTGTCCAAATCATGTAACCCTTCTCAGCCTCAGTTCCCCCCTAAGTAAAATCAGAATAGTGATATTTGTTGTTCAGAGTCTTGGGGATGCAGAAGTACATAAAGACGACCCAAAGGAGAACATTCAGAGGCTTCTGATTTAGAGCTTCTTACAGAGGGATCAGACTCCATCCCCTATGCTTGCCAGAGCCTCAGATGGCAGGGGAAGAGGAAGCTTGGTTGGAGTTATAAGTGAAGGCTTCAAGTGTGCCCTGACTGGAGGCCGTTGGCCTAGGCACGCCGTAGGTAGCTGACTAGGAATAGGTTTTTATTTGATTTGTTTGAGAAGTATCTTTGGCTTTCTATGGTTGGTCATGAGTTTGGAAGGCAGAGACAGGAGGTAGGAAAACTGGTCATGGTTGACCAAATTCTAACCAATTGTCCTAACCAAGTTCTGGACCAAATTGCTGCAGAGGTTGCGGTTTGGTTTCCTGGGCTGGTTCCTGCAGAGGTTGTGCATCAAAGTTTTGTTGTCAAATATAGTTTGGGCATTGCCCATTTGTATATTCAGTATCTCAGGGACACAGGCAAGCACACAGACAGACATTCACAGAGTAAACTTACTATGTGAAAATTATTATAATTTATTATAATAAGAAATATTATTATTTAATATTTGTATTAAATAATATTATTTAATATAATATTAAAAGGCTCCATCAGAGAAGGAAGAAGCAAGAGTTAACTTGGAGTTACCAAGTCCTCTGAGAGTACTAAGAAGGAAGTTAATAGCTCTGCTTAAGGGTGTGAAGGATTTAGCATTTTTTTTGTTAGGTCTTTGGATGACAAGTAAGATCAGACAAGGAGCTAAGGAAAAACCCTGCAGAATGAGGACCCATTACGGCTGAGGACAGAGAGGAAGGCAAGAGGCCGGAAAGCATATTGATGGTGGTTTGACCCCAGGTGCTCCAGGGCAAGCATGAAAAAGCCAAGTGGAAGAGAAGACAGTGTCAGACTAGCTGTGGGTGAGTGAGCTTCAAATGCAAACTTGGACTTTGCTGATATCAGGGAGGAATTCAGTTCAGTTCAGTTCAGTCGCTCATTCGTGTCCGACTCTTTGCGACCCCATGAACTGCAGCACGCCAGGCCTCCCTGTCCATCACCAACTCCCGGAGTCCACCCAAACCCGTGTCCATTGTGTAGGTGATGCCATCTAGCCATCTCATCCTCTGTTATCCCCTTCTCCTACTGCCCTCAATCTTTCCCAGCATCAGGGTCTTTTGCAATGAGTCAGCTCTCCGCATCAGGTGGCCAAAGTATTGGAGTTTCAGCTTCAACATCAATCCCTCCAATGAACACTCAAGACTGATCTCCTTTAGGATAGACTGATTGGATCTCTTTGCAGTTCAAGGGACTCTCAAGAGTCTTCTCCAACACCACAGTTCAAAAGCATCAATTCTTTGGCACTTGGCTTTCTTTATAGTCCAACTCTCACATCCATACATGACTACTGGAAAAACTATAGCCTTGACTAGATGGACCTTGGTTGGCAAAGTAATATCTCTGCTTTTTAATATGCTGTCTAGGTTGGTCATAACTTTCCTTCCAAGGAGCAAGCATCTTTTAATTTCATGGCTGCAATCACCATCCACAGTGATTTTGGAGCCCAGAAAAATAAAGGAGTGGATGCCAACAAAATGATCCCAGCCTAAACTAAGAAAGACTGAGTCAAGGAAAGAGTAACAGTAGAGAGGATTCCATCCTTTTCCTATAACCTTCAAAATGTCCATTGTTCAGAGCCCAGGCCTGTTAGTCAGTGAAGCACATTGTCTGGATTTCTTATGTTGCAACCTGGGGCCTTTGATACTCAGTGGACGGATTTTGAGAGACTAGGCTGCCCTAACCCTCTGCACTGCCAGAGAACCATGGTATGAGGGAATCTTTTCTCTTCTTCCAAATGGGTTATGTGAATTGCAGGAACAGAACTTTCCATTAAATTTTCATTGACTACTGTTTAAGCAGGAAGTAGTTCATTTGCAAAGAACAGAACACATCCAGGTGAGGGGCAGTAGACAGGGCACCAGGACAAAACCAGGTATCACATGGGTTCCAAAGAAAATGTACACATGTATCTACAATCGAGGTGGAGGTCAAGGGTCGTCTGCAATTCTGCAGCTCCACTAGGCTCTCATGAGTCACCTCCCAGCTTTGCCTTGCATGTGACTTGGTTCTGAGCCATTTATCTAAGCCCCTTCATTCTCCACCCATTAAACCACTGGTTAGTTCTTCAGTTTTTGACTTGGTGATTCCACAAAAACAGTAGGCTGATTGCTAACCTCTGTGATATGACTCCAAGCTCACTAAGGAACTTTCTGAGGATGAATTAGGGGAAATGGGTGGGCTGGAGGATCATACTACCAAATGTCATCCATCCAAGCAACATTTCTCCAAGATGATATAATTCCATTAAGGCTTGTGTGTAGATCATTCTCATGTGCAAATTTATTCCTAAAAGTGTGAATATTGGCACACCTGTAAGTTAGATTTCTTAGGACAAAACAGTGGGATGTTTTAGCAAGAAAATGTCACTTTGTGAGGACCCACTGTCTATGCACAGCCTCCCCTGGTGGCCCTGTGATTGTGGACCCCATCTTTGAGCATGGCACCTCTCTTGTATCACCCAGAGTGTAGTATTTTGGATTCTGACCTGCATCCTCTCCTAGCCTGTGAACATCTCAAATTAATTCACCTTTTCTTTTAGTAAATATCAGTTGAGCTATTGTAGGTGCCATAAGAGGTGATGAGACACCCCAGTTCTATGAAGTTTATATTATAATTGGGAGGGGTGGTGATGGTAGGCAGATAAATGATAAACAAATAAATAGACACAAACAATATTAGAGAGAGGTCAGTGCTACAGAGGAAAGTTGCTTTAGGCAAAATGAGCAGGACCTCTTTGAGAAGACAGTTTGCATGACATGAGAGAAAGGAGCCAGGAGTGGGAAGTGGAGTCTGAAGATATCTTAGCAAAGAAAACAGCTGATGGAGAGGCCCCAAGTCACTAAATACCTGAGGGATGAGAAGGGGCTGGAGGATGAAAACTGGTGGGCAATTGGGGTCTGATTTAACAGGGGCTCAAAGAAATGGGAGTGGAGGAAAAGCAGAGAGGAAAGACAAAGACCATATTATAGTTTATTGTTATTCTAAATGCAGTAGAAGCCCCTGGCGGTTTTAAAGAAGGGGAGAATGTGGTGGTCTGAGTTATTTTTCAAAAAGATGATTTGTTTGGGGGAATACAATCCAGTCAGGATCATCTAATCCAGGAAGACCATCTGAATAGCTGTATCCATTAGCCAGGCAATGATGGGGCTGAGTAGGAAACAGTGGAGGAGATGAGAGAAGTGGACAAGGTCAGGGCGCATTTGGAAGATGCAGCTGATAACACACTCAGTTACCTCTGTGCTCCACAGATACATTAGGTGCCCAACAAGTGATTGTTCATTTGTAATGCACTGGGTTGAATTAAATTGAAGAAAGATGCCTTGATTGTGTGATCCAAAAGCTAAGCATGTCTTCAACTTATGGTTTAAATACTAAGCATTTGGAAAGAAGAGAAGTAACTCTTTTTCACTATGCAAGAAGTCAGATCTGAAGAGTTTGAAAGTGATTTAGATCTGAACTTTTTGCACAGTGAAATATATATATAATATATATTTATTTTATATATCTGAGCTTCCCTGGTGGCTCAGATGGCAAAGAATCTGCTTGCAATGCAGGAGACCTGGCTTGATCCAACCCCTGGATTGGGAAGATCCCCTGGAGGAAGGCATGGCAATCCACTCTAGTATTCTTGCCTGGAGAATCCCCATGGACCAAGAAGCCTGGTGGCCTACAGTCTATGGGATCACAAAGAGTTGATCAGGAAAATCCTCTGGAGAAGGGAATGGCTAAGCCACTCCAGTATTCTTGCCTGGAGAATTCCACAGACAGGGGAGTGTGGTGTGCTATAGTTCATGGGGTAGCAAAAAGTTGGGCACAGCTTTCAAATATATATTCATGTTTATATATCATGGCATTTATCTGGTCATAAAAAGGCTCTTTACACAAGAAGGTGCTGGGACTTTGTACAACTTCCATCTCCAGCCTATTCATTTCATCTTTGAAAGAGCCCAAGCCAGAAAAGAAAATTAAAAGGCAGCCCCAGGGCTGTATCACTGCATGGTCCTCATGCCATGCAAGGCTCTAGGAAGGAGAAGGCAATCTATACTTGGTAAATCCCTTTTGCTCCTGTTCCAGAGGCTAGAAAACCCAGAAATCAAACCATTGATGGACTGACACTTATCTTGACCTTGCTGTGAATTGGCTAGATCATATTTGACATAATGCTCAGAGTGGGGTGGTATTCAGGAAAATTCAGCTGAAGGATGCAAGAATATTTGATTACAGGTTTCGAGAGAGAGAGAGAAATATGGACGAAAGATTGTGACAAAGGGGAAGGAAGTGTCAATTGATGACTGAGCTCTGACCCAAAATTATAGTGAATTTAAGATCACTTAGAATCTAAAGTAGGTTCTGGGCCTGATACTATCTATTATTTCACATCCACCTGACCCCAAATTTGTTTCCATTTTACAGATGAGGAGACCAAGAAGTAAAAATATTAAAATAATTTCATGGTATCTTAGAGCTAGTACATTGTAGATCTGGGAGTCAAACTCAAATCCAATCCCTATGGCTTTTCCATTTTATTGCCCTACTAAAGTATGGTTGTTGTGCCCAAAACAGTGCCCAGACATTGTTCCAGTTAGTTCTTCCAAGGAGGCGGTCACAGAGTAGGTTTAATTCTGAGCTTCTTAAGGGAAAAAAAAATAAAAAAGTGAAAAATTGCCCAATTGTTGCCAAGCATCCAGACAGGCTGAATTCTATTTTCTTATCTCTGATTGTTGTTATTGTTGGTTGGTCGCTTTTGCGACCCCATGGACTATAACCCACCAGGTTCCTCTGTCCATGGAATTTTCCAGGCAAGAATACTGGAGTGGGTTGGTAGGGGATCTTCCCGACCCAGGGATCAACCCTTTGTCTCCTGCATTGGCAGGTAGATTCTTTACCGCTGAGCCACCAGGGAAGCTTATCTCTGATTACTCACCCACAGGACAGAAGAACCATCACAATAACTTCAAGAAGCATGGAGATATTCTAAGAAAAACATTTCACATTCACTCCATGCTATTCAGGAAAATGATAGTTGGTCAATCCGTGCTTTACATTCACTGCAGTGTAAACCCTTGAACTTCTCAAATTTCCAACTGCTTGGGGACAGCTGCAGTGGAGTGTTCTTGACATCTATGCACCTTGTCTAAAACTGAACTCGTCAATACTCTCCCCCACCTCTTCCCAAGTAGTCTCTTAGACTGTCTTCAACACTTCTGCAAGTGCTGACATGACTTACAGTTCACTTGTATTTAGATCACACATCCTGTGAAGCATTTCCAAGACTGCCTCATTTCAGTATCCCCCAGACCAGCCTCATTTGTCAGCTCCCTGACAAAGTCAGGGACCACTGGACTTGCTTTTGTTTTTATGAAGTTTTTTGGGGAGGAAAGTACTTCCCTGGTGGTCCAGTGGTTAAGAATCCACCTGCCAATGCAGGGGGACGCAAGTTTGATTCCTGGTCCAGGAAGATCCTACGTGCCAAGGGGCAGCTAAGCCCATGTGCCACAGCTACTGAGCCCACATGTTCTAGAGCCCATGCTTTGCAAAAAGAGAAGTCACAACAATGAGAAGCATTGTAACTAGGGTGTCAGCCCTGCTTGCCACAAGCAGAGAAAGCCTCTGTACAGCAACAAAGACCTGGCTCAGCCAAAAATAATTTTTAAAAGATAGTTGTTTTTTTTTTTTTTTAATGTGGCTCATTTGTAAAGTCCTTATTGAATTTGTTACAATATCTCTTCTGTTTTATGTTTTTGTTTTTTGGCTGCAAGTCATGTGGTATCTTAACTCCCTGACCAGGGATCAACCCTGCACCTCTGCATTGAAAGGCAAAGTCTTAACCACTGGACCTCCAGGGAAGTCCCTGGATATTTTTTTTTTTTGGAAGTGAGACAGTAAGTTATGTCTTGATGTCTTATCTTGAGGGTGCATTAGAACACTTTAGATATCTTCTACGGGATGAGTCCTCATTGAATGCATGTTTAATTCATTATCTGACTTCAAATGATGCATTTTATTTGTAGAGATGAACTATCCTGCATTGTATCTCCTCATAGCTTGAACTAACATAAAAGAAGAGAGGAAGGAAAGAGAACAGGAGGGAAGGAAGGAAGGAAGGGAGGGAGGGATGGAGGGAGATGGATGGAGGGAGGACTTGCCTTTGATCTCTTTCAACATTAATTAAAAACTCGTTTAACCCGGATTGACTTCATGCCTAACTGGTGGCAGACCCTGTGTTCTATCCCCACGGTTGAGAATGGTACATGGGGCCGCCCTAGAAGGTCACCGAGGAGGAGCTGCTGTTATTCACCGTTGTGTTTGTAAGATTCCGCCTGAGAGTGCGACTTGCGTCATGTCCTTGTGCTGTGGATCATGTTTTCTTAAATCCCCATTGTTTCATTTGCTCCATCCTAAAAACTTATTGTTCTTTGCACCCCTCCTCCATTCAATAAAATAAAACTAATATTATGGTGTCATTTGAAAATATATTTATGTTTGTTTCCCCTATAAAAAGAGATAATAATGTTATGTTCCAATAATATTAAGTTGCAATGTTATTTGCAAGATTGCAGAGCTTTTAATTTTCTGATTATTTCCACAGTGGGAGTTTCAGCTCAATTTCGACAAAGACACTTCTATCTGTTTTGGTTATTTTTTTATTACAGCTAGAAGCAACAATAATTGCCTTTAGTGTGGGAAGACATCACAAAGGAGACAATTGTTGTCTCTCAAGAATAAGATCATCAGGGCGAATTTTGATGTAAAAAATTTGTAAATTAATTGCAAAGTCCTATAAATATTATATTTACTAAAATTGTGTGGGCTGCTGTTTTCAAAGACTCCAACCTTTTTGTGTTTCTTTTAAAGGAATAGATTTCTTCAGAGCCACACCAACAAGAAGTGAATGTGTCATCAAAATTTTAATAATGTATAGACATATGACATTCATATATGGTGTCTATGAATATGGAGTTAATTCTGGTAGAGAGAAAAATCCCAAACACCTGGATTTGAGTTTTGGCTTGCCAATTTATGGCTATTTGATCTTTAGTAAGTTATGTGAACATCTCTCAATCTTATTTTCTTCTAATGAAAAAGATTATTGTTAAACTAAATAGCCTGGATGAAATAACCTATTACATATTACGACTTAAAGAAAGCACTAAATAATTGGCAGCTGTGATGATAAGAATATTTATGTTGCATTCCTTTGTTCATTCAACACATGCTGACTGTCTGCTTTTATGACTCCAATCACTGTCCATTCCAGGCACTGACTGTTGGTGATAAAGATGATGATAATGATGAAGATTTCAATCATTATATTGCTATGATAGTACCTCCGTGCTCTGGTCAACATTACTGTTTAAGTCCTCAAAGTGGGCTCCTGCAGTTTTTTGTTAATATCTGTAAAAAATTAATCATAATTATTCTTTGCATGTCTATGGCTTGCAAAGCCTTGTAACACTCATACATGTCTACCTTTCTTTTGCTTCCTTTACTCGAGGAGTTGGAAAGTTTAAATTTTACATTTTTTTTAGTCCCTTACAGCTAATGTTTACCAAGTGACCAAGTTCTGGTCCTTGAAATGTGAGAAAATACCTGCTGAGGATTTCTGTAGAGTTTTTGCTTCTGTTTACACCAGCTACCTCTCCTTGTTTAATTAACCTATATAACATGCATATGAAAGATGGAGAGTGACTTGAGACAGCAGAAAAGCAATATTATCTGCTTATTACTAGCATTTGGCACTGTATCTGATGCAGAGTGGATACTAAGAAAACTAGCAGGAAGACAGGAAGAAACAAAGAAAGGAAGGAAGGGTTAATAGATATGAACTAGTTAATATTTCTCCTTGAGAGAGCATATAAAATTCAGGTGGAGAAATTTTTTTTTAAAGTTCTGTAAAGATTTCAGAAAAGTTTTATTTGCACATGCACAGATAGAAAGCTATTGCTTTTATAAGAAATATTACTTATGAGAATGGGTTAGGCATGAGAATGATGCATGAGCAAGAAAAATAACTGGAGTAAATAAGTAATACAATTTGCTAGAAAGAAATGTGTTTCTTCTTCTGGAGCCCTCTGTAAACAGCCTATCTCTGCCCCCAAGTTGATCACTATTATGGTGGCATTTGTCTTTCTAGACATTTTCTTATGTATTTGCTAACTTGTGATATGGCATCTAACAGAAATTTATCAGTATGTGTGTAAGTGTGCACATGTATGAGAATTTCACATAAGTAGTATCAATGGTCACATTGTGACCTGCATATTTCTTTCTTCATTTGAGAATACATAGTGAAGCATTTTCCTAATCTCTGCACATAGCACAATGTCACCAGTTTCAACTGATGTGGGTAGCTCAGCTACTAAAGTACCCGCCTGCAATGCAAGAGAGCCAGGTCTGATTCCTGGGTCGGGAAGTTCCCCTGGAGAAGGGTTAGGCTATCCACTCCAGTCTTCTTGGGCTTCCCTAATGGCTCAGATAGTAAAGAATCTGCCTGCAATGCGGGAGACCTGAATTCAATCCCTGGGTTAGGAAGATCGCCTGGAGGAGGGTATGACAATCCACTTCAGTATTCTTGCCTGTAGAATCCCCATGGGCAGAAGAGTCTGGAGGGCTACCATCTATGGGGTGGCAAAGAGTTGGACACAGCCGAGCAACTAACCCCACAGCACAGAATATGCCTATATATGCATATACCTTAGTTTCAATATGCTCCTTCTTATGGCCCTAAGGTAGCTCAACACCAACTCCAATACAACACTTTACTAGCCGTTGGCCAAAGGGAAATGATGCTTCCTCATACTGACATCAGATCTTAATATTCTTAACTTTTTGATTTGTTTCTAATCTGATGATTGAAAAAGAGCATGTCATTGTTATCTTAATTCACACTAACTTGATATTATTTTATATGGAATATTTATTTTCACATGTTTACTGACCTTTTGTATTTCCTGTTCTTCATTGTCAGCTCATAATTTTTATTTTTATTGTGTTATTATTAACTTACTTATTTGCATGTGCTCTAATACACTTGGGTATCATTTTTTTATATTTTGTTATATATTTTACTGTTCCTTCTTAAACTATTATAAGTTTCTTCAAAAAGATTGAGAGCATTTTTGGGCTTCCCAAGTGGCTCTGTGGTAACGAATCTGCCTGCCAATGCGGCAGATGGGGTTTGATCCCTGGGTCAGGAAGATCCTCTAGCAAAGGAAGTGACAACCCACTCCAATTTTTTTACCTGGGAAATCCCATGGACAGAGGAGTCTGGCAGCCTGCAGTCCATGGAGCTGCAAAAGAGTCGGACACAACCTAGCAACTAAACAACAACTAGACATATTAAAGATATTATTATTTTGATTACCTTTCCTAATTGGTACTGATGTTTTAAAGGAAAATGTAATCTTTGAATATTAAACCAATTCAGGTCACCTTGCTGAACTAACTCCTTTAACCGTATTTAACCAGTTGATTCTTTAAGATCATCATTCACAAATTATGGTAGCATTGTTACTTTAAAAACATTTCTATTTGCTATTTAACTTCAATGTCTAGGACTTTGTTATATATTCTGCTGTACTGAATATATACTAGAAGAATGCCATGTAGTAGATGATTAATCAATATTTACTATATGCATGATGAGGGTCTTCCCGAATGGCTCAGCAGTAGAAAATTTGCCTGCCAATGCAGAAGATGCAGTTTCAACCCCTGGTCCAGGAAGATCGCTTGAAGAAGGGAAAGACAACCCACTCCAGTATTCTTGGTTGGAAAAACCCCATGAACAGAGGAGCCTGGTGGGCTACAGTCCATAGGTGGCAAAGAGTCAGACACAACTTAGTAGCTGAAAAACAACAACAAATATTCGTGAAGAAAGAATGCAATCGTTTAATAGTTTTATGGTTAAGTATGATGTGATGAAGATTCCTGAGAACTGTGAAGAAAGGTTTCTATTAAATCTAGTATCCTAGACCTTTTTCCTTTCTTCAGAATTGTATGCTGTCTTAATAAATAATTTTCATTGTCCATTGAGATAAGATGGCTTTTATATCTTTTACTATTAACACAGTAATAATTTGGACAGATTTTCAATATTGATCAATTCTTGCATTATTTAAATAAACCCTATCTGGTTATGATATATAATCTTTTGATACATTGCTGACATCTCTTTATTAAATTTTATTTAGGACTTTTGCTTTTATAGTCATTAGTGATATTAGCCTATAATTTTATTTTACATTACTATCTATGTTCACTTTTGACATCAGCTTATGGTGACACTGTAAAATGAGTATTGACTTCCAATTCTGGCAATACGGCAGACTATATATAATCTAAAATTCCACCCATTACAGAAGAACATTAAAAATAAAGGTTACAAGATAATGGGCTTCCCTTAAATATAAACTTCCAATTATGTAAAAAAGGGAAAAAAAAAAAAAACAACAAAATGAGGCAAAATCCCAGACAGTAAAAAAAGCTAACTCTAAGCTACCAATGAATTTCTTATCTTTGTGATTTAATACATCAGTTGAATGGCCAAGTAGAAAGAAGAGAATAAAATACTGGGAATATAAAAAAGAGTAACTGACATTCAGGCACCAGAAAAGTTAGATTTCTCAAAGAATAGCTAAAAATAAATTCACCTGTAGTTACGAGTCAACAGTGAGGTTCTGTCTATATCAAAGGAGGTTTAAAGAGGGAAGAAAAGTCAGTTTTGAAGGTTTATTGGCATCAATTCAGTTCAGTCACTCAGTTGTATCTGACTCTTTGTGGCCCCATGGACTGTAGCATGCCAGGCTTCCCTGTCCATCACCAACTCCCGGAGCTTGCTCAAGCTCACCTCCATTGAGTCAGTGTTGCCATCCAACCATCTCATCCTGTGTTGTCCCCTTCTCCTCCTGCCCTCAATCTTTCCTAGTATCAGGGTCTTTTCTAATGAGTCAGCTTTTCACATCAGATGGCCAAAATATTGGAGTTTCAGCTTCAGCACTAGTCCTTCCAAAGAATATTCAGGACTGATTTCCTTTAGGATGGACTGGTTGGATCTCCTTGCTGTCCAAGGGACTCTCAAGAGTCTTCTCCAGCACCACAGTTCAAAAGCATCAGTTCTTCAGTGCTCAGCTTACTTTATAGTTCAACTCTCACATCCATACATGACTACTGGAAAAACTGTAGCTTTGACTAGACAGACTGTTGTTGGCAAAGTATTGTTTCTGCTTTTTAATATGCTGTCTAGGTTGGTCATTGCTTTTCTTCCAAGGAGCAAGTGTCTTTTAATTCCATGGCTGCAGTCACCATCTGTAGTGAATGTGTAGCCCCCCAAAATAAATCTCTCACTGTTTTCCTTGTTTCCCCATGTATTTGCCATGAAGTGATGGGACAAGATGCCATGATCTTAGTTTTCTGAATGTTGAGCTTTAAGCCAACTTTTCCACTCTCCTGTTTCACTTTCATCAAGAGTCTCTTTAGTTCTTCATTGCTTTCTTCCATAAGGGTGGTGTCATCTGTACATCTGAGGTTATTGATATTTCTCTCAGCAATCTTGATTCCAGCTTGTGCTTCATCCAGCCCAGCATCTAGCATGAGGTACTCTGCATAGAAGTTAAATAAGCAGGGTGACAGTATACAGCCTTGATGTGTTCATTTCCTGATTTAGAACCAGTCTTTTGTTCCATGTTCAGTTCTAACTGTTGCTTCTTCACCTGTATACATATTTTCTCAGGAGGCAGGTAAGGTGGTCTGGTATTCCCATCTCTTTAGGAATTTTCCACAGTTTGTTGTGATCCAAACAGTTAAAAGCTTTGGTGTAGTCAATAAAGCAGAAGTAGATATCCCATATAATGAATATCATAAAATTGATCTTCCTAAGTTTTGGTGAAAAATCATAATACTGGAGTGGGTATTCTATCCTTTCTCCAGCAGATCTTCCTGACCCAGGAATCGAACCAGGATCTCCTGTATTGCAGGTGGATTCTTTACCAACTGAGCTATCAGGGAAGCCCAAAAGCAATCAATAACAGTTATTAACATCTATCTTATCAGCAATTGTACAAAGCCATAAGTTTGTTAACTAACTTGTTAGATTTCCAAATGATCACGGTTGATGATGTTAGCAAATCTTTTGATGCTAAAAAGCATGTGTTGCTGTTTATTTCTAATTTTCATGTAACAATTTTGCCAGAGGCCATTGATGTATATTTTATATAGATTTTAATTTGATCCCTGGGTCAGGATGATCCCTTGGAATAGAAAATTTCAACTGCTCGAGTATTCCTGCCTAGAAATTTCCAACAAACTGTGGAAAATTCCTAAAGAGATGGGAATACCAGACCACCTGACCTGCCTTCTTAGAAATCTGTATGCAGATCAAGCAACAGTTAGAACCAGACATGGAACAATGGACTGGTTCCAAATTGGGAAAGGAGTACATCAAGACTGTATGTTGTCACCCTGCTTATTTAACTTATAGGCAGTGTACATCATGCAAAATGCCAGGCTGGATGAAGCACAAGCTGGAATCAAGATTGCTGGGAGAAATATCAATAACCTCAGATATGCCGATGGCACCATCCTTATGGCAGAAAGCAAAGAGGAACTGAAGAGCCTCTTGATGAAAGTGAAAGAGGAGAGTGAAAAAGCTGACTTAAAACTCAACATTCAGAAAGCTAAGATCATGGCATCCAGCCCCGTCACTTCATGGCAAATAGGTGGTGAAGCAATGGAGACAGTGACAGACTTCGTTTTCTTGGGATGCAAAACCAATGCAGATGGTGACCACGTCCGTGACATTCAGTCGACTGAACTCAGCTGACTGAAATTTATGGTGAAAATAAGGCAGAATTTTTCTGGAGGGATTGCTCTTATCTGGGGCATGAAATCTTTTCAATGAATCCCACCAAAGAGGAGTTTACAATCCAAAACTAAATTATGCACCAAATAACAATTCACCGTGAGTTAAAGGAAACATGAAAAACAGCTAGACTTAATCACCTAAAGATTCACATAGTAGAAAATCTAAGATGTAGAGATTCTAAGTCTATTGTATATTTTAATTGATTAAAAACATTAAAAGTAAATTGGAAACATTAGAAAAGAATAAGATGCTGTATTCATCAGCTCAGGTTGCCATAATAAAATACCAGAATGGCGGCTTACACAACAGAATTTTATTTGTTTGATTCCGTAGGCTGCTTCTCGCATTTCTGGGCATCTTTGGGATTATTATTATTAACAATAATAATGATTAATAATAATAATAATAATCATTATTATTATTATTATCTTTGGGATTATTCTGCTTACCACACCTGCAAAACAAAGAAACAGAAAACCCACAGATCCTTCCAGGCCGTGATGGCTTCACTGATGAATTTCAAAACTTTTAAGAGAAAGCAAAATCTTGCACTCTTAGAGAAGATATAGAAGGAAAAGATATTTCCCATCTTATTTATAAGATCAGAATAACTCTGATACCAAAACTTAACAATGAAAAATTTTAAAAAGACATTAATAGACCATTATTCTTATGAACACAAATGTGGAAATCCTTAACATGATATTAGAAAATTGAACTCAGGAATGTATAAAGAGATAATACATCATAATTCTGAAGGATCTAGCCTATTGTTTTGTTTAGCTGCTAAGTTGTGTCAGACTCTGAAGTCCCATGGACTATAGTCCCCCAGGCTCCTCTGTCCATAGAATTCTCCAGGCAAGAATACTGGAGTGGGTAGCCATTTCCTTTTCCAGGGGATCTTCCCAACCCTGGGATCAAAATTATATCTCTTGCATTGGCAGGCAGATTCTTTATCATGGAGCCACCAGGGCAACCCAGGTTAATACTTGCTTATTTCTATTTGAAAATCAATTAATATACTTCATCACATAAATAAGAATAAAAATAAGATTATTCTAATACACTCAGATAGACTATTTGATAAAATCCAACCTCCATTTATGATAAAAAAAAATAAGAATAAAAAGAAGAAATTTCCTCAATCTGATAAAGGACACTTAGGAAAAAGCTACAGCTGCCATGATACTAGACAGCAAAGCACTAAACACTTTTCCCCTAAGATTAAGTGCAAGGCAAGAGTGTCTGCTGTCATCACTAGTACAATAAGCCAAGAAAAAAGAAAGGAGGGAAGTCTTAAATATAAGAAAGGAATAAGTAAAACCATCATTATTCACAGATAACATGATTGTGTGCATAGAAACCCCTATGAAATATGCATAAATATTACTAGAATAATAAATACATATTAAATTTGTGAGTTACAGAGTTAATATATTTCCACATTTAAGGAAAATGCAATTTTAAAATAAAATTGAAATTTCATTACCAGTTATACTACTATAAAAATATCAAACAGAAAATATACAAAATACAAATATAAAAGGTGCGTAAGATTTCTATACTGAAAACAAATAAACAAAATTTGCTAAGAGATATTAAAGAAGGCCTAATTAATGGAAAGGTATACATGTTTATAGATTGAAAAGGTTCAATAACGCGAAGATGGCAATTGTTCTCAAACTAATTTACTGACTCTGCTGCTGCTGCTGCTAAGTCGCTTCAGTTGTGTCCGACTCTGTGTGACCCCATAGACGACAGCCCACCAGGCTCCCCCATCCTTGGGATTCTCCAGGCAAGAACACTGGAGTGGGTTGCTATTTCCTTCTCCAATGCATGAAAGTGAAAAGTGAAAGTGAAGTAGCTTAATTGTGTCCGACCCTCAGCGACCCCATGGACTGCAGCCTACCAGGCTCCTCCGTCCATGGGATTTACCAGGCAGGAGTACTGGAGTGGGGTGCCAGTGCTTTCTCCTCTAACCCCAGTTAGAAGTCCAGCAGACTATTTGTTTTTCAAGAAAGTGACAGGCTGATATAAATATTTATATGGAAATGTAAAGGATCTAGGAAAACAAAATTATTTCCAAAAACATAAATATTACCTGGTGTCTAAACTATAATTGAAAAATGGTGATACTGGTGCAAGAATAGACAGATCAGTATATCAGAATAGAGAAAGGAATAAATTCAGAAATGTCAACATCTATCTAATTAAATTTCCAATAGAACAGATATCATTTAAAGATATAATAACTTGAGGACCTCTAAGAATTAAAGAAACAGTATACCTAAAATGGAAAGAGTCCACCAATTATCAAGCAGAATTAATAATAACAGCACATAAGTAGCCATGTTTGTGAGTTTTCTATTGAAACTATGATAATCAAACATTAAATGAAAATCCTGATAGCTCACCAAGAAAAAGATCATGCTATCCACAAGAAAATGAGAACTCAATTTATTCCCAACTTCTTATCAGAAGCATTACAATGCCAGAAAACATGGGTGGGATACCTTCAAAATTGCTGATTATTACAGTAACTTAAAACCTGAAATTTTACACCCAGTTAAAAAAGTATCATTTTGGAGTGACTGAAAACTAAAGATACTTTTAGACATAAAATGATTCAGAAAGACACAAACTTTTCCCTAATTTTCTTCAGCAAAAAAAATTAACCAGAAAGAAATGATGGAATATGAGAAGCCATGCTGAGCTAGGAAATCAGTAGATATTGATGATTCTAAATAACTACTGTCCATAAAAATTATAAGATTTGCACATTTTTTAACATATATATTTTTTTATTTGACTGATCTGGGTCTTAGATCAGGATCTAAGCAGGATCTTCTTCCATCTTTAGTTGCAGCATATGAACTCTTAATTGTGACATGTGGGATCTAGCTCCCCAAGCAGGGATTGAACCTAGGATGCTTGCAATGGGAGTGCAGAGTCTCAGCCACTGGACCACCAGGAAACTCCCTGATTCACACAGTTTTTAAGGAGTTCAAACTAAAATGACAGGTCATTATAACATGGGAAATGAAAATATGAAGGTGATTGGAGTGGAATACAAATAAAAATTCATAAAATCTCTTCTTTGATCAGGACAAAAATGAAGATGTCTATAAACATTCAAGTATTTTCCTTATGAAGGGAATGTATTCCTATATTATCTGGTACATTTTTATTTTTATGATAGTAGAAAAGACTGGGGAAAATATGCCTCAGTGTTCATAGAACATAACAGTGTACTGTTATCTTGCTGCTTTTATATGTTTTCCCAATCTGCCCCCCAAATAACTAAATTATTTATACAAATAACTGTATAATATATAATTCAAAGCATTTTTGTAAAGTATAAGACAAAAGTTTAGAAGAAAATAAATGGAAGGTAAAAGTGTTTCTCTTTGAGAGGTGGAATTATTCATGCTTAATCATCTTCTTTCCACTTATCTTAATTTATGCAATTCAACTATCTTAAACAAAAGAAACAATATTTAAGATATCCAGGCATCATGCAGCTAATCCCCAGGAACCTATACTTCAGGATCTGACCCAGTACATGATAATCTTACATCCTCATCCCTTCACTTTAGTAGAACTCTTTACAAAACTGTGAAGTTATTTTTGCAATTTCTTTTTTTTTGTTTGTTTCCCCAAATGAATTTCATTATGTTTTATTTTTGAAGAGCTTTTTGAATTCAGTTTGCCTGTGTTCATATTTATCATATAAATTGATCTTTGTCCACAAAGCATTTACAATATATGGATGGATGGATGGATGAAGTCACTTCAGTCGTGTCCGACTCTGTGCGACCCCATAGATGGCAGCCCACCAGGCTACCCCATCCCTGGGATTCTCCAGGCAAGAACACTGGAGTGGGTTGCCATTTCCTTCTCCACTGCATGAAAGTGAAGAGTGAAAGTGAAGTCGCTCAGTCGTGTCCAACCCTCAGCGACCCCATGGACTGCAGCCCACCAGACTCCTCCGCCCATGGGATTTTCCAGGCAAGGGAATGCCAACAATTAGCTCCAAAGATTAAGAAAATGAAAGATAAAAACATTCAGATCAGATCAAATCAGTCACTCAGCCGTGTCCGACTCTTTTCGACCCCATGAGTCGCAGCACACCAGGCCTCCCTATCATTAAAAAAATTATCATTATTGAATATATTTAACATACAACATTGCATACATTTAAGGTGTATCTGTTATTTTGTTACATTTATACATTGCAATATTATAATGTAATTGTTGTTATAGTAGTATTTTTCATAGTATATAAGTATAGGACAACATTGTTATCTATTATATTATGCATTATATCACTATGGTTTATTACTACACATTGCAAGTTTATACCAATAAGCAACATCAATTATATCTTCCTAGCTCCCTAGTCCCTGGTAGCTACCATTTTACTGTCTGATTTTTACCAGTTAAGCCTTTAATATTTTACATATAAGCTATATCATATAATAATTATCTTTCTCTGATGGATTCCATGTGGTCTCAAATGACAGGCTATCCTCCTTCCTCACGGCTGAGGAATATTCCACTGTCAACATGAACCACATCATTTTTTCTACCCATTCATTTATTGATGGATCCATGGGCATTTAGATTATTTTCATATCTTGTTTATTGTGAATAATGCTGTGATAGCAGATATTCTCTTCAATAAGTGGTGTTGGATAGACTGGAGAAACACATGCAGAACAACGAAACTAGACCCCTATCTTACACCACTCATGCAAAGTAACTTGAAATGGATCAGAGACAAATATAAGGCCTGCTACGATGAAACTAGAAGAAAAAATAGGTGGTTCAGATGGTAAAGAATCTGCCTGGAATGAACACTGGCGTACATGAGTGCTTTTCAGTTCTGGCTTCCTCAGGGTATAAGTCCAGTAGTGGGATTTCTGGGTCGTATGGTAGCTTTATTCTTGGTTTTTAAAGGAATCTCCATAGTGCTCTCCATAGCGGTTTGACATGGGAGCATCCTAGATGTCTATTGACAGATGAACGGATAAGGAACTCGTGGTACATATAAGCAATGGAATATTACTCAGCTATAAAAAGGGGCACATTTGAGTCAGTTCTGATAAGGTGGATGAACCTAGAGCCTGTTATACAGAGTGAAGTAAGTCAGAAAGAGAAAGACAAATACTGTGTATTAATGAATATTTGGAATCTAGAAAGATGGCACCAACGATCCCATGTCAGTTCAGTTCAGTTGCTCAGTTGTGTCCAACTCTTTGCAACCTCATGGACTGCACCACACCAGGCTTCCCTCTCCATCACCCACTCCCAGACCTTACTCAAAGTCATGCTCATCAAGTCGGTGATGCCATCCATCCAACTCATCCTCTGTCATCCCTTTCTCTTCCCACCTTCAATCTTTCCCAGCATCAGGGTCTTTTCAAATGAGTCAGTTCTTCACATCAGGAGGCCAAAGTATGTTCAGGGCAGCAAAGGAGAAACAGATATAAAGAACAGACTTTTGGACTAAATGGGAGAAGAAGAGGGTGGGATGACTTGAGAGAATAGCAATGAAACATAAACTTTACCATCTGTAAAATAGAAAAGCAGTGAGAGTTTGATGTGTGATGCAGGGCACCCAAAGCTGGTGCTCTGAGACAACCTGCAGGGATAGGGTGGGGAGGGAGGTGGGAGGGGGGTTCAGGATGGAAGGTACACGTGTATACCTATGGCCAAGTCATCCTGATGTATAGCAAAAACCACCACAATATTGTAAAGCAATTATCCTCCAATTAAAATTTTTTTTTTTTTAAGAAAGAATCTGCCTGTAATGCAGGACACCCAGATTCAATCCCTAGTTCAGAAAGATCCCCTGGAGAAGGAAACGGCAACCCACTCCAGTATTCTTGTCTGGAGAATTCCATGGGAGAGAAGCCTGATGGGCTACAGTCCGTGGGGTCACAAAGAGTCAGACACGACTGAGTGACTAACACTCACTTTTCACCATGAAACTACAAGAAGACATCAGAAAGAAGCTCCTCAATATTGATCTTGGCAATGACTTTTTTGGATATGATACCAAAACACAAACAACAAAAGCAAAACTCAAAAGCTTCTTCACAGCAAAAGAAACAACTAACAAAATGAAATGACAACCTACAGAATTAGAAATTGATACCATATATCAGGGGGCTTCCCTGATAGCTCAGTTGGTAAAGAATCTACCTGTAAAGCACGAGACCCTGGTTCAATTTCTGGGTAGGGAAGATCTGCTAGAGAAAAGAAAAAGCTACCATCTGGCCTCGAGTACTAGTCCCTTGGACTGCAAGGAGATCAAACCAGTCCATCCTAAAGGAAATCAGTCCTGAATATTCATTGGAAGGACTAATGCTGAAGCTAAAACTCCAATCCTTTGGCCACCTGATGCAAAGAACTGACTTATGTGAAGAGACCCTGATGCTGCAAAAGATTGAAGGCTGGAGGAGAAGGGGACGACAGAGGATGAGATGATTGGAGGGCATCACCGACTCGATGGACATGAGTTTGAGCAAGCTCCAGGAGTTGGTGACAGACAGGGAAGCCTGGTGTGCTGCAGTCCATGGGGTCACAAAGAGTCAGACACAACTGAGCGACTGAACTGAACTGAACCATATACCAAGTAAGGGGTTATTATTCAAAGTACATAAAAAACTCATCCAACTTAATAAAAATTTTCTGATTTAAATAGTGGACTGAAGGACTAAATAGACATTTTCCCAAAGAGAACAACAAAATGACCAACAGGCATGTGAAATAATGCTCAGCATCACTGATTATTGGGGAAATGCAAATCAAAGCCACAGCTACATATCACCGCACATTCCTCAGAATGGCCATCAGGGCTATCAAGACAAGATAAAACAGGTGTTGGTGAGGATGTTGTGAAAAAAAGGAGCACTTACACACTGTTAGTGGGAAGGTAATGTGGTCCAACCACTACTGAAAATAGTATGGAAGTTCCTCAAAAAATTGAGAACAGATCTACCATGTAATCCAGCTGGGCACATACCCAAAGGAAACGAAAACAGTATTTCAAAGACACTGTATCATTTTATAATGAAATTAGCTTCTCTAATTGCATCATAAATGACATTTCTCACTGTTTAAGAAGTACATTCAAGCTCATAAAAGTTCTTTCTTCTTTATATGCAGCCAATTCTTATTTCCAGAATCCTGGTTGCTCTCCAGGGAACTAGAAGAGAATTTCTGGACCCATTGTTTCTAGACTTTAAACAAACGATAAAAAGCTAATTGTTTGAAAGAGTCTGCACTTTTCAAACCAACAGACTGAGATTTTCTTTCTGGTTCCACCACTTAACAGTAAGACCTAATAGTAAGACAGGCATGATAACACCTGCTATTTGTTTCTGTCAGGGACGCTGTTTCAGATTCTCTCACATGGAGTGCTTTCAACAAATGGTCATCATCACTTGTAATATTTAGTCCAATAACTGGCAAAAAAATTAAAAATAAATGATATTTGCACTTTGTAGAGTCAAAACAGAAAGTTGAATGACTGAGTTTTTCATCTTTCAAACCAAACAATAGAGTAGCCTAAGAGACCCAAAAATCCTTTGCAAGTTAAGCAGGATACTGCTGCTAAGTCAGTTCAGTCGTGTCCAACTCTGTGTGACCCCATAGATGGCAGCCCATCAGGCTTCCCCATCCCTGGGATTCTCCAGGCAAGAACACTGGAGTGGGTTGCCATTTCCTTCTCCAATGCATGAAAGTGAAAAGTGAAAGTGAAGTTGCTCAGTCGTGTCCAACCCTCAGCGACCCCATGGACTGCAGCCTACCAGGCTCCTCCGTCCATGGGATTTTCCAGGCAAGAGTACTGGAGTGGGGTGCCATTGCCTTCTCCGTTAAGCAGGATAAGACAGTGGTAAAACTGGTCTTTGAATTCGGGTCATATAGATTTCATTTAAATTTTAAGTTCTACAAATTTCTGGGCATGCCTTAGAAAAAGATTAGCTTTACATTTTAGCCAGTTATTTTCACCTGAAAAATGGATGCAATCAAACTGATGTTACACAGTTTTGGCACGGGGATTGGCATCAATGGAGGGCTACTGTCCATCACTATCAGGAAATAGTAGGTAATATTTTTTGCGTATTTAAAATGGTCTAAGTATCATGTTAAATATGTCTCCTGACTCAAAGAACATGAATTTGAGCAAACTCCAGGAGATAGTGGAGGACAGAAGGGAGCCTGGTGTGCTACAGTCTATGGAGTCACAAAGAGTTGGACATGATTTGGCAACTGAATGACAACAATTAACCATCACACAGCTCTTTGAAAGAGATATTATTTCCATCCCTGCTTTATAAATGAGGAAAGTGAGCACAGAGAGTCTGGGGAACTTCTGCACAATCCCTGGTGGTAGAATTCATTGCTCATATTTCTGTAACAAAATTGCAGACACTCTCCAGTGTTGGGAAATGAAACAAACCAAGAACAAAAAGATAAAGCTTATGGAAATTTAGCTCCTAGATCAAGTAGTTCTACTTACGAGAAGTGTGAAGCTATTTTAAAAAGGGATATTTTCCATCTATCTGAAGAAAAACAAGATCTGAAAGGATCCATACACCCCAATGTGCACTGCAGTGCTGTTTACAATAGTCAAGACCTGTTGTTGTTCAGTTGTTAAGTCATGTCTGACTTTTTGCAACCTCATGGATTGCGGCATACTAGGTTTCCTTCTCTTTCACTATCTTCTGGAGTTTGTTCAAACTCATGTCAATGATGCCATCCCACTAACTCATCCTCTGTCACCCCCTTCTCCTCCTGCCTTCAATCTTTTCCAGCATCAGGGTCTTTTATAATGAGCTGACTCTTTGCATTAGGTCCAAAATATTGGAGCTTCAGCTTCAGCATCAGTCTTTGCCAGCTAAGACATGAAAGCAACCTAAATATCCATTGACTGAAGGATGGATGAAGAAGCTGTGGTTCATATATTGTTGTTGTTATTCAGTCACAATTATGTCCTACTCTTTGCGACCCCATGGACTGCAACACACCAGGTTCCCTTGTTCTTCACCATCTCCCTGAGCTTGTTAAAGCTCATGTCCACTGAGTCAGTGATGCCATCCAACCACTTCATCCCCTGTCTTTCCATTCTCCTCCTGCCTTCAATCTTTCCCAGCATCAGGGTCAAATGAGTCAGATCTTCACATCAGGTGGCCAAAGTTTTGGAGTTTCAGCTTCAACATCAGTCCTCCCAATGAATATTCAGGACTAATTTCCTTTAGGATGGACTAGTTGGATCTCCTTGAAGTCCAAGGGACTCTCAAGAGTCTTCTCCAACACACAGTTCAAAAGCATCAATTCTTCAGCGCTCAGCTTTCTTTATGGTCCAACTCACATCCATGCATGACTACTGGAAAAATCATAGCTTTGACTAGACAGACCTTTGTCAGCAAAGTAATATCTCTGCTTTTTAATATGCTATCTAGGTTTGTCATAATCTTTCTTCCAAGGAGCAAGCGACTTTTAATTTCATGGATGTAGTTATCATCTGCAGTGATTTTGGAGCCCAAGAAAATAAAGTTGTCACTGTTTCCATTGTTTCCCCATCTATTTGCATGAAGTGCCATGATCTTTGTTTTTTTGAATATTGAGTTTCAAGCCAGTTTTTTCACTCTCCTCTTTCACTTTCATCAAGAGGCTCTTCATTTCCTCTTTACTTTCTGCCATAAGGGTGGTATCATCTGCATATCTGAGGTTATTGTTATTTCTCCCAGCAATCTTGATTTCAGATTGTGTTTCATCCAGCCCAGCATTTTGCCTGAAATACTCTGCTGATAAGTTAAATAAGAAGGATTACAACACATAGCCTTGATGTACTCCTTTCCCAATTTGGAACCAGTCTGTTGTTCCATGTCCAGTTTTAACTGATACTTCTTGACCTGCATACAAATATCTCAGGAGGGAGGTTAGGTGGTCTGGTATTCCTACCTCTTTAATCACCTATACCCCAATACAAAATAAGAAGTTTTTAAAAAAAATTTTTTAAGTAAAGAACCCATTTCTACTTGCAGAGATGATTAGCAGATTAGTAACTACTCCCAATCATTGACCAAGTGTTCAAGGGTTTTCTCTTCTGTTTTCAGCTCCTTCTGTTGAGGCTGCTTGAAATACACACCAGTTGGCTTCCACTTTATTTTGGCCCCTTCCCTCTCTTGTTTAATCTCCAATTCTGTCCTAGCTGGTGGACCCCACACCCCACCAGTCATGGCTGTCAAGTCTGTGTATAAGGAATTTAAAGGTTTGCCTGTTGAAGTAAATCATGCAAGAGTTTAGTAATGAGAATTTTTTTTTAATCTCATTTTTAGATGCAAAGGTAAGGTGAAAATTTCTCTCTTTTTTAAAAGATGGTTTGAGATGCCAAAACAAGGGAATGTGTTGACTTGAAGATGGACATTTTTATTTTTAAAATCTAAAAATGAATTCTTCTGCTTCTCATTGCCAAGTTTAAGATTCTGTTTCACAGTAGTAACTTGAATTGTTGAGACTTTTCCAGTGTCTGCTGAAAAAAAAATACTAGGGGACTTCTCAAACCCTGCCTGATACAGGCACAAGTTTCACTGCAAAAGTTTTAGAAACCTACGGAAAGAGATTCTGATTGGGAAATGACCGGCCCGTGACTCATAGGGAGGGAGAGTAATAAGATAGATTTCTTTGTAAGTTACTTCTCTTAAAGTCAAAGAGAAAATAGAGGTTGGGGACCTGAACTCACTATCCAGCACTGAAAATGCAGCATAGTTGTACTTTTTAACACAAATAATTGCATCTGGAACTTCTTTGGTGGGGTAGCTAAGACTCTGCTCCCACAGCATGGGTCCCAGGTTCGATCCCAGATCAGAGAACTAGATCCCACATGCCACAGCTAAGAGTTTGCAGGCCGCAACTAAGACCCTTGCATATTGCATGCTCAGTTGCTCAGTCTTGTCCGACTCTTGGCGACCCATGGACTGTAGACTGCCAGACTCCTCTGTCCGTGGGATTTTTCAGGCAGAATACTGAGGTGGGGTGCCATTTCCTACTCCAGGGAATCTTTCTGACCCAGGGATCGAGCCTGACTCTCTTACATTTCCTGCAGTGGCAGGCAGGTTCCTTACCACTAGTGCCGCTTGGGAAGCCCAAGTAAGACTCAGTGCAACCAAATAAATGAGTAACTAAAAACAGAAAATAAAATTGCTGCTTTCCCCCTTCTCCCAGGTTACATTGCTCATAGCTTTATTTCAGTCATGACCTTAACATTTTTATTTTAATTTGCTTGCTTGTTCTAGTACATTTTCTGATCAGTGTGTTTCCCCCACCAGACTATAAACTCTCCATGAATTATTTCTGTTTCTCCAGAAACTGTCTTAAGACCTGAAACATTACATTTTAGTAATCCATTTGTTAAATTTCCCAGGTTCAAAAGACAGCCTGTGAAGTCACAAACAGGCCTTCTGGGCTGTGTCCTCTAAGAGCTCTACTTAAACAGAAAGACAAAGGGAGGGGATCTTTTGAGGATCTTACACCTTGTTCTTTCTCAGCAATGTCTCATCTCTCATTAATTTTGTTGACCCACTCTACCATCATACTTGCTATCTATTCAGTAGCACAAGCTCAAGTAGCCTTGACCAGCAAGAGTTAGGAAGCCCTGGCTCCTTCTAGAACTGACTCAGCCTTGTGTGAGCCCCAAAGCCCTGGGAATAGGATCTCCTTGAAGCTTCAGTTGCTTCACTTTAAAAATGGGAATCCTCGTCATGGCCATGCCTACTCCATGGAGCTGATAAATTATCTGATGAGTCATTGTGTAAGAAATTGCATGAGGACAAGGGTGGTGGCAGATGTTCAGAGAATTAGCTGCTCTGACATAGCTGACACCATGTTTCACTTGTCATCTATGTGTTGGCATCCCACAGAGGAAGGGCTGGAAAAGCGCAAATGATCAGGAAAGGGAATAAACTCCTTTCATCATTTTGCCCTACATTCTGAAAGAACTCACTTCTCGTTTCTCAGGTGAGGACCCTGTAGTTGACAACAGTTAAGTCAGTTCTCTGTAACTGCACATTTAGCAAAATGCTTTGGCTGGAGCTTGAGGCATAGTGTCTGACAGCCATCATAATAATCTTTCCAGTAACACAGTAGTAGTTATTTTAAACACTTATGCAGCCATCCATTTTAGAGAATGCTCCTAGATAGACTCTTTGAGTGCTTTCAAAGCTAGATATCATCAGTGATAAGTGAGATGATTTTAGGTGTTAACAGATTAATAATTAGAAAAAAAATAATAAGAATAAGTATCTCTTCTTTTCCAAAATAAGGAGCTACTATATAGTAAGGAATATCATTTTCCTTAAACAACAGTAATAAACTGTTTCTTTTGTAAATATCTTTGTTTATGCATTTTAGCAAATAAAGATAAATACATTTAGAAAAAAAATGTGAAGTGGTAACACAAAATGTATCTATATGGCCAAGATCACAAAGGCACTAGAATAATGATTAAAAGTTTGGCAAACTTCACTCAAAAAATAGGTCTTCATTAAATCTTCATTAAAATTTGAAGATAGATTATGAATCCTTTCTTTCAATAGGGGGATCATTATCAGAGGGTTTTCTAATTTTGAAACTGGTGTTTATGACATCACCCATCTGTAGACTGCTGTCATTCCTTCATGTGTTTATTAACTCATCAATTCATTTGATTAATATCTTCTCAGTGCACCTGGATTTCCTTCAGTCACGTCAGAAATAAGCCTACATGACCCAACTTGAATTGTCACCTACTTTGACTCCTCTTGGTCTTGGTTGGTTTAGTCACTAAGTCGTGTCCGACTCTTGCAATCCCAAGGACTATAGCCCACCAGGCTCTTCTGTTCATGGGATTTTACCAGCAAGAACTAGAGTGGGTTGCCATTTCCTTCTCCATGATATCTTCCGAACCAGGGATCAAACCTGGGTCTCCTACACTGCAGGCAGATTCTTTACTGACTGAGCTACCAGGGAAGCCTTCCTCTTGGTCCTAGGGATTCTATTTAAGGGTGACCATCGCTCTCTTTGCACAAGGCAGAAACTGGTTTTCATTTGAGAAAGCATCTCCCAGTTCTCACAAATGAAGAGCTGAAAATTCCTTCAATACTGTTCAGGGTTAAGTTTCTGTTTGGGGGAAAGTTGATCTCCTCAGTTCAAAGAAAAACATATTCAGAAAGAGGGACCGATGTGCACAGTACAGGCAGCATCTTGAACATCAGATATCCTAAAAGCTGAAATGCTGATCTATGAGTAAAGAAATCAGAACCATATGGCTTTTCCCCCCTTAATAGACATATGGGCTTTACAAAATAGGGAGAAACATACTTGGCAAAATGCTTTTCAAATTTTACTCAAACCGCAGAACTTTAAAAATAACTTAACATGTCTAATGAACCCAAAATGTGTCCTTGCTCACCCAAATTAATCTAACACCATCTTAGTAAACATTTATACCTACTATGTGCCAGGCATATAAACACATACAGACACACACACACATGCACACATTCACATGTGTTGAAAGAAGAAGACATGACTGCGAGTAACTATATAATGCCATATAAGGCACTGATACACTTTGTGGGAAGTGTCGTGAAACCTCAGAGAAGAAAGCAACTAATCGTGCCCCCAGGGTAGAGGGTTGGCGTCAGGAGACTGCTAAAAGAAGATGACATTTGCACTCGGTCTTTGCAGCTAAGTGAGAGCCTTCCAGACAAGCAAGGGAAGGAGAGAAAAGTCATAGGCCAAGAGACCAGCAGAAGGAAAGACATCAGGTCCAGAAGACACAGGAAAGTCAGAGGTGCAGGCCTTGTGCAGGAGGCTGCAGTTCAGGGGCTGGCGCTGTTGAAGGAGATGGAGCTGACCACCCAGGGAACCTGGACTCAAGCCTTTGAAAAATGGAGAGCCTTTTTTTTTTTGGTGTGTGTGGGGGCAAGCAACGACTTTTTTAATTAGTTATAAAAACAATATACATTGTGGATTCTTTAAAACAGGAACTGCAAAGGGGAGCGTAAGTTGAAATTGGAGTGTGTATGATGCGTGTATATGCACGTATGTGTGTGCATGTACTTGGAGACACACATTTTTTTTTCATATTTAACCTTCTAGTGAAGGGCGTTGATCAAGGGGTGACATCAGAGCTGTACTTTAGAAAAATCTCAAGGGCTTCGAAGGGCACTAAATGCACACCAGGAAGGTGCTTGGATGGTGTGGTGCATGGTGGTGCTGAAGCGTCCAGTCCTGTTAAACTCCATCCCTGGACGCTTCTGAGCTCCTCCTCGGGCCCGGAGGTTTATAAAATGTGTCTCTTGCTTGTTTATTTTTTTTTCCTGCTGTGCTATTTACTTCCATTCATAGAGTAGCTTCAGTTCAATAAATGATGTGTTTGCCATCAGAACAATTTGATTCTCATTCTAATTATAGCAACAAGCTGCTTCCCCTAAGCATATTATGGGTGTTTCATTATTTTAAATTGTTATCTTCCATATTAATTACAGAAACAGTTGATCTTTTTCTGATAAGCAGGCAGCTGCAAATTCCTTTTTTATGTCTCATTGTAATAGGTGAAGCATCAGGTAAAAATTAAATCAAACTCTGATACAAGCCAAGTGGAAGCATATGTAAGTTGCAACGTGCTGTCTCCACTGGGCCAGGACTTGCTTTCTTTCCAGAAGCACTGAGCTGCCTGGCTTGGCCCACAGGTAGGGCACGCCCTCCAGCTAGCTAGACACTGCTGACCAAGGTCTCACAAAAGCCTCCTCCCAAGGGGAAAATGAATAATTGACAGCAGAAGTAAATCAGCTCCTGAAACTGGGAAGCTCAGAGACAGGGGTGACCCTTACTGACCCTTACATAGTTAGGACTTTCAGTCCCAGCAAGGAGGGGTTAGGGTGGTGGGACACACGTGTTCTGGGAAAGCCTCTCCCTGTAAAGAGAGGCCAAAGGCGCCTGTGAGTCACCTCTGATGTTCCCAATTACCATCAGGAGTGGGGACAGGCGGGGCCATCCCCAATCAGAGCCCAGAAGCATGAACGTGCCCAGACAAGCTGCCCTCCTTCTTCTCGGTACAGCCTGGTCACATGTCAAGGCCAAATTCAGGGGCAAAGGTGATGTGATTCTGAAGGAATGGCCTCGGTCTTGGGGGACCTCCCAGGCCACAAGAGAGAAGCCGGGCCATCCCTCGCCCCTTACCTCCGCTTCCCCAAGAGGCTCAGCCATTTATATCTCATGGCCCATCTCCTTAGTTCTGGACACCAGCCAGATGTGTTGAAGAAGCCATGTAAAACAAACAGAACAACAGTAACCGAAAACCCTGTCGTACAAGGTGAAGACTTAAGATGAAGAGAGGACTAAAATCACAATGAGAGAAAACTGAGAGTAGACTGGTGGAACAGATACAGAAGAGAAGACAAGATCAGGTGCCAGAACACCCTTCATGACTATCAAGATGAAATTGGAAACTGAGCTTCCTAGCAACTGAAGCAAAGAAGGAAAAGACAACCAGTTGTATTGTCTATACTGTTCGGAGAGGAAAAACATAGAGTCTCTCAGGAGAATTCCAGAATAAGATAAATTTCTCCAAAGTGTTCTCATGAAAAGAACACAGCAAATGGGCTTGACAAAGTTCCCAGTGACAGTCCCACAATGAGATGGTTTTGTCAACATCCTTCTCCCAAGTGGAGATTAGAACACCTAAGTTCACTTCCATTAGAGACCTTCTATGATGTACAAGGGCCACAGAGTCCTTGATGGTCAGCTTTGGTTTGATCTTGAATGAAGCCAAAGCCCAGAATGTGTTTGCAGACTGTTTGAGAGACTTCTGCTGCACAGAATGATCAGAATCTGCAAAAGAGATTTGTGGCAAAGTTGAAATTCAGCATGCTTGGGGAGCAATGGGAGAAAGCCTCCGGGACTTCAAGTCAGTGCACAAAAAGGAAAGCAGTGAAGAGTCCCCATCCTGCGTAATATAAGCAAGCCCTCACTCTGGTACATTGCTCTACAGTCTGGCTGCCCCGCTGTCCAACAGAACTTTCTATGATGATGGAAGAGTTCTGTATCTACCGTGTCCAATCTGGCAGCCACATGTGGTGACCAAGTGCTTGAAATGCAGCCAGTGGGATGGAGGAATTGAAATTTCTAATTTTATTTAATTTTAACTAATTTAAGTTTAGGTTCAAAGGACCATGAGTGGCTGGTGGCTACCATATTGAATGATGCAGGTGGCCCGTTGCCTTCCTCCATTGCACTGTGTTTTCATCTTCGCAGCATCCCCTTCCAGAATGGACAGGATTTCATCTTCTCTAGAGTCAAAGCGGAGCACACTGCCTGTGGGCAGCACATGGAAGTGTTCCTCTGACCGCTGCTGTCAGTGGCCCAAAGAGTAACGGTTCTGGGGCCGTCAGAGCTGGGCTCAAAACTTGACCTTTGACATGGAATACCACTTCTCTGAGCCTCTGTTTTCTCCTTTGCTAAATGACAAAAATAATCTAATCTCCTGAAAGCACATGGAGGTGTGCTTGTAAGTGGACAGCCGCACAGAGTCACAGCTATCCGTGTGTGAACACAGAGAAACCAGTTTAAATAAATGGCCATCATGGTGAGAAGAGAGGTACCCCAGACAGGGGGCTGTCAGGACTTCTTCCCTAGTGTCAAGGACAGAGTAACATTGGCTCATGAATGCTGTTTAAAAAGGGCTATTAAAGCAAAACAAAATGACTACCCAGCATATATTTGTTTTAATTTCCTTTTCCACCCCACATATCATTGGGAGCTGAAATCAATCATTCTTTTATTCAATTGCCCTTTCCTTTATTCATTCGATGAGTATTTACCATCTCCTCACCATGCTGGGGTCCCTCGATCTGGATGAGTGTCCCCAGGACCACTTTTCATCTCTCTCACAGGAAGGACTTCCTTTCCACCTAGCTTACATCTCTAGAAACATTCAGTCCAAACTCCTGAATTCACAAGGCTCCATGTCACTGAAGCAATGCTTTCTACAAAGCACTGGGGGGTGGAAACACCTTAATCAGTCTCACCTGAAACAATAGATTTTCTCTCCACATCAAAACTCAAGCAACCCTGAAAGGCAATATTTTGCAATGTGTTTATTGCAGATCAGTCCTGGGTTTTCATTGGAAGGACTGATGTTGAAGCTGAAACTCCAATACTTTGGCCACCTGATGCAAAGAGCTGACTCATTTGAAGAGACCCTGATGCTGGGAAAGATTGAGGGCAGGAGAAGGGACGACGGAGGGTGAGATGGTTGGATGGCATCACTGACACAATGGACATGGGTTTGGGTGGACTCCGGGAGTTGGTGATGGACAGAGAGGCCTGGTGAGCTTCTTTTCATGGGGTCGCAACAAGTCGGACACAACTGAGCTACTAAACTGATATTGTTCAATGCATGTTGTTGTTCAGTCACTCAATCGTGCCTGACTCGTCTTGCAACTCCATGGACTGTACTCTGCCAGGCTGTCCATGGGATTCTCCAGGTAAGAATACGGGAGTGGGTGGCCATTGCATTCTCCAGGGCATCTTCAGGGATCAAACCTGCATTTCCTGTATTGCAGGCGAATTCTTTACCTATGAGCCATCGGGGAAGCCTGCAGACAGATACTACATAGACCTAAACAACCAGGGGTAGGGGGAACAGGCCAGCTACCTCTCAAGAGAAGCCTGGACTTCAAAGTGTCTGCTGTGTCCTCTCCCAGAACATGGGGCTCGTCCTCCTGGCTGAACACCTGTCAATGTGGCTGCTTCAAAACTGAAACTCTAGCCTTGTTGTGTATCTCCTCTAAGTCCCCTTAGAGGGGAGGCCCCTGATCATTCACAGGAGAAAATAGAAACTCTTCCACATGACATTCAAGGCCCTTCTTACCAGTCACTCTGCTCTGCAACTTCCAAACCAGTTCCTTCTCCTTGCTCTCTCTCTAGTCTACTCGCCTCCCTGAGTTTCCAGGAATGCTTGGCTGCCTCCATCGGCCCTTGCTCTCCATCCTTGCTGGCCTTCCCCTCCTACCAGCTCCTCTTCCCAGAACAAACTTACTGCCATCTTCCCTGTTAAGTCCTGAGTCCCTTGGGCTAAGCCCGTGATGCTGGGTTCACCTCATCTCTGCACAGGCAACAATCAATTGCAGTGATCAATTCCCTGACCAGAGTCTCCCCACAGATTGTTTTCATATTTCATTGTTTTCTTTATTAAAAATAAACTTGTCTAGAGGCCTGAAATCGCTTGGAAATTGCTAGCTTGCGACCTGCTTTATAACCCAGATGGCCACCTGTAACAACCTTCAGCCTCACCCAAGTAATCCACCTTCTCTACCTCATCAACTAGCACACACTGTGTTAATTTCTTCTCTCCAACTAAAGTCCAAACCCCTTGAGGGGAGGAGAGCTGCCTGACATAGCTTTCACAGCCCATGGTTGCTTTGCAGAAAACTGGGAATCTTTTTCTGATGCACTGATTAATTGACTCCATCCCCTCCACATGAAATCTCAGAGCTGAGAGAAGCTCTATTTCCTAATTATCTGGTAGGCGTAGATCTTTGTACTAATAATCTGATACCTGCATCATCAGATATGAACTCATGGCTGCAGAACACAGGCGTTATCCCCACTTTAAAGATAAGGAAATTAAGGTGCAGCCAAGTGACTGCTCCATGTGTCATGCATCAGCACACAACCCGTGTCTGTTTCATTCCATAAAGCACTTTTTTCGCCATTCCTACTACTGGCTCTTTTGACACAAAAGCCAACATTTTCCCAAGGATTTTGTCTGAAAAGATGTGTTCCAGTTGCACAACCTTTGAAGATGCAAATGCAGAAAGAAGGCATCAAGTAACTCCTCTGTGATTAGAATTTGTGGCTGCACAAAGCCAGGAGATTCCTCCTTGGCAGAGGGGCTGGGCTGATTGCTTTGGTACACGAGAGAAAACTTCTCCCTTCAAAGTGCTGAAAGGCAAATCAGACCCATTTGGGATGATTCCAATTCAGAGGCTCTTTAAAGGGACGTTCTCTCAGGGCACGTCAAAGAGACACACAGAAAAGAAATGACAAGTGCCAATCTGGCTGGTCGACTGAGACTTGTCCCTCAAGAGGGTAGGATTCGGAGTCACTGCAGGTCAGACGGGTTGTCCAGGGGCCTCTGAGCATCTGCTTGGAATCACCAACTCCCACCTGCATGAGTCCCACCCTACTGACTCCAAGAGCAGCCACCTTAAAGCAGAACTGGCTTCATAAAGGAAGCAAGGAACCCTGAGACCTACCCCCTCCCCAACGGTGTTATAATTGCTGTGCAGCTTTGGGCAAGTCACTTAACCTCTCTGGACCTCTATTTCACTAGCAATAAAACCTTCACAAGGTGGGTTTCTCAGGGAGCACCATAAGGCCTTCTTACATCTCTGGTGGAGGACTTGGTGGCCTCTTCTGTATTGGTGGACTTTTTAAACAAATCCATCCTCCTGTACACCCAGGCATAAAAAATTAGTTATGGCTAATTTTTTAGCCATTTTTTTTGTTACTGTTAATTTATTGCTGCTTTTATGAAGTAATAGTGCAAACACTTTCAAATGCTTTATACCTTCTAACTCATTTAATCTTCATCACAACCTTATGGAGCAGGTACAAAGGAGAAACTGACAGGGGATAGTCAGACATCTTGCTCCAGGTCAAACAGTGAGGCTAGGATCTGGGATTTGAACCCAGGACTATGATTTCAGGGAACTTGCTCTTTACCACTACATCAGTGACTCCCAGGCTTATCTGTACTTGAGAATCACCTGGGGAACCTGAAAATTTTCAAAGCCAAGGGCACACCCCTGACCAATTAATTCACCAGGTCCGGGGGCAGGACCCAGGCATTAGCGTTTGTGGAAGTGCCTCTGGTGATCCCAAATGTGCAAAACTGGGGGGACCACTGCACCATCCTATAGAGGACCCCTCCATCCTAGTGTGTGAGAGATGGAACTACCAAGTAATAGAGAGGGAGACGCTTTTAGAATCGGCCGACCTGAGTTCACATCCCTTCTCTGTCCCTTGCTGGGTGTACGTACTTGCACAATGAGGTGAGCTCGTCCAAGTCTGTCCCCCACACAGCCCCAGCCCCAGTGCTCTTTGCTCCATTATTAGGTCAGTGATCTCGAATGTTACCCAATATTTCTGAGGCTCAGTTTAAAGAACAAATTTGCGATTGCCAAAGGGAGGGTGTGTGAGGGTTAACCCTGGGAGTTTGGGATTAGCAGATGCCAACTCTCACATATAGAATGGATGGACACAAGGTCCTGCTGGATAGCAAGGGGAACTGTATGGAAAAGACTGTAAAAAGAATATATATATATATATATATATATGTATATATATATATGTATATATATATGTATATATATATATGAATCAATTGGCTGTACAGCAGAAATTAACACACCATTGTAAATCAAGCATACTTCAATTTAAAAAATGTTAAAATGACTTTCTAATATTTATCCAACAGGGTAAAGAAAGGCAGAGGAAACCAAGTGTGTGAATGCATAGTAACAGATGAAAACAGAAAAAGGTGTCATTGAATATGGTGTCTAGGCTAGCCTAGAAAAGAGGCTGTGCTGGGTGCTCAGTAGCTCATTCATGTCTGACTCTTTGTGGCCCCGTGAACTGTAACTCACCTGGCTCCTCTGTCCCTGAAATTTCTCAGGCAAGAATACTGGAGTGGGTTGCCATTTCCTTCTCCAGGGGATCTTCCTGACCCAGGGATCAAACCCACATCTCTAGCATTGGCAGGCGGCTTCTCTACACTGAGCCACCCGGGAAGCCCATGTTGAATATGGTACTTCACCTCAACAGTCTCAGAAAAACACATACACACTCACAGTTCCGACCACAGGCATGTCCAGTTCAGAGCACAAACACACACACGCACACACACACACACAGCCAGGTCAGACAACAAACATACACACACAGCGATGGCATAAAGATACATCTGTTTTGATTTCTACACTAAAATTTAAATCTTCTCCAACAACTTAATTTTCATTTCCATTATAGAAAGAAATTATCACAGTCTCTTCTTGTTCTTTGGTAGCTGCCTTTATTTAACTTCAGAGAAGAAAAGGTGACATCGGTTGAAAATGTTTTCCTAGCTAGACCGACAGTGAGTAGTGAGGGCTTTTTTCATAAATTTGAAAAGTAAAATGTGTTTTCATTTTCTGGTTGCTGTTGTAACCTTGCAAGAGTTAGAAATGAGAGTCTATTTTCTAACTGAAATTGTTTTCCTCAATCACAGGCTCACTCTTCACAACTTGTTGGCTATTATTGTAGGGTTGCTAATGAATGCTGACCTTCTCCTAGTACTTGCAATAATGCATTCTTTTAAGTACAGCGGTGATGTCTTAAATTACACAGGGGGGTTCAAATAAGAGGATAATGTATGTTTTACTTGGGTGGCACCAATCAGTAGAATTGTCCTTTTTTACCAATAGAGTTAATGGAGTAATCATTGTTTAGATTTAATATTTTTGTCACTGCAAGATGCCAGAATATTGTCATTCACCGTTCTAGAGGCTTCTGGTTCCCTCTCTATTGGTCACTTCATACTGAAGAGCCATTCTTTTAAAAACCTCTTGAATACATCCCGAAGTCTAAAGCTTCCATCCTGCTAAGTGATCATCTCTATCTCTGAAGCTTCTTTTGTCTCAACTATTTCAATGACTGTCTGTCTGATCCCTTGTCTTAGGGCTCCAATCTACCTTTCCCCTGCCACCAGAATTATCTTTTCAAGCACAGACCCACTATCATCCTTCTGATTGAAAACCTCTTTTGGATCTCCATGTACACCAGCAAAATCACTGCATGCCAACCCCTCAGGGACCTCACCCTCCTTCAAGTTCCTATCAGCTCCTCGAGCTCCAGGCAATGAAACTTGGCAATGTTCTTAATGATTTAGTTGCTATAATTTATTTGTCTATACTGAAAAGGGAGGGGCAGAAATTCTTTTTTTAATGGTTATTATGCACATGATGTTCCAATAGAGATTCTGTATACATCACCCCTTGCTCACCATCCTCATTTCGATGTGTCCTTCACAATGAAATGTGAGTCCCCTGCTAAGTAAAACTTCCTAAATATTCTAAGTAGTACTCCTCACTCTTCCCTGCCCACCATACCTTGAGATATTATTGTTCAGTCACTAAGTTGTGTCTGATGCTTCATTACCACAGGGACTGTAACATGCCAAACTCCTCTGTCCTCTGCTATCTCCCACAGTTTGCTCAAACTTATATCCACTGAGTTGGTGATGCTGTCTAACCATCTCATCCTCTGTCTCTGCCTTCTCCTTTTGTTTTTGATCTTTCCCATCATCAAGATCTTTTCCAATGAGTCAGTTCTTCACACCAGGTGGACAAAGTATTGGAGCTTCAGCTTCAGTCCTTCCAATGAATATTCAGGGTTGATTTCCTGTAGGAGTGATTGATTTGATCTCCTTGCAGTTCAAGGGACTCTCAAGAGTCTTCTCCAGCACCACAGTTCAAAAGCATCAATTCTTCAGTGCTCAGCCTTCATTATGGTCCAACTCTCATATCCATACATGACTACTGGAAAAACCATAGCTTTGATGATACTATAGAGACCTTTGTCAGCAAAGTGATGGCTCTGCTTTCTAATATGTTATCTAGGTTTGTCTGAGTTGTATTAGAGCAGTGTGTATTAAGTTAGTTTTCTTAGCTTCAGAGCGTAAGTTCAGTTCAGTTCAGTCGCTCAGTCATGTCCGACTCTTTGCGACCCCATGAATCGCAGCACACCAGGCCTCCCTGTCCATCACCAACTCCCGGAGTTCACTCAGACTCACGTCCATTGAGTCAGTGATGCCATCCAGCCATCTCATCCTCTGTCGTCCCCTTCTCCTCTTGCCCACAATCCCTCCCAGCATCAGAGTCTTTTCCAATGAGTCAACTCTTCGCATGATTTGGCCAAAGTACTGGAGTTTCAGCTTTAGCATCATTCCTTCCAAAGAAATCCCAGGGCTGATCTGGAAGGGAGAATTCCCAGGTTACAACTATAAAGATAGCAACCGAGAAGCCAATGTGAAGTCTAGTGTTTAGCTGAAGACTAGACTTTACCTAAAGTCTAGTCTTAGCCTGAGCCTGAAGTCTAGACTTTAGCTGCCGTCTAGTCTTAGCTTGAGCTCATGGGGAACTTTGGAGCATGAATTGTCCTGCCATGAAGTCAGATGCAAGGCTTTTATGCTCCCTCTTAGTCATTCATTGGCTACAGGCCACATCCTAAATGACAAGGGAGATGAGGTCTAACCTAGGCCTCAGTGGGCATGGCAGATCCACTGGCCATGATCATTTTCTTGAGAAGCATGAAGCTGTGAGCTCTTAGCAGTCAGCACTCATGGATGATGAAGGATGGCTGTGCCAACCTGGTAGAAGTGACCTGGTGCTTCACTTTTATTTTTTGTACTTGTTCTTTCCATAAGCCTATAAGACCCTTAAATATAGTGAATGTATCTTTTTCATATTAAATCTTAAGAGACTAGCTTAATGTTTTTGTCACAGGGATGAATGTGACAGGTCATTATATTGAATGAATGACCCATTTACGGACTGCCTACACTTACCAAAGAATGGGTTTTGGTTCTAGGAATTTAATAAGCTATAAAGCATGGTTCCAGGTTTCCAGAAGCTTGTCTTCTACTTGGGGAGATGGGGATACACATGCTGAGAGCTATCATCACCGCTCTGCCTGAGGCTGTGTGAAACAGACATGCCCAGTGTGGAGTTCCAGCAAAGTGCTAAGCACTGTGTCAGGGGTCAGGGGTCTGTCACGTGGGATACAGTCAGAAATAAGTGTGTTCTTGAACCAAAGTTATTGACGAATGAATAATCACCATCTTATCTGTTCCTCTGACTTCCAAACAAGAAAGTTCCCTGAATGCCAGGTCCCATCAAGGACCATTCTCTGTTGGGAAGAATTTGGCAAAAATGAGAGAAAATGGGAAAAGTTAGAAAGACCGTGCAATACAGTTAATAAAAGTTTTACAGATCCATGTAATACAGATCTGATAAAGAAAAGAGACAGATAAGCTGTGTGGGATATGCTTCCCTGGTGGCTCAGCTGGTAAAGAATCTGCCTGCAATGCAGGAGTTCAGTTCAGTTGCTCAGTCATGTCTGTCTCTGTGACCCCGGTTCAATTCCTGGGTCAGGAAGATCCACTGGAGAAGGGATGGGCTATCCACTCCATTGTTCTTGGGCTTCCCTTGTGGCTCAGGCTGGTAAAGAATCTGCCTGCAAGTGGGAGACCTGGGTTTGATCCTTGGGTTGGGAAGATCCCTTGGAGAAGGGAAAGGCTACCCACTCCAGTATTCTGGCCTGGAGAATTCCATGGACTGTATAGTACATGGGGTTGCAAAGAGTCGGACATGACTGAGAGACTTTCACTTTGTCACAAATGTGTGGGTTACATTTGGAATCGCAAGCAGGAGAGTGAAGATGTTAAGAATTAGATATTGGTGAATTTTCAATGTGACAGGTATGGGAAAGGGGGAATTTTTAGATATCTGATGTGTATTCATTACGTGTTCTTCCTCTTTCTCTGACATTTCCTTCCAAGAGGATAAATAAGATGTGAAGTAATTTTATCTACCTATTAGATACTGAAAAGTATTTGTTTGACTGTAACACCATGCAAAGGCTGCACACACCAGGCCCTGGGATTTGAGTTATACATACAACATCTCATTTAATGGTTATTGAAGACTTTTTCATCATAAAATGACTGAGACTAAAATTGGGCAGATAATGCACCCAGAGTCATACAAGGATCCAATTTCAGATTCATCAGCTTCCAAATCTATACCTGGTCACGATGCAATAGCACAGCATGCCTGGCAAAGAACTGTGTCCACCGTGCCTAGTAAAGGACAAAGCTGTGTCCACTCCATGAAAAACAATTGGACTTTAGGTCCAGTGTCTTGAGGCTTTGGTTTAGGTGGTCCAGAAGAAAGGGGCTCTCTGTGGCATTAGTTGAAAGGAAAGGTTTTGGGAGTTGAACTGGAGCCTGAGTTGGGTCTGGAGTCTGAATCCAAAATCTCCATCAGCCTGGCTGATTTCAGAAACTCTCTAGGACCACTTGGTAAAGAGTAAATTGAAGGTAAGTGTTAAAAGTAAGAAAAAAAATTGTCTTGCTATTTCAAATAAAACTACATTATTTTTTATAGAATCAAAGCCAGATTGACTGACTTTTATACCAAAAATTAATTCAAGACCTACTGAGATGTATTTATTCTTATTTGCTTCTCATGACACCAAATAACACGAGACAAGATGGTTTGACTCTCTTCTCCTTGATTTTGAAGCTGTATTGATGTAGCCATCAAACCGTCATTCACAGAATCTGAAAGCAGCAGTGTTTTCTTTCCCTAAACTCTCCTGTTGTTAGAGATTCCCCTCACCTGTTTCAACAGCAGAGAGTTATGTCAAGAGCTAGATTCCGATTGGGGAAAAAAAGGAAAAAAAATGTCCCTTCTTCAGTTGTGAGAAAAGTGTAGGATGTGATAGAATGATTGGACTCCTGAGTTTGGAGTCTGGTGCTGAGTTGGCTTCTGTGTGACCCTGGGCAAAGTGTTTCACCTCGAACAACCTTGGTTTCCTCTTTCATAATGTGGGAGATGATTAATCCTTGCCCTTCTCACTTCATGGGATGGTTAAGAAGATGAAATTAAATAAAAGGAAAAAAAAGCAGAGCTTTCTATACTGTGAACTGCTATGCACATGTAAGTGGTTATTATTAATTACAGCTTTGAATTAGAGCATAAAGTGGTTTCCCAAAGCTTAAATAATAAGCACCTAAAGAATCAAGAGGAGAAATATTTATAGAAAAGATGTTTGCTTTCCTTTGCATGAATTATCAATTGCTCTCATCTGGTGTTTTAATTAATAAGGTGTGTGATTTTTTAATTTAAATAAGATTAAGTCTCTGGAAAGAATAATAGCAGGAGAACATGAATTATGGAACAAAAAAATCCCCAACAATGGTCAAGATGAAGTGGTTATCTAGAAACAGAGAGATTCTTGTTAAATTCTTGGAGGGGACTGTGTTGATTAGCTCTATTGTTAAGGGTGCATTTTTTTTTCCACTTGAGATAATATTCATTTAGGACTTCATGTCTTTACCACATTCCAATACCATTTTAAAGCATTTCCTTATTATGTTCTATGGCATGATTAGGAAGCAGATGGGAGAATAATAGTGAAGTTATGGCTGCAGCCATGAAATTAAAAGATGCTTGCTCCTTGGAAGAAAAGTTATGACCAACCTAGACAGCATATTAAAAAGAAGAGACATTACTTTGCCCACAAAGGTCTGTCTAGTCAAAGCTATAGTTTTTCCAGTAGTTATGTATGGATATGAGAGTTGGACTATAAAGAAAGTTAGTTGAAAGTTAAGTCACTCAGTCGTGTCTGACTCTTTGCTACCCCGTGGACTGTAGCCCACCAGGCTCCTCCATCCATGGGATTCAACAGGCAAGAATACTGGAGTGGGTTGCAAGCTGAGGGCCAAAGAATTGATGCTTTTGAACTGTGGCATTGAAAAAGACTCTTGAGAGTCCCTCGGACAGCAAGGAGATCAAACCAGTCCATCCTAAAGGAAATCAGTCCTGAATATTCATTGGAAGGACTGATGCTGAAGCTGAAACTCCAATACTTTGGCCACCTGATGCGAAGAACTGACTCATTTGAAAAGACCCTGATGTTGGGAAATATTGAAGGTGGGAGGAGAGGGGGACAACAGAGGATGAGATGGTTGGATGGCATCACAGACATGAGTTTGAGTAAACTCTGGGAGTTGATGATGGACAGGTAGGCCTAGCATGCTGCAGTCCATGGGGTCACAAAGAGTCAGACACGACTGAGTGAATGAATGGAACTGAACTGATGGCTTGTCCCAGAAAGAAACTGGAGGAGTTCCTTGAGAATCCTGCCTAACCTGGGGCTGACTCACCAGGTCATGAGGTCAGAAGTCTCAGAATCCCTTTTGACTTCTCACTCAGGGTTTAACAAATTCAACCATAGAAAAGAGTTCTAGCTTCCTACCATCTCCAGATTCCCTTTAGTCTTCTCTAGTCTCACTTTCCCACCCTAATGAAAACCCTCCCACCCCTGTGAAGTCTTTCCAATATTCTTCCAAAGATGTCCAGCCTGCAGCCTAACCATCTTAGTTTCTGCTGCAGGCATCAGAGATCCTTCAAAAACCACATGGAAAGACCTCCACTCCCTGACAACATGGATAACACAGACCATATTTAATTTTCTCATATGAGAAAACTGAAAAGAAAAAAAGACAAAATACATGAAACAATACTTTCAAGCACATTAACATGAGGCAAAAAAAAAAAAAGGCAGGGACCCCTGAACTATGGGCAATAAATAAGGTGAACCCTGGTACCTTCCTGGTGGTCCAGTGGTTAAGACCCTGCACTTCCAATGTAGGGGTTGTGGGTTCAATCCCTGGTCAGGGAATTAAGATCCCACATGCTGTGTGACCAAAAATACATTAACAACAGCAACAACAACAATAATAATGTAAACCCTGAGATTTACGCATTTACAGGTCAGAGTTTTCAGAACATGGGGTTGAGGAAGAACCCAAGGGTCTTCTTGAGTTGAAGCAGTTGAGCTGGGAGGCCAGGGGGCCAAGATCTTAGGGTTTTCAGGTCTCAGTAGCAGAAAGGTAAGAACTACAAAGAGAGACAAATTCTGAGAAGGGTCTCTTTCTGACCTTGAGCAGAGTATAGCCATGTGAGGAAGCTACAGAAGACTAGGGAAAGAAACATCCGAAAGGATTAGACGGACCAATTCTTGGAACTTACGGGGATAGTTTCTGTTTCTATCAGCCAGAGTGGAACACTCGTAATTCACAGAGCATTAGTTAGAAATTCAGAACAGTTTTACCTCAGCATGTGCTTAGTCTCTCAGCTGTGTCCGACTCTTTGCTACCCCATGGATTATAGCCCGCCAGGCTCCTCTGTCCCTGGGGATTCTCCAGGTAAGAATACTGGAGTGGGTTGCCACGCCCTCCTCTGGGGGATCTTCCAACCCAGGGACTGAACCCAGGTCTTGCACACTGCAGGTGAATTCTTTACCATCTGAGTCATCAAGTAAAACTGGGGGAATTAGCTCTAGACTAAGCACTGCTCTGAATGCAGCCTGATAAAGCTCAAGACTCAAACTTCTCTCAAGTAACTTAACCAAGTCCTAAAACAAAGTTTAAAAATAATTATTCAAATACAAAAATATCCAGTACCCAACAAAGCTAAATTCACAATGTCTAGCATTCAATAAAAAATGACTAGGCATGTAAAAAAGCAGGAAAATATAAGTGATAATGAGAAAAACTAATCCATCAAAACTCACAACAAAAATTACATGCATAACAGAATTAGTAGATGAGGCCATTAAAACAGCTATTAAAACTACATTCTTTATATTCAAAAAGGTCGGTAGAGACACAGAAGATATGATAGAAGAAAAAGACCAGATCAAACTTCTAGAGGTGAAAATTACAATGTCTATCTACCCTTCAATTTAGGAAACAAAGCTTCAGTTGTGCAAGATGAATAATTCTTAGAGATGTTTTGGACAGCATGGTTCCACAGTTAATAGTACTATATGGTGTACTTAAAATATTGCTAAGAAGATAGATCTTATATTAAGTGCTTCTATTATAAATTTAAAATAATAATAATAATTAGAGCAAAAGGAAAATTTTAAAGGTGATTGATATAGATGCAGCACAGATTTTGGTCATAGTTGTTAAAATATGGATGCATAGGTATTTCCAAATGTATTGAGTTGTGCAAAGTATATATATACACAATTTTTAATATGTCAACTATATCTCAAACAAGGGGTTTAACTTTTAAAAAAATATGATATAAAACTATAATGTCTAAATCAGAAAATGTACAGAGTGGGATTAATAAAAGATTAGTTACTTCAGAAGATAATATGACTAAATTTGAAGCCAAGCAATACACAGCTTCTAAAATGAAACACAGAGAAAACTGGTGGGAAAAAAATTGAAGCAAGTGTTATTGAGCTGTAGAATGACTTCAATCAGTCTAATATATGTACCCAAAAAGGAAACGATTCTGTATTTGTTCTTCACAGTCACAATAGCAATTGATCCAAAACTTAGTTTGAAACAACATTTATTATCTCATGGCGCTTCCAAGGTGACCCAACAGGTAAAGAATCCTCCTGCAATGCAGGAGATGCAGGCAGAAGAGAGTTTGATTCCCAACGTCCGAAAGATCCCCTGGAGGAGGGCAGGGCAACCCACCCTAGTATCCTTGCCTGGAGAATCCCATGGACAGAGGAAGCTGGTGGGCTGCAGTCCATGGGGTCACAAAGAGTCGGACACAACTGAAGCAGCTACGCATGAACGCATGCATAATTTCTGAGGGTCAGGAATCATGCACACTTAACTGGATGTTCTGTGGCAGGAAGGGGGACCCCTTTAAGGATCTGAGAGTGGGCTCTTGTCTAACACTCAGAAGAGAATTGTCCAAGGAAACATACATGCTGACAAAACAAGAGACTTAATTGCGAAGGGACATCTGGGCCGAGAGCAGTAAGGGAAGGCCGCAGGAGGACTGTTCTGCTTGTGGCTCGAAGTCTCAGGCTTCATGGTGATGAGATTAGTTTCCAGGTTGTCTCTGGCCAATCATTCTGACTCAGTGTCCTTCCTGGGGGTGCACACGTCACTCATCCAAGATGGACTCCAGCGAGGAGGATTCTGGGAGGTTGGTAGGGCATATGGACTCATGTCTCCTCTCTCTTTTTCACTTTTCCTGAATTCTTCTGGATTGTAGTAGCTTGTTAGCTCTGAGTTCATTAACAGGACCTCTTGCTGTCAAGATAACTCGTGTGAGTGGCTACTATCTTGCCTGGTTAGGGTGGGTGGTTTTAGTTAGTGTTTCTCCTAACTGAACTGTTAGGAGAGGAGCTCTTACAAGGCTGCCTCTGAGCTGTTGGCCAAGTCATAGGCATCAAGCTGGAGGAGGACTCAATAAAGCTCACTCACGTGGTTGGGCTTCCCAGGCAGCACTAGTGGTAAAGAACATGCCTGCCAATGCAGGAGATACAAGAGATGCATGTTAGACCCCTGGGTTGAGAAGATCCCCTGGAGAAGGAAATGCCAGCCCACTTCAGCATTCTTGCCTGAAAAATACCATGGATAGAGGGCCCTGGTGGATTATAGTCTAGGAGGTAACAAAGAGTCTGACACGACTGAGCAACTGAACACATACATGCACAGGGACTTCACAGGTGTTACAGAGTTGCTGGGGTCCGATCCCTGGTAGGGGAACTGGGCTCCCACATGCCACATAGCCAGAAAAAAAAAGAACATCCTGATATCATCATAATAAATGTTTCTAAAATATAAATCTTAAAAAGTGTTAACTACATGTCTGTCACATGACCTAGACATATGTTACCCAAGAGAAAGGAAAGGATATGTCCATATAAGAACAGAATGTTTAGAGCAGTTTCATTTGTCATAGCTAAGACCTGGAAGCATCTCTGAGATCCATTAGTGGTGAATGAGTAAACCAATCGTGGCATATCCATAGAATGGAATCCAACTCAGACATGAAAAGTAATGCGATTCCCCATTCAATGATGGGGATGAATCTCAGAAGTACGGTGAGTGAAAGAAAACAGTCACAAATCAGGAAAGTAACCGAAAGTACAGTGTGTTGGCAGGTGCCTGAGGGTGGAGCCAAGGGAGAGGTCAGAGGCAGAGATTAAAAAGCACACGGAGGAAACTTTGGGGATGACGGTTACATCCATTATCTTGATTGTGGGCATAGTTCATGGGGGCTGTCAAAACTCATCCCACGGCACACTTAAACGCTGTGCAGCTTAACAGCATGCCAATTAAATCTCCATAAGATTGTTAAAAACAAAGCCACGCCCAGGACAGCCCTCTTTTCCAGCTTTATCCTTTCAGTGGCTTCCTATAGCTCTGCCTCTCCTTCCACCATCTGTCAGTCCCTCCACAAGAATGTTCTTTCCCCCAGTCCCCACCTCTCCACTGAACTCGTACTCACCTAACACCCTGCATCTAGTTTCCCTCTGCAAAATAGCCTTTGGTCTTCTCCTCACAGTCCTACCTTTGACCTGTGACAGTGATACGTTCATAGCTTTTTGTGCTTCCAGCAGACTCCCCACCTGCCCCCCTCCTCTGTGGGTGATTAGAGCAAAGCTTTTGTTCATGATTACTGTTGTCATTAGTGACACTTGTGGTAGTAGCAGTATTTCTTCCTGTTCCTGCAGTGCCCAGCACAGTGTCACATATTTCACAGTAGAAGCAAGGGATGTTTTTTGAAATACTACATGAAAAAAATGATTTGGAGAGTTCACCCAGAATATACCCACAATGGACTGAATGATTGTGTCCCCCAAAATTCTTATGTTGCAATCCTAAACCCCACTGTGGTAGTATTAGGAGGCATGGTCTTTGAAGGGTGATTAGGGCATTAAGGGTTCAGTTCAGTTCAGTTCAGTCGCTCAGTCGTGTCTGACTCTCTGCAACCCCATGAATCGCAGCACACCAGGCCTGCCTGTCCATCACCAACTCCCGGAGTTCACCCAGACTCATGTCCATCGAGTCAGTGATGCCATCCAGCCATCTCATCCTCTCTCATCCCCTTCTCCTCCTGTCCCCAATCCCTCCCAGCATCAGAGTCTTTTCCAATGAGTCAACTCTTCACATGAGGTGGCCAAAGTATTAAGGGTTACACCCCCACAAATGGGATTAGAGGCCTTGTGAAGGGTTCACAGAAAGATCACTCTTTTCACCATGTAAGGAAACAAGGAGAAACAGTCAGTCTGCAACCAGGAAGAGGGCTCTCACTAAAACCCAATCCTGCTGACATGCTGATCAGATTTCTAGCCTCCAGAACTTCTGTTGTTTATAAGCCACCCAGCCAGTGGTACTTTGGTAGATCGGTCTGAATGAACTAAGATAATGTCCTGCCCCAGAGAACCTCAGCTCCACTGATGGAGAGGTCACATTTAGATCCTTGCTTCTTCTCAATGAAATTTCACATATGTGAGTCCTAGCAAGGAGATACTGGGTGGAAAGAGAGAAAAAGTAAGGGATCAGGCTCCATCTTCTCAAAGCAGCTTCAAACAATGCTTTCTCATCTTCCAAACAAGCTAGAAAGACATCCCAAAATGTCTGTTTAACCCACTGGTGGTGATGAGGGCTGTACTTATGGAATTCATGGTAAAACTTGGATCTAAGAGGTCAATCCAATACCCCTGCTTTAATTTTGATGGAGAAAAACTAGAAATTCCTTATGTTTCTTCACCCAAGGAGGTCACAGGACTTGTTCCCCAGGGGGTGCCTCTAGACTGCTTTTAGGACAGAGACACTCTCCTGTCTCCCCTCCTCTACTCCATTTCCCCTTTCCCAGAGCTTAAATAATGAACAGAAGAGAAAAGTAAAGGCATTCTGTCTGCCAGTCTCCTTTGAAATCTTTCCTTACACTGTGCTGTTTCTGCTTTTCTTTGTTTTGTTATCATTGTTGCTGTACGTTTGTCTTTGGTTCTTTATTTGTCTTCTATTTTTCTGTTTTGTAAGTTGAAGTACAGTTGATTGTGGGGCTTCCCAGGTGACTCAGTGGTAAAGAATCCTTCTGCCAATGCAGGAGATGCGGATTCAATCCCTGGATAGGGAAGACCCTCTGGAGGAGGAAATAGCAACACACTCCAGTATTCTTCTTGCCTGAGAAATGCCACGGACAGAAGAGCCTGGTGAGCTGTAATCCATGGGGCTGTAAAGTCAGATACAACTGAGTGACTGAGTATACACACACATAGTTGATTTAAATGCTGTGTTAGTTTCAGATATATAGCAATGTGATTCAATTATACACACACACGCATATATATTCTTTTTCAGATGTTTTCTCCTTACGGGTTATTGTAAAATACTGAGTATAGTTCCTTGAGCTATACAGCAGGATCTTGTTGTTTATCCTTTGTATATATAGCAGAGTGTATCTGTTAATCCCAAACTATTAATTCATCTCTCCCCCATCCTTTCCCCATTTCTAAGTTTGTTTTCTGTGTCTGTGGGTCTGTTTCTGTTTTATATATCCGTTCTTTTTTATCATTTTTTTAGATTCCACAAATAAGTGGTATATGATATGTGCCTTCCTCTGTCTGGCTGACTTCACTCAGTATGACCATCTCCAGGCCCATCCATGTTGCTGCAAGGGCCTGTTATTTGCCCTCCAGCTCCGTGGCCAACCCAGCCACTGAGTGTAAGGAAGACAGAGCACTGGGCGGTGAGCATCAGGCCACCCAGTCTAGGTCCAGGTCACTTGGGGAGGCTAGGAACAGGTGTCAGAAAGGCCACGGTGGAAGATAACTCTCCAACAAGCACTTTCGGGAGGTTTATAGCTCGCTGAGCTGTCTAAGCCCTTCTGCAAAACTCCAGAGTTTCCAAACAAGAAAAGACAACTTGTGAGTTTGGATTAGAAATGAATACAGGTAACTGGAAATCAGTACTTAGGCCCCTAGCGTCACATAAAATATGAGATGAGTGATTCTATTTTATGTGGGGAGGTAGGAAAGAGGCTTTTTTTTTTTTTAATTTTGTATTATGGAAATATTCAAGCAGACACAAAAGTAGGGGGTAAAGCATAGAAACTCTCACTTATTCATTGCTTGTTCTCAACAATGATCAAAATTTTAACGATTTTCTAATTAGAGAGAAAGAGGCAAAAAAAAAAAAAAGTATGGATACGTATCACGGCCATAGGGGCTTCTCAGGTGATACAGTGGTAAAGAATCTGTCTGCCAATGCAGGAGATGCGAGAGATGCAGATTCGATCCCTGGGTGGGAAGAGCTCCTGGAGTAGGAAATGACAAGCCACTCCGGTATTCTTCCCTGGGAAATCCCATGAACAGATAAGGCTAGTGGGTAACAGTCCATGGGGTCGCAGAGTTCAACATGATTTAGCAGTTAAATCACATCACAGGCAAGAGATTGGAGAGAAAATGAGGTAGATACAGTGACCTGGGTTTGGGTTCAAAGACCTCCTCCCTCCCACAGGCTGTGTATCCAGGAGAGGACTCCTTAGCCTTTGGTCCCACTTCACTCCCTGAAAAACATGAATGAGGATTTCTGCACAGCAGGGTCACAGACAATCAAATGGGAAGCATAGAACTAGTCACATAGTAGCTGCTCAGTAAATGATGAAGTTTTCCTATAGTTACTGTACTTAAATGCACCAAGCAATTATGTCCAAAAGACAAGGCAGGAAATTACAACCCAGGCTATGTTGGGACAAAGGCTTGAATTTGACACTTATGGGATTTTTCACAATTAATTTTCTTGAAAACAAATAATCAATAGCCAAAAAGTCTCAAATTCATGTAATCACCAATAAAGTAGATGAATTTCAAATATCAGAGAAAGAGGAAAACCCAAATGGAACTTGTCTTCTTTTTCTTTTAACTCTATTCTTGTTTTTGTTACTGCTTGACGTGAAGTCACATCTAACTCTTTTGCAACCCCATGGACTGTAACCCACCAGTCTCCTCTGTCTGTGAGATTTCCCAGGCAAGAATACCAGAGTGGGTTGCCATTTCCTACTGAGGGAATCTTCCTGACCCAGGGATCGAACCCATGTATTCTGCGTTGGCAGGCAGACTCTTTACCACTGAGCCAATTTGTTTTCTTTTTTTTTTTTCCAACTTTATAGTGACCAGTGAACCATTTACTACCCTTCTGGGGCATCTGTAGTGTTTCAAGCTAAAACCCTAAACACATTTTCTCTAGGTGAGGGCAAGTATGACTTCTAAGGGATATTTGGTCATGTCAAAAGACATTTTTGGTTGGAGACAGTTTTGGATGTCATGACGGGGCAGGAGGATGTTTCTGACATTTCAAGAGTAGAGACTGAGAAACATCCTCCAAGGCACAGGACTCCCCCCGCCTCACTACCCACAACAAGTGTGGCTAATCCCAAGGCTGAGAAGCCCTGAGCTAAGCCAAAACAGATCAAGCTTTGGGGTCAGCCAGAATTGCACTGATCCCAGCTCTCTGGCTTGCAAGCTTGACTCCCTTCTGTTAATGCCCCCATTTGTAATTTGGGGGTGATGATCTCTCATGGCAGGTCTGTCCGCTTAATGAAAGACAATCTGTGAAAAGTGTTGACTCCTGCTTCTCACACATAAGCTCTCAATAAGTAGTAGCTATCATAATTGTCCATTGAATATTGTCATTTTTGATATTGTGTCTAATAATACTCAGTTTCTGTTTTAAGAATTCTGACAAGTCAGGTGAAGAGCTAGGTCCTGGGAGGGAACAAATATGGTCTTGAGTGAATCATGCCATCCTGTCCTGGAAGCTGGGTATGAAGGGAAAGAGGTTTCCCGGAAAAGTGTGTCCATAAGAGCACTGGATGTGGGCTTAGTTATAAGTCTATGGGGTTCTTTTGATTGGGAAATGGGAAAAGTACATTTTTATCTATTGATATGGCACTATTGACCTTTGGAGCAAACAATAATAACACAAATAATTACTATTGTTCATATCATTATTTGTTGTGAGGGTTTACCTGGACATGGTAGGATGTTGAACAGCATCCCTGGTCTCTACCCACTACACACCAGAGACATCCACAAACCCTCACAGGTACACGTCTGCAGACATTGCCACCTGTGCCCTGGGGGAATTCTGAGGATTGTTGATCGGGATTAATGATGGCAAATGCAGGGTAGTATGCCAGCAATCTCTGCCCCTTCACCCTCCACCCCATCCACCTCTAAAACAGATGTCACTCATGAGTCATGGCCTCTATGCCACAGAGCACAGATCTGGAATTCTTTTCACTAATACACCAGACAGTTGTATTGTGTCCGACTATTTGCAACCCCATGGACTGTAACCCGCCAGGCTTCTCTGTCCATGGGATTCTCCAGTCAAGAACACTGCAGTAAGTTGCCATTCCCTTCTCCAGGGGCATCTTCTCAATCCAGGGATTGAACCTGGGTCTCCTGCATCGCCCTCGAATTCTTTACTGTCTGAGCCACCAGCGAAACTACTTACTAATTTAGACTCTCCCGTCTGTACCTCAATGAGTTTCTCTGCCATATTTTGAATACCATCTACCTCTTTAAGTCTCTTGATTTTTTTCTGAATCCTTGATTGCCTTGGACATCCATGTGTGCCATTTTATTGGCTCATTTTCACTCATGTTTCCATACTCTGGGTATTGTTAAGTTGCTTTCTCAGAGCTTCCTGAATTTCCCTCCTGTTGATTAAAATGCAGGTTTCCTCCAAGATGGAAGTGTTAGTCATTATTTTTCAATATTAATGTTATTGTTTTTCTGAAGCTTCTGTTGTTCTGTAATTCAAGGACCCCTTGTCGAATCCCATATGTAGCCTGTTTATTAGATGTAATATTTTATCTCTCGGACTCAGTGCCTGACACTATCATTTCCTTCTTATTTCAATAAAAATGATCTCCTTCCCTGTGATTCTGACAGGAGCTAATGGTTTTCTTTATCACAAGAGAAAGTAAGAGGGAGGCAGTGCTAAAAGACAAAATGAACTGTATATATTTGCGCCTTAATTCAATTTATAGCATAAACTCCAATCTTAACAAAGTAACTTCATAACCAAAAAAATAAATAAAAATAAAGCTACTGTGAAAAGCTAGAGGCCTGCAGGTTGGTTTTTTGTTTGTTTGTTTGTTTGTTTTTAATTTGAAGATTGTAGGTTTGAAAAGCAATACCTAAACCTAACCTTGTGGAAAGAGAAGGCACTTGCCATAAATGCTCAAATGACTTCTGATTTTCCCTCCTTCTTTCTGTCTCTTTTTCTTTTCAGTGTGTGTGTTCCAGGGTCTTGGGTTAGGAGTGAGGATTTCCATCAATGTAGTTTAATCAAGTGCTAATAGAATCCAATACAACTCTCATTGACAGAAGCACAATATTAGTTGTTTGATGAGATTTCTTTCCTGCATGTAAATTCCAAGTGGATTCTGCCTAGCTTTATAGACTTATTAGGGGAAAAAGAAATATTCTGTGCACAATTACATCATGAACATTCCTTCAGGGAGCTTTATAGCCAATGCCAAATAGTTGTGAAGATAAAGGCATTTCAAAAGTGCTACCCAGATAGCATGTAATGCCAAAGACAGGGTGCAGATTTTGAAACTCTTACAAATGCCACTACTTGGATTTGACCTGATCAGGAAGATGACTGGACAGCAGGAGGTCACCCCCGATGCAGTGACCCGTCAGCCTGTGTGTGAAGGACCAACATCTTTGAATGGCTCTGATCACAAGCTCTAGTAATAGAGAAACTTGGATCTGGATGCTGGGTCTGCTGCTCAGAGCTGTTTAGCCCTGGCAAATGTGTCTTAGCCAGAGAAAGTGTCTGATCCTACAGAATGAAAACATGAGAATGCAGTCCCTCCGCATAGTCAGGGCTAAATGGTAGACCTGAACAGTGTTTGGCTTGCTCCTGATACAGGCTAAGGGCTCAGTTCATGGCGACTTCACTTTTATCTTGCTGCTGTCCTCAATCAACATGGTTACATTCAGCCCTGGGGGCTCTGACTTTGAGTAGACTAGAAGGCTCCATGCAAATATCCTATTCACTGGCACTTCCCAGATGCCCACTGGGGCCCTGTCCTGGAAGGTGCTGTAGGGAGTTCAGAGACGAGTTTGACATGATCTCTGACTCCCAGTGACTCGTTAGCAGGGGTGAAGCACCTGCCACAGCAGCTACACGTTGATGGCTGTCTCTACATTGACACAAGGTGCCTTGCCGCAGTCTGATGTACTATGACTTAAGAATAAGGGCTACTTTACAGAGTGTGAGCCCCTCTAGGGCAAGGTAGGGGCCGTTTCAGACTCACTGTTGGATCCACAGTGCCCAACACTGGATCATTCATTCATGAGCTTCTTCACCAAAATATCCATCAAAGACATACTGTGTAGCAGGTGCTAGTGGGGATGCAATAAAGACAAAGCATATTTATGATCCTTGATCCCACTGACCTCACATTTTACTCAGGGCAACAGGTAATAATCAGACTCTAGCATCACATCTGGCAAGATATCTAGTGCAGACCCTTGAAATGCTGGTAATATCCAAGAAATGTTTGCTGAATGAATAAATGAAAAGACACATGAATACAAAAGCAATTCAAGTGGACAGTGGTGTGGAAAAATAACATGGGGTGCTGTGAAAGCTTATAACAGGAGGACATAAATTGATACTGGTGTGATGGAAGCTTCTAGAGAAATGATGAAGTGTCAGGATTTTCTATGGAGTTAGTACAAGTGCTTCTGGTGAAAACTTCCCTTTAGGTGAGCTGTGGTTCTCCCAGACTTTCTAGCACATATTTTCTTCTTATTGCATTATAAATTCTGCTTTATCTGAGGTGTCTGTCATCTGGGTGTGTAGGCAGAAATATAAAGCCCTACCCATTGAGAAGACAGGGATTATGAGTATAATGCCATTGTTCTTTGGAGCCAGTTTTCTCTAGAGGGACCCCTTGGGAGACCTGTTGTTCAGTCCTTAAGTTGTGTCTGACCCTTTGTGACCCCATGGGATGAAGCACGTCAGTCTTCCCTGTCCTTCACCATCTCCTGGATTTTGTTCAAACTCATGTCCATTGAGTTGATGATTCCATCCAACCATCTCATCCTCTGTCGTCCCATTCTCCTCCTGCCCTCAGTCTATCTCAGCATCAGGGTCTTTTCCAATGAGTCAGTTCTTCACATCAGGTGGCCAAAGTATTGGAGCTTCAGTTTCAGCATCAGTCCTTCCAATAAACATTTAGAGTTGATTTCCTTTAGGATTGACTGATTTGATCTCCTTTCTGTCCAAGCGACTCTCACGAGTCTTCTCCAGCACTACAATTTGAAAGCATTAATTCTTCAGTACTTGAGAGACCTATCCAGTTGGAATTCTACCGGTGAGGTCGCATTTGGAAATATTAACACATTCCATGCCTTTGCTCACTTATCCACTAATTTTGCAAGTACTAACTGTGTTCTTCCAAGTGCCACATGTTCTTCCAGATCCTGGGCTTCAAGGAAAGGAAGAACAGACAGGGCTGCCATTCTCCATGGCCAGTACTGTTCTGAAGCCTGAATTACTCCTCTGTGCAAGAACTCTGCTCAGGAGGGAGACGCTAAGACTAAGGCACAACCTCTGTTTGTAGCGTCATCCTGACCGGTGATGGAGATAGAGGCATTTCCATCTGAGTTCAATACAACAAATGGTTACAATTTTTTTGCCACAGCACCCAGTTTCCCTTTCATTAAAAATGGCCAAGTTGGCTAATGAGATAAAGAACTGGGTGATTCTTTATGACTCAGGGAACTCAAATAGGGGCTCTGTGACAATCTAGAAGGGTGGGATGGGGAGGAAGATGGGAGGAAGGTTCAGGAGGGAGGGGCATGGGTGTACCTATGGCTGATTCTTATTGATGTTTGACAGAAAACCACAAAATTCTGTAAAGCAATTATCCTTTGATTAAAAAAAATAAATAAAATGGCAAAGAAAAAACCCAAGAACTGGGTGGATTCTTTACCATCATTATAACAAAAGGCAACAGGAAGGAGCAAGTAGGGTTTGTGCACAGATACACTAGAGCCAAGTGCAGGTCAACAGAGCCAGTGGGCTGGGGCCAGGACCCTGCAGGAAACCCACCTGTGTCCATCCTTCCCAGCACAGGCCAAACTTTAGTAGGATTCTTTGTTTTTTAAGATAAGATTCACTTTAGTGAATATCTGCTGAGTTCCAGTAAGGCGATCCAAACCCAGTTTCAAGAACTGAAAAGACAAAGGAAATAAATTCAACCCTGACTCAAAAAGCTCCCTCCCAAGCTAGTCTGTCCACTGATCACAGGCAAATTTACTCCTTGATGCTTCTGGTCTTCAGTTTTTAATTTGTTAGCAATGGTTTCTCACAGCAAAATCCTCAAGACTAGAAGAGCATAGATGCCCTCAGCCAGGCATCACTTGCTGATGCCGACGCTGTGCCCTGTCCTTCTGTTCTCTGCTTACAAACCTTGCCTTGCATCCTCCCGGCTATGTGACCTTGGGCAAGTTACTGCCTCCAGTCTTAATGTACTCATCTGTATAACAGACAGAATAATAGTTCTTACATGCAGAGTTGTGAAGACATGTGAGATAATGAAATTCTTAGCACAATATCTGGTATGGGTAGCCACAAGTCCCTGTGAATAAGTGCAAGGCCTATGTTAATGATTTACCTTTTTACATTAAAAAAGCTATCAGAGACTGCGCTAAGGGCATCAAACCAAGAGAAAAGAGTCTACACAACTCCAGAAGAACTTGGGGAACATTTAATTGGCAAACTGAAAGGAACGTATAGAGAACTTGCTATTAGAAATGTAGGAATTATAGTGGCTGCTCTGAATTTGAAAACTCTGATTCCAGGTGCCTTGGTGGGGATCTAAGCATCAGTATTTCTATGTAAAAAGTCTTACAGGCAGGGCTTCAACATTGGGCTTGCCTTTCAAGGAACAGGGGTTGAGACCTGATACTGTTTTTCTATGAGTTCCATTTATTTACACGGTCTATTCTAGAATAAAACAAAAGATATGAAGAAGAATAAGGGAGAGAGGTGGGGTAGAATAGGTATTTTTAAAAAGAGAACATAAAGTTTATGAAAAACCATTAGAGCCAATTCAATTCACTAATTTTCTTCTTTAAAACCCAGATACATATAAACAGCCCTTCCATCCCTAGTGACCTTGGCATTCATTCTTTGTCAAACACTGCATAATACTTTTCTCTGTGTATTACTGAGATCACAAAATATGTGTTCTGTGCAACAGTTTTGTTACGTATTTTTAAGTAATTTTCCATCCACTTATTTTTCTTAAAATGTAGTATGGGGGGCATATGATTGATCTCTCCAATTATTTTTCCACTTTCTTTTGGCTCAACCATACAGATACAACCAACTGAAATATTTTCAGGAAAATCATCAACCCAGTACCTTGATCATATCCCTAGGTATGTGTGAGTCTTGGACTCATTTATTTATGGACTCTTTGGGTTATACTGAAAGATGAATTGAATACTCAGTGTCCAATTTTTCTCTATTTGCAAATTTCTGTTCAATGCAAAGTGTAAACTGATTTATGTTCAAAACAATGTATAATCTGAAGACCTCCTTTCCCCCACAATGTCCATGTTTAAATTTATTAAAATAACTCCTTTCCTCCCACCCCAGTGATACTATTTATTATCGAAAAAGGGAGCTCTCTTCTGCATATTTCCCATCTTCATTGACTTGGTGCTTCATCACTTATTGAATGTCTGTGAGTTGAACAAAAAGGACAGAAATTATGTAAAATCTACCTTTTCTTCCCCTTTCTTTTTTGCTTGACCCAATAAACACCAGCACACATGGAGAGAGGGAGAAAGAGAAGTGTAAACAACATGCAAAAGGACAAGAGGAGAGGGGGAAGAAGAAGCAGAAAAAAAAGGGAGATGGGAGAGAGACCAAGGCAGAGACAGAAAGCAAGCAAGCGTGAGCCAGGAAGGAAAACTCCACTGCAGTAGTGATGGATAACTGAAGTGAAGGTGTCAGGATGGTATTATGTAAATTACCGAGACAGTCAAGCCATGCACTGATGATTATAGAGGATGTGAGCAATGTTGTGGTCCCCAGACGCTCGTGTGCCTTGTTATTTTTCTTCCCTCCAACTACCCTTGGGGTGGATTCTTCCTGACCCTGGTCCTTGGGAAAAAAAAAGAAGAAGAAAAATCATCTCCAGAAGAAAAAAAAAAGTCCCCTTCACCCACACACAGCTCCCCCAACCAAGAATTTTTTATTTTTTTAAAGAAAAAGTGGAAGGAATGATATGACATGTCTCTCCACGGATCCCTCCCCCTCCCCATGCCAACCAGACGTCTCCCAACTGCCTTTTGTTTAGATCAGTGAAGCATTTGGCTTCATCAAGCACCTTGATTGTGCCTTAGTTTCAAGGGCAGCAACCAAAGGAGACAAAACAGGCAGCAAAGAGAGTGACTCTGAACTCAGGAGATGATGAGAGGTATCATTATATAGACAGACACCCCCATGGCGATGCAGGTTTTTAAATATGCTAATTTTATTCCATCTGCATTCCTATTGGGAGATGAGAGCTGGATTCCATTCGTGGACAAGAGTGAGGGGTTACTAGCTCAGAACTGAAGGTTTTTCTAGACAATTTTTCCATTTGCTGCTTCTCTCCAAATTAAAAATATATGCCTGAAATGAGCAAAGAATTTCCCAACTAATGCTCGTATTATTTAAATTATTTATGCACTCATTAGTGGGTGAAATATTTACGTAACTACTTATTGTATATTGTGTGCTCAGTTGCTCAGTTGTGTCTGACTCTTTGCGACCCCATGGACTGTAGCCCATCAGGCTCCTCTGTCCATGGGCTTCTCCAGGCAAGAATACTGGAGTGGGTTGCCATTGTATACTGGGCCCTCCACAAAGTCCCATGACCACAGATATTAATACCAGATAATACCTTTGAGCATTGTCATTTCTCAGGGCACAAGTGGAAAAGAATCTCTCATAGGACATCCATCAAACATACGAAGTGACTTGGGATGTGGACGGAGCTCTGTATTTGGAGCTGGACCTCACTGATACTGCTGAAGCCCAAGCCAGCTGCACAGATCAGGTTTAGAAATGGTGTTCCAGGATTTCTTGGAAATGATGTTCATCTTTCCCACCAGCACTTCCCTGTCTGCATAGCTTCCATGCTGGCACACCTCCTGGAGGTATGGAACTTGTTCTTTTGAGAGCTGAGAGCTCAGTCAAATAACCTTTGTGTTCTGGGTGTTCACCTCCTAATCCTTAGCCCTCTCTGATGGAGAGGACAAACCCACATGGCAGGACAACCCCATACAGCCTGCAGACTCTCATCCCGCAGACTCTCAACTCATCTCAGGACTGAGGACCTGATTTCAGGGTCAAGAAGATCACTTAGGGTTTCTAGGTGATGTACTTTCTTTGAGTCTCTTTTCTATGATGTTCCTTAGGACTGGGCTCAAGCGTACCACTTTGAAACCCCAGAAACCCAGCTCTTTCCCTGCTTCTCCTGAGGGGACATACTCCCTGCTCTCTTTCCCAGCTCACGTGCTGATCGCTATATACTCCCTGGGGTGGTGCTAGCTTCACTAGGGTTCCTTTTCACAAAGGTCAGTGAATTCACAAAGGTCAGTGAGTTCACAAAGGTCAGTGAGTTCACAAAATGTCATGCTTCAGTAAAATCTAAATTAATAGAATTTTACCTGCCCCATTATGGAAATGAACCATTTCACACGTATTCCAGAAGGCAGCATTTGAGAGCTTTGCAAAGCTTGTTTCCATGACTTCCAAGCATCCCCCAAAGCTTGAGGAGTTTGTGTGCAGTCTTTTGTGCAAAGATTGGTGCAAAAACACTCTGCAGGAAGTGTTTATATTTGGGGTTCATGTTTGCTTTTGTTTTGCGTGAAAACCTTGGCTCTAAACTTTCGTCCTTTCCAAGTTCCAACCTTAAGCAGCACAGTGCAGAGAGAGACATGAGTAATGTCAATGCTGGGGCCATGTCACTGCTATTTTTCCTCTTTTCATCACTGGAGTCAAAAGGCGCAGAATAAAAAACTTAAATACAAAAAGGTGACTGTGAATAGGACTCTCATACTCCCATACTCAAACTTATAAATGGTCATATTTTATCTTCTCAGAATAATGAATCTCTGGGGAAAAGGACAGACCTTATATGTGTATATAGGGCCATGAGGTGGCTTGTGGGATCTTAATTCCCCTATCAGGGATTGACCCTAGTTCCTTGGCAGTGAAAACTCAGAGTCCTAACTGATGGACAGCCAGGCAATTCTAGGAGATCTTATTTTACATTCCTTTGAATCTCCAGCACCTAATTCACTGTCCAGCACATAGAGAAAGCTCAGAAAAAAATGATATTTGAATTCAATCACAGTAACAACACTAACAAACTACTAATACTAGATAACTTTTAAAAGGAAGCTTACTTGAAAATGTTATCACCATTATTATTCACTGTTCATCATGTGCCAAACACTAAGTGTCATATATGTAGTATCTCATCCAACCCTCGCAGTCACCTGAGCAAGTCGCAGGGTCTATGATCAGCCCCATTTTCCAGATGAGACCCTTGAGGCTTAACGTTGCTAGATTATTTACTCAAGTTCACAGAGCCAGCTAAGTGGCACAGTCAGAGTTCTGGGGAAATGTCTTTTCTTTCAAAGTCTGAGATCTTAATCGTGATGCCGTTACCTGACCCCCGTCTTCTTCATTATCTCTCATTAACATGACTTGTTAACTAGAATCCCATAACAATGCATTTAGTTACTGTCAGCCATAGGCATATGCGTAGCATTAAATGTATGAAGCATTCTCAAACATGGAAAACATGAGGGAAGATAGGATTAGCGAGTGCCTTTGAGAAACTCAATGATAAAATTCACTGAGGCAAAAAAAGGAATCAAACAATATATTCAGGAAAAGGGAAACTTAAATAAAGCAACTGGAAGTGTACATTGAGTCCATTTAAATAAGGAATTACAACCACACAGCAGAAGATGTCATGCTAGCAGAGCAGCATCACCCAATCCTTGACAAATTACTGGGAACCTAATAAGAATATATAGAAGAAAGAAAAAAGTTGCAAAATCTTAGGTGATTATTTTTGTCTTATAAGGAGAAGTGTTAACCAAGATTTCCTAAAATTGATATATATTTAAATAGAAAAAATGACTCCAATACTTTAATATTTAGGACTACTTATTCAAAAGAAATAAACTTTTAAAAAGTTACATTCACAAAGATTTTCATGGAAGAATCATTTGCAATAAAACAAGGGAAATAAGGAATATCTAAACAACCAAATTACAGAGAGAATAATTAAATTCAGTACAGTGAAATGAAAATGGAGAAAGTTCTTCTAGAACATGACAAAGCTTTTGTTATAAATGTAGAAAGAGAAGAGTAAAAGGCCTATATGTGTGCCCGCCGTCCTTGAAAGTGTAAAATAGTTGTATGCACGGCGAGAGAAAACGTGTTTAACACTGCACCTCCTCCCTCATACAAACATACTGAAATAGCTGGTGGTAGATTTTCACTTAATTTTTCTGCTTTATTTTCTAGAGATTCTGAGCTGAGCTTGATGGCAGAAGCATCCACAGCATACAGCAGATTTCCAACAAGCAGTTTCGAATGAATGAATGAATGGGTTGCTGTTTTGTTTCATTTTTCTCATTCTGCTCCTGCCACACTCTCTGGTAAACCCAGAACCCTGTGGCTTTCCAATATCCTTGTAAACATTTTCTGAGCCTCCTCAGTGGTTATGAGTGAGTGCTTTGCTTTCCAAGACTGCCACATGCCTCCTTCAGCTGGAAGACAGGTCCTTTGCAAGGAAATAATTTTGTAATCTTAAAGATTACATCCAAATATGGTACTGCAGCGTTAAATATACAACCATAGTGGTCAGGAAGTCCATAAATTTTGCTATCTGAATTTTGTTTGCTTTAATATTAATAGTATCCAGCCCCTGATCCTTATAGAATCAGACATAGAGAATCAAGGGACTTCCCTGGTGGTCCAGTGGTTAAGACTTTGCTTCCAATGCAGGGGGCACAGTTTCCATCCCTTGTCAGGGAGCTAAGATCCCTTATGCCTTGAGCCCAAAAAAACAGAACATAAACAGCAGAAGCAACATTGTAACAAATTCAGTAAAGACTTTGAAAATGATTCACATCAGAAAAATCTTTACAAAAGAGAATCAAGAAACAAAAGAGACAAGTTCTGTTACTTAATGCAATCCCTTCATTTTCCAGAAGAGAAAATAGTATGGATGTTAAGTGATTTATCTAAAGTAATAATATATTGTGTGAGTGCGTCACTCAAATGTTCGTTTTTTACAGGGCCAGAGTCTTCTTGCAAAGTTTATTTTAAGAAAATTTACATGAAGTACATTTAGCAGAGGAACAGAAGTAGATATCCAATAGTAAGCACAGATTGTGCCAGGAAGTGTGCCCAAGGGCTGTGTAATTGTGTGATGGGAGAGAAAAGGGAAGCTGTAAGAATCAGTTGATTGCAAAAGCCAGGGTCCTTGGTCAGCCAGAGAGTTCCTAAACCCAATGTCGAAGTTAACAGTGTCAAACCCAAGCCAATGTCAACAATGCGTTGTGTACTGAGCGCCTACTCTGCACCCACTGCAGAACTGCTGGAAAGTAAACTCAAGTCAGCACTGTCCCTCCCGTGAAGGAGCTCACGGTCTAGAAATGCCGAGTGAAACGGGAGGCAACCAGAACCAGAGGCCATCCAACACTCAGGTGGCCAAGATGGGAAGAAAAGCAAGACAAGAGAAAGTAGTCTCAAGAAGCAGTGTCAACTGATGAAGATCCACTGGGTCTCAGCTTATGACCCAGGCTGGTACCTAGATCCAGGATAAGACCATAGCACCAGGTTCTTGGTGGCTCAGCATCCATCCAGAATTCTGGACTCCTGAGTGTGCCAACATTTCTTATAACCATTTAAAATTTTTAAACACTTGTGTACATGCTACCTTCAATCTTGAAATGTCATAGGTGGGTATTTATGTGTATATGACAGTTTGAAAACAATAAAATAAAAAATAACATAAATAAGAACAAAGATGGGAAAAATAGATCTATTTATTAGGGCCCAAACATTCACCGTGGTTGTGCAGTATATAAAATATTAACCTTATTGCCAACTTTTATTTTAATAAGAATCTCTTGGACTAAATAATGGGAACCAAGTACAGTAATATACTTCCCAACAATGCTATGGGCAGCCCCATGGGACTATCAGGGGGGACTTAGTAAGTGACACTTGTACAGGTTTAAATTTGAAATTGCACTTAATTTGTATGTCCTATTACTTAGCTGAAAACATGTACCTCTAAGGCAAAAGCAGACGGAAATGGGCATCGAGCTAAAAATATTTGAGAGGCAATAATTTGCCTTAATGGCATTCATACCTAGGTGGGGAAAGTAATGAAGCATCTCAGGGGAGGTGTTTCTTTGGCTTAATTTGTTTTCACGCTGTTACCAAGTTGTCAACCTAAGGACCGTACCAAGAGACTGCTCATGGACTTTTCTTTTGTTTCGGCTCCCCATATGCATTCTCCAACCCCTTGCACTTCCTTCTATTTGCTAGAAATGATGGGGCACACGGTGAGCAAACTGGCCCAGAATCGCTGACCATGCTGGACTAAAGGTCTGGTCCACATGACCTCACCTTGTTCTCTTCCCCTGTGAAGCTGCCACCTGGGTCAGGATGAATGGTCCTTAGCACAGTGCCCAGCTTACAGTAAAGGGACAGAGCATGCCTGCTCGGTCATGTCTGACGCTTTGCAACCCCATGGACTGTAGCCCACCAGGCACCTCTGCCCATGAGATTTTCCAGGCAAGAATACAGGAGTGGGTTACTGTTTCCTCCTCCAAGGGATCTTCCTGTCCCAGGGATCGAACCCACATCACCTGCGTCTTCTGCAATGGCAGACGGGTTCTTTACCACTGAGCCATCTGGGAAGCCCAAGTGGGCTATGATAATAGCTATTATCAAGAGTGGTGGTAGTATATAATATTCAAATGCATTCTCTAACTTTTATTAAGATAAAGCTAATGACTATAACCAATACAGTCCCCAAATTTCAGTGGCTTCACCTAAAGGTCAATGATTTCTCCCTCAGTAAAGTTAGCCAACAATGAGGCAAAGATGAAGGGAGGAAATGTTCCATGCAGTCTTTTGGAGATCTGAGTTGATAGAGACAGTGAAGTGTTTAACATGTGACTTCTAAGATTTCTCCAGAGTGAGGCCATTGCAAGGGAGAGGTCTAGGACCAGTCTTGGAGGCGATACCCTTCACTTCACTTCATGTCCCATTGACCAAAATTGAATGCCATGGCCATGCCTAACAACAAGGCAAGCTGAGGGCTGTGATAAAATTGTCTGTCTGGAGAAAGAAGAAACGGAGTTTGGTGAACAGCCAGAAAGTCTCAGCCTCTTAGAAACAGCCCAGTACTTTACAAAAATCAGGACTTGAAAGCAAATATCCAGATTTTAAATTATGAGCTCTTTCATAACACTGTTCCTGGTGTACTATGCCCTACTTTTGGGCAGAGAATAAATGCCTTTGTAGGAATGAAGATGCTGCGGGAAAAGGCAGGGTTTTACACGTTGGGAGGGGGCTGGTGGGCCAGGTGAGCTGAAGAGGCCCTCCAACCACCTCTGCTATGCTTTGGTTTTCCCCCAATGGGATGAATTTACTGACATTATCATGTGTCAAGAATTGGTAGGAGAAACATTTGCTAGAAGCAACTCCTGGTCTCGAGATCTTCAGAGAAGTCCTTAATCTCAGAATTGCTGTGAGAGACCAGGATTGTTACAAGTCTGGAGTAGGACGAGGTGGATAATAAACACACAAGAAATGAAATAATTATTCATGGGGTCTTATACAGGAGGAGAATGGAAAGAAAGGGGTTTTCTCTTACACTTTTTCCTGCTGGGAGGGTCAGAGATTCAAGCCTGATGGAACTCTTTGACTCTGCCCACATCAAGGTACAGAACTGAGCTACTTCTGGTGCCAATTTTTGCCTCTAGTCATGGGGAATGAAACTGCTGTCTTGTATTCAGATGCACATTATTGATTTCAATTCAAAAACCTATACCACGCTCCTAACTCAACTGGTGTCTTCTCATAGGATGCCTTTCATGTGGCATTTAGATCTAGGCTGTCATGGTTGCATGTGACAATTTTGAAGCAGAACTCAAAAAGTCACTCCTGTTCCCCATAATGAATCCATTTGCACCAAAGCCATTAGTAGGAACTGTAGATTTTGTTGAAGTGTTCATACTCAAAAGAACCTGGAACAAAGTAAATAGGGAAGAGAAAAAACAAATATCGCATACTAACGTATATATGTGGAATCTGGAAAAGTGGTTCTGCTGCTGCTGCTAAGTCGCTTCAGTCGTGTCCGACTCTGTGCGACCCCATAGATGGCAGTCCACCAGGCTCCCCCGTCCCTGGGATTCTCCAGGCAAGAACACTAGAGTGGGTTGCCATTTCCTTCTCCAATGCATGAAAGTGAAAAGTGAAAGTGAAGTCGCTCAGTTGTATCCGACTCTTAGCAACCCCATGGACTGCAGCCCACCAGGCTCCTCTGTCCATGGAATTTTCCAGGCAAGAGTACTGGAGTGGGAAAAGTTGTTCAGAAGAACCTATTTCCAAGGCAGGAATAGAGATGCAGACATAGAGAACACACATGCAGACGCAGCAGGAGAAGAGGAGGATGGGATGAACCAAGAAAGTAGCACTGACATGTAATACGCTGCCATGTGTAAAGTAGATAGCTAGTGGGAAGCTGCTGGATAGCACAGGGAGCTTAGCTCGGTGCTCTGTGATGACACAGAGTGGTGGGATAGGAGTGAGGTAGGAGGGAGGTCCAAGAAGGAGGGGATATAAGTTTGCATATGGCTCATTCACTTCACTGTACAGCAGAAAGTAACCCAACATTGTAAAGCAATTATATTCCAATAAAAAAAGAAATCTCATCAAACACGTCCATTTGGTGAAATCTCCTCTTCTCTTTGGTATCACAAAAGGATTATTTATCCTACGTGTCCCTCATTACTCAGCTTTCATGCTTGCCATCTCCTTCTGCTTTTTATCTTCTCCTTGAGAATCCCAAATTGGCTAACCTCCCTTGTGAAGAGAAATTTAGCTTTTTCTCTACCTCTCTTGGTAGAACCCACACCTTCCTGAGATCCTCACATAGCAGAGTTGAACAGTTTTTCATAACCTGCCCTCTTTAGAGGCTGCTAATAAAATTGTTCTTTATCACACGCATAGAGGGGAGCCATAGTTTATGGAGATTTGGTATATGAACCAAGGTCAGGATTCTCTAACTGTGAATCTCAATCTAAACATCTTTTTTTTTTAATTTATTTCCCTAAATCATACAGCCCTTGCACTGGCAATCATAAATAAAGGATCTATCTCTTCTGTCTGGTTTAATGCTACACAGTTGGTTGGCAAGATGTCACATGCCCACCTGGCTCTCATCACAGAGAAAGCTGTTTCCTCCACCAAACCATTTCTATGGCTTTTAACTTTCAACTATTACTGAATTCATTCCTTTGCAGATTTTTTGAAAGCCAATCAATCAAAAAGAACATGTCTCTTAATGAAAGCACTTAAAAACATTTTAAATGCACACCTTCAGATTCTGAAAGCCCACAGCATACATTTTTAGCTCCAAGTGTTCCAATTTGGGTGGCTGGAATTTACTCCCCAAAGAAGTTTGCCCACATGGGAAAACCTCATCAATTTTATCGATTTTATTCTCTGAGAAAGAAAGCAAGTGAATAACTCAATTGAAAGGGATGGAAATATGTATTGAAACAGAAGGATGTATGTATTTATGTCTTCAGTTCAGTTCAGTTCAGTTCAGTCACTCAGTCATATCCGACTCATCGTGACCCCATGAATCGCAGCACGCCAGGCCTCCCTGTCCATCACCAACTCCCGGAGTTCACCCAGACTCACGTCCATCAAGTCAGTGATACCATCCAGCCATCTCATTCTCTGTCGTCCCCTTCTCCTCATTCCTCCAATCCCTCCCAGCATCACAGTCTTTTCCAATGAGTCAACTCTTCGCATGAGGTGGCCAAAGTACTGGAGTTTCAGCTTCAGCATCATTCCTTCCAAAGAAATACCAGGGCTGACCTCCTTCAGAATGGACTGGTTGGATCTCCTTGCAGTCCAAGGGACTCTCAAGAGTCTTCTCCAACACCACAGTTCAAAAGCATCAATTCTTCGGCGCTCAGCCTTCTTCACAGTCCAACTCTCACATCCATATATGACCACAGGAAAAACCATAGCCTTGACTAGACGAACCTTTGTTGGCAAAGTAATGTCTCTGCTTTTGAATATGCTATCTAGGTTGGTCATAACTTTCCTTCCAAGGAGTAAGCATCTTTTAATTTCATGGCTGCAGTCACCATCTGCAGTGATTTTGGAGCCTAAAAAAATAGTCTGACACTGTTTCCAATGTTTCCCCATCTATTTCCCATGAAGTGATGGGACCAGAGGCCATGATCTTCGATTTCTGAATGTTGAGCTTTAAGCCAACTTTTTCACTCTCCACTTTCACTTTCATCAAGAGGCTTTGTAGTTCCTCTTCACTTTCTGCCATAAGGGTGGTGTCATCTGCATATCTGAGGTTATTGATATTTCTCCCGGCAATCTTGATTCCAGCTTTTGTTTCTTCCAGTCCAGCATTTCTCATGATGTACTCTGCATATAAGTTATTTAAGACATAAATAATTTGTGTCTTAGCTTTCCTTAAATCAATACACCTGAGATATAATAGATATAGAGAAGCCAAAATTAAACACTGAACACATTTTCTATGTATGTGAAAATGTCGTGTCCAACTTTTTGTGACCCCATGGACTGTTGTCCAGCAGGCTTCTCTATCCATGGAGTTTTCCAGGCAAGAATACTGGAATGGGTAGCCATTCCCTTCTCCAGAGGATCTTTCCTTTTTTATGTATAGAAGGTTACTGATAAGTTACAGTACAAAGTTGCACTGAGAATTTCCCAGCGATGTATTTGCATTTATCTGAATACTATGGAAGGAATTCTCAAAGAGTAGAGTCAAGATCCACAAACATCCATCTCACTTTGGCTTGTCTAATTCTTGGGATAGTTTGTAAACTGAACATGAGGTTCACAGATAAAATTTTGTAGGATGCTTTGAAAAATGGTTGTACAACAAAAATCAGTGATTCTAACCCATAGTCTGTAGAGCACAGTAGACCTTGAGACTCTTTCAGGGTCTGTGATGTTAAGACATTTTTTGTAACAACACCAAGATATTATTTGCTTTTTCCCCCCACTGTATTGACCTTTGCACTGATGATGCAAAACAAAGTGGGCAAAACTACTGGCAACTTAGCACTAGTCAAGTCAGTGGCTCCAAACAGTAGTGGTCATCGTCACTTTCCATTTCAGGCTGACTTAAGAAAGTCTGTCATGCAAATGTTAAGATGACTCATTCTATTATGTCTTTACCTGGGAGTTCGGTCTCTTTTAGTTTTCTACCACTGCTATATACATTATCAGATTACCTTGCTGCTGCTGCTAAGTCACTTCAGTCATGTCTGACTCTGTGCGACCCCATAGACGGCAGCCCACCAGGCTCCCCCGTCCATGGGATTCTCCAGGCAAGAACACTGGAGTGGGTTGCCATTTCCTTCTCCAATGCATGAAAGTGAAAAGTGAAAGGGAAGTCGCTGAGTTGTGTCCGACTCTTAGTGACCCCATGGACTGAGCCCACCAGGCTCCTCCGTCCATGGGGTTTTCCAGGCAAGAGTTCTGGAGTGGGGTGCCATTGCCTTCTCCATCAGATTACCTTAAAACAACACAAATTCATCTTATAATTCCACAGGCAGGTCAGAAATCTGACACCAGTCTTTCTATGTGACTTTGAACAAGGTGTTAGTAGGGGTATATCCATGCCTGGTAACGTGAGGGGAGAATACATTTCCTCGCTTTTTCCAGCTTTAAAGGCCACCTGTATGCCTTGGCTCACGTCCTCCTCCTTCCAAGTTCAAGGTCAGTCACCTTGTGTATCTCTCTCTGTCTTTCTTCCATGTTCACATCTCCCCCTCTAAATACAGCCAAGAAAAAGTCTCCACTTACAAGACCAGAGTGTTTAAGCTCAAGTCTTTCCAGATAAACCTGGAAAAGCTCATCTTAAGATCCTCACCTTGATCACAATTGCAAAGTTCCTTTTTCCTTGCAGGCTGACGTTCACCACTTCTGGGGAATTAGTACATGAGCATTCTGAGGGACTATTATTCTCCCTATCTCAAAGTCTTTATAATAGGCTGGCTGACAAAATTGGAAGTGTGTATCCAGCACTTCTGATACGTACAGAGATAGGATGGTAGTCTCAAGGAAAGTCACTTACAAGTTAATTTAGTAGTGGGCTAAACCAGTGCTTTCTCCACAGGATGCTGTTTGCATTCGGACCAACAACTTACAGACAAACTATGGTTATTCAGTCTTGGGTTTTGGCAGATGCCGTTTTTGAAAATAAACAGAGTGAGCTTGAAGTTTTCATTTGAATAAATACAACAGATAGTATTTGTTGCGCATAATAAAATAAGGGTTTTCTAGTTAAAATGAAAATTTCGTATAACATGTATCTGCTATTGTGATTCTGACTTCTTCCCAATATTGAAGACTTTTCTGATGATATCTGTAGTAATAGTAACAAAGGTAATTTTTTGGTAATAACACATAAAGAAATACATCAGCATTTGGAAGATTTGCATAACTCAGTGAGCCACTATTTTCCAAATCTCAAATATATGATATTACGAAGTCTTGCATGAGCCTGTCACTAACTACATTTAAAGTTCAAGGTAGACCAATAGATTTTAATATAACAGAGCATGAAAAGCTCATCAATATGGTTTCAGATTCCATATTACCGCTAACTTTTAAGAAACTACCCTCTGCCAAGTTTTGGCATAGTATCAAAGAAGAATATCCCAAATTAGCTGAAAAGCTATGAAATACTCCTTCTTCTTCCAATGGCACAAATATGTGAGGCTGGATTTTCTTCATATACTTCAATCAAAACTACTTATCACAGAATATTGAATGCAGAAGCAGACATGGGAGTCCAGCTGTCTTTTATTAAGTCAGACATTAAAGAGATTTACAAAAATGTAAAATAATGTCTCTCTTCTCAATATTTTATTCTTGGGGGGAACTCATTACTTTTCATTACAAACATCTTCTTTCCATTATCATGTAATAAATTTATCATTTTTATTTTTAAATAAATTAATACATAGATATTAATAATGTATAATTTCTAATTCAGTAAATACTGATAGTATTTGTATCAGTATTTATGTCTAAATACTGATAGATATAACCCAAAGCTATTCAGGTTCTCAATCATTTTTCAGAGTGCAAAATGAGAAGTGTCCCATGAGTTGCTTTAGCCAATGGGATTAGAAGTGATATCACAGGAAAAATTGGGTTCATGTTCAGCTTACCGATGTATCCATTTACATGTAGAATCCAAGCAAGGAAATGATACTACACTTCATGAAGAACGGGAATGGGTTGCTTTCATGGTCAGTACAGCAACTGAACTCCAGTCCAGCCAACAATGCTCCACAGTTTTTTCTCCGGACAATGTGCCAAGCCAAAACCACATCAAGAGCATACTCATTTGAGTGTGTGCATCCTGCTGTTTCTGCAGTAAATGGATCTCCTTCCTGGTCTTCTCAGCCCTTTTGATGTGGACATAAGGAGTCTAGAAACATGCTTAGTGTCTGGGTGGCCCTTCCAAAGGAAGGTTGAGAACCACTGGATTAATGTTCCATATGCCGTGTGCTCTCAGCTTATTTTTGCTTCCTGCTTTGCTTGTTGGTCTGTCACCACAATTGTTCAGTCGCTCAGTCGTGTCTGACTGTTTGCAACCCCATGGACTGCACCACTCCAGGCTTCCCAGAGACTGTCCTATTCCTCATTAATCTCTTGTTTTAACAAAGAGCTTTGGATATAATAGGTGCTCAATAAATTCTGTCAAATTAAATTAAATTATCTCATTTACATTTAATCATACATACATTCAAATGACAAATTTTTAAATGAGCCCTACACAAATGATGTACATGCACACAGAAATGCATGTGTGTATATACAAATCACTTTTATGTATGTAAAGCAACTGGCCCACATTTATTCATTATCTGTTAATTGAGCCCATGTGTCAAACTCTGGAGACAAGTAGCTAAAATAGACATCCTTTCTGCCCTTGATGAGCTCGCCATATGATGGAGGAGTAGTAAGTGTAGGATTCACAAGAACATCATAACCCATTCGCTTTCGGAAATTGAGGGGAATTTAGGAGCACAGAGTGGAGAAACATCACACAGCCTATGGATGAAAGGTCACTGGAGGATTCTAAGAGGGGAAAAAAATCCTAGGAAAAAAGATTATACAGGAAGGATGCATACAGGAAGGATGCATACAGCAAAAGGATCAGTGGAGGAAGATTGTCAGGGAGCAGAAGACTCATAAAGAAACCACAGCAAGAGAAATCATTGTATGCATTTACACACAAATCCACACGCTCATGCCAAAACCCCTAGCTTCAGAAGCATGATTGACTTGCAGCAAATCTATGGGCAAGTCCTTTCAGCTGGTGGAGGCTCAGTTTTTCCATCTGTAAAATTAATAGATAGGGCTGGATCAGTGGTTCTCACTCCTGGCTGAAAATCATTCTCAATTGGAGCAATAACAAAAATACTGTTACTCAAGACCCATGGCCAGAGATTCGGATTCTCTTGGTCGGGGATGGAGTCCAGATATTTTATCTTTCAAAGAGTTCTCCGCATGATTCTATCACTAACCAGTCAGAATGTCATTTTCTTTGTGGTTTCATTCATTTACTCCTTTTTAAAGGATTTATTTATTTATGGCTGTGCTGGGTGTTGCTGCATGGGCTTTTCTCTAGTTGTGGCAAGTTAGGGCCACTTTTCATTGGGGTGTGCAAGCTTCCCAATGTGGTGGCTTCTCTTGTTGCAGAGCGCAGGCTCTATGCCAATGGACATCAGTGGTTGTAGCACATGAGCTCAGTTGCTCCGTGGAATATAGGATCTTCCTGGACCAGTGTTCACACCCATGGCCCCTGAATTGGCAGGCAGACTCAACCACTAGACCACCAGGGAAGCCCTCATTCATTCACTTCTCCATTCAACCTTTCACTTAATTTTCTCTCCACTGATCATGAAGGCTCATGGCATACTAGGCATCCTTCTAGATGTTTTTGAGATAGAAATGGAACAGGTGGATCCCTGCACTCATGGAATTTTCAACCTGGTGGGAAAATGGCGCTCAGAAAGATATGTCTTTCACTTGCCTTTATCCTGTTACCAGATTTTTCCCACCCCAATTCCCACCACCACCTTGAAGTCAGTTCAATTCAGTCACTCAGTCATGTCTGACTCTTTGTCACCCCATGGACTGCAGCATGCCAGGCTTTCCTGTCCATCACCAACTCCCAGAGCCTACTCAAACTCATGTCAATTGAGTCATTGATGCCTTCCAGCCATCTCATCCTCTGTCATCCCCTTCTCCTCCCACCTTCAATCTTTCCCAGCATCAGGGTCTCTTCCACTGAGTCAGTTCTTCATATCAGGTGGCCAAAGTATTGGAGTTTTAGCTTCAGCACCAGTTCATCCAATGAATATTTAGGACTGATTTCCTTTAGGATTGACTGGTTTCATCACCTTGTAGTCCAAGGAACTCTCAAGAGTCTTCTCAGACACCACAGTTCAAAAGCATTTGTTCTTCAGTGCTCAGCTTTCTTTATAGCCCAACTCTCACATCCATATATGACTACTGGAAAAACCATAGCTTTGACTAGACAGACTTTTGTTGGCAAAGTAATGTCTCTGCTTTTTAATACGTTGTCTAGGTTGGTCACAGCTTTTCTTCCAAGGAGCAAGTGTCTTTTAATTTCATGGCTGCAGTCATCATCTGCAGTGAATTTGGAGCCCCCCAAAATAAAGTCCCTCACTGTTTTCATTGTTTCCCCCTCTATTTGCCATGAAGTGATGGTACTGGATCTTAGTTTTCTAAGATCTGGATCTTAGATGTTGAATTTTTAGCCAACTTTTTCACTCTCTTCTTCTACTTTCATCAAGAGGCTCTTTAGTTCTTCTTTGCTTTCTGCCATAAGGGTGGTGTCATCTGCATATCTGAGGTTATTGATATTTCTCCTGGCAATCTTGATTCCAGCTTGTGCTTCTTCCAGCCTGGCATTTGACCTTGTGGTCAACATTCCAATTCTGTAAATGCAGTTACCCGACCACAATTGCACACATCGATCAAAGGGGCATTTTGACCTATTTTCTCATTAATGTGGTTCCAGAGCAGTTTTAGCTTCTTTCTTCAGTGTATGTGCCAAATCTTCCCTTTGAGGATTAATTGTCTGGACTAGCTTTCTTTTTAAATGTTGAGTTGGACCATAAAGAAGGCTGAACACTGAAGATTAGATGCTTTTGAATTTTGATGCTGGAGAATACTCTTCAGAGCTCCTTGGACACAAGAAGATCAAATCAGTCCATCCTAAAGGAAATCAATCCTGAATATTCATTGGAAAGACTGATGCTGAAGCTGAAGCTCCAATACTTTGGCTACCTGATGTGAAGAGCCAGTTCATTGGAAAAGACATTGATGCTGGGAAAGATTGAAGGCAAACAGAGAAGGGGGCAGCAGATGATGCAATGTTTAGATAGCATCACTGACTCAGTGGACATGAATTTGAGCAAAATCCGAGAGATAGTGAGGGACAGGAAAGCCTGGTGTGCTGCAGTCCTTGAGGTTGTCCAGAGTTGGACATGACTTAGCTATACGAATAGATTTCTGCAGCCTCCAGAAACATAGTCTCCTCATCAATAAAATGGGTGCTGCAATCTCAGTGCCATATCTGACTCAAGCAGGCAAGGACTAAGTGAAATCACATGTGTGGACAAGATCTGTGCACTCCAGTGCATTGAAAAACATAGTTACTATGAACATATTAATAGGTGTGTTGATTGAGCCCTATTGATTGAACACCATGGTATGCACTTCACATAGTTTATCAGATTTAACTTTCACAATAGCCCTGTAAAGTAGGTACCTAAATCCCCATTTTATAGATGAGAAAACTAAAGACTTCTGAGAGTGAATAACTTGCTCCCAGTCCTGGAGCTGGTCATTGGAAGAGCAAAGATTCCATGGGGCACAGTCTTCCCTCATAATTTTGTGCTGCACTCACACATCATTCTGCTTCCCTAGGAAGTGTTGCTGCTCAACTGTAGTCATTGATTTCTTCAGGACAGATCAGCGTCTCCTCACAGTGCTTGGGGCCCCAGATGATGGATTTTACATTATAGACCTTTATTTGATGTAATCATATCCATTTCCAAATACAGTAGTTTGTCCAAATCATGGACATCAACAGTTTTGACTAATTGTGCATTTTCCTTGATTTTGATGTTCACCAAGCTGAAACTCCAATATTTTGGCCACCTCATGCGAAGAGTTGACTCATTGGAAAAGACTCTGAAGCTGGGAGGGATTGGGGGCAGAAGGAGAAGGGGACGACAGAGGATGAGATGGCTGGATGGCATCACTGACTCGATGGACGTGAGTCTGAACTCCAGGAGTTGGTGATGGACAGGGAGGCCTGGCGTGCTGCGATTCATGGGGTCGCAAAGAGTCGGACATGACTGAGTGACGGAACTGATCTGAACTGAAGCTGGATTTTGGAATAGTAACTTCATACAGTAGAGAAAGAGGCCTGCATTAGTAACCAGAGTCTGTATTGAGTGACATTAAACAATTTTTTTAACCTCAATTAGTAAGAACCACTGGATTCGCTACAGAAAGAGAACCACCAGGACACATATAATATACTATATTAATAATATATATTATGTGTGTATAATACATCAATAATGTTATTATAATTATAATATGTTTAATATATAATGTAATAATATATGTATGTAATAAAGAATGGATATATAACATATATGTTTTATGTGTGTGATAGAATATATAATAGGGGCTACAAGAGGACATGTACATATATACATATACATGCTAAAGAATATATATTATAAAGAATTGGTTTATGTAATTATGGAAGCTAAGAAGTCCCATGGTCTACCATCTGAAGCTAGAAACCCAGAAAAAAGGATGATGCAATTCATTCTGAGAGCAAAGCCCAAGTATTGGAATGGAGCAGGACCCTATGGTCCTCACCCCTCCGTGTCCTCTGCCTGCCTTTGGTCTGTGGAAAACTTTGGTCAAAGATTAAGTTTAATCATAAGAATGAGAACATGCAGACACAAAGGAAAATAGTCAAAGGAAACCAAATAATAATAATGTAGTCATTAAGCATAGTCAAGGATATTTTTTAGTTCCTTCACAAGGACTGAGCCATCTCCTGTGAGCTGTCTTATAGACACTGCAACCTTTGCCAGATAGAGAAGCTAGCTACATGATGACCAGACGATACCCATGACATAATCTGCCACAATTCTAAGAATCAGCCTCAAAGAAGTGGAAACAAAAGAACCCTGGAGCTGAAGATTAACTGTACTTAAAACAACCAAGATGATGCTGGTCAGACCACCAATGAATGGTCTGAAGATGACTGTCAGAGCTGACTGTAATGTTTCTGCATGTTGCCTTCTCCCTCTATCTATAAAAGCTCTTTCCCACTGCCTTTGGACAGATGTCTGCCCTCCCCCCACCACCAGTTGCTGGCATCTGAAATAAAGCCAATTTGCCAACAACCTGGCTTGTTTATTGGCTTTTGAGAGGCAGACAGCCAGACCCCCACTTTTTGGTAACAGTATCAAAAGTGTCAGCTCATAAAGGTAAGGGAACATGGTGAACCACCTCAAACAGAGAGAGCAAATTTACCATTTCTTCACCCAGTTTTGTTCTATTTTGACTTTCAAGGAACTGGATGATGCCTGTTGCCATTGTTGTTGCCATTAGGGAGGGCAATCTTCTTTAATCTTTCTACTGATTCAAATGCTAATCTCTTCCAGAGACACTCTCACAGACACATCTATAAATTGCTCTACCAGACATCTGGGTATCCTTTAGCAAAGCCAAGTTGACATATAAAATTAACCATAGTAACCTCTTCGAGGGGCTTCCCTGGTGGTGTAGTGGTAAAGAATCTGCCTGCCCATGCAGGAGACACGGCTTAGGTCCCAAGGACAGGAAGATCCCCTGGAGAAAGAAATGGCAACCCACTCCCATATTCTTTGTGGGAAATCCCACAGACAGGAGCCTGGTGGGCTACAGTCCATGAGGTCGCAAGAGATGGACACGACTTGGCGACTAAAAAACATCAACAACAATGCCTTTGAGCATTTGTTGGCTTAAAAGCCAAGTAAGTTGTGAGCTTTAAAAATAAGACAGGGAAATTATTGACCTGTGGTAGAACTTCAGTATAATGCTGCTGTTATGGAAGCATTTTTAATCTTAGCTGTTAGACATTAATATCTCTAATGTGCATTGACATGTGCATCATTTTCCCTTTTTTCCCATTTTATTTACTTGCTTTTAATCCTGTTTACTCCACTAGCCTTAAACCTTAGAACAAGCTAATAGGGCAACCAGTAAGTTAACATATTTATTAATTAATCTATGAGTCTTAAATAGCTATTAAAATAATGCTGCTATTTTATGAAGCACACTAGTCTTCTTGACATTGGTAATATCTTAACCTGTTGTATAATAATATTAACATCCAAGATTCATTCACCTTTGCTTAATGTATATCAGGTATTTACATTTACAGAGCCCTTGCCACACACAAGGCAAAGATCTGTGGTTTGAGATACAAACAACCTGAGCATATTACCCAGAGGTGGAAATGCTCTGACTCTATGAATAAAACTAGGTTTCTAGGCTTCAAGTTTTCCAGGGTGACCGAACCCAGCCACCCTGGAGAGTTCATATGGCCTCTGGGGGTGGAGATGTAGCGTGAATACTGAGCCACTGAATAGGCTCCAAGTGCAGAGACCAGAGTGGAAAATCAAGACTCTTAAAAGCAGAGGGCTTTGCTCAGAAGCACACACTTTGCACGTGTGGCTCCAGTTCTCCTTGGCAATAAAGGGTATCGGGACTTGGGGACATGGACCATTTGACTGATGTACCCTCATGAGATCCCAAGCATGGGGACTGCTACTCCACTGATAACGCCCTGGGACTGACTCTGATGCATGTCCTGCTGAAGCTATGACTGATCTTACATTTCACGGAGAGTTAGTTATGCAACTGGTGATCCTAGCGGTCGAGGAAGACTTGAGCTTCAGGAGACAGGATGGAAGGTGAACCAGGAGATGGCCAACCTGCACTAGTTCACGTCAAAATAAAGAAATCACAACCACTACCAAGAGGAAGAGAGTTGGATTAGCACTTGGCTCTATGTTCTAGTGATTAAAGATTACCATTGTGCCTACCCTTGTAATGCAAATTCTTTTGAACACGGGGCCTATAGACATTTTCACATCACATGAGCAAAAATGCTTTAAGCTCCCACTCTGTTCAATGCACTATTTTAGACTTCTTTACAATGTTATCTCTTTTAAACTTCAGGGGGGGAAAAACTTATGAATAAGATATTATCATTTCATATATCACTCACGAGAAAACTGAGGCTCAGAAGTTTCAATGAACTTCCCAAAGTCTTAGCACTAAGTCATGTCAGATTTGTGTCTGGAATTCAGATCTGTCTGAAACAAATGCCCACAGGTTCTTTCTATCATACTTATTTCAATAACTTTGCCATCACTCAAAGCAAGCTTGAAATGTCTTTGGAATTCCTTTAGAGTCAATTTCCAAGCAAGCCATTACCTTATGAACATGTCTCATCTTTGATTAATAGCTGTATAACTAAGCTCCCATGTTTCAACAATGGCAACCTTATTGAAATAAGTATCTGGCTTCCCCTGGTGAATACTTTGAAAAGCATAGACCCATTTAGATAAATGCAGTCTAAGCCAGCTCTGTCCCATAGAATTTTCTATGGTGATGGAAATGTTGAACATCTGAGTTGTCCCATAGAGTATCCATGAGTCACAGATGACTATTAAGCACTTTGCAATGTGGCTAATGAAAAGAAGAACTGAATTTTTAATTTGATTTCATGTTAATGACTTTAAAATTGAAATAACCACATGTGACCAGGGACTACAGTATTGCACAGCACAGGTATAAGCTCTGTGTTAATACCAACAGCAGCTACATCAAAAATACTTGGTTCTGCAACCTTGAAGTCATGGACTATGAATGCTGTAAGAATATAAAGTTAACTACTGGGAAAGATTGAGAGCAGAAGAAGAAGAGGGTGACAGAGAATGAGATGGTTGGATGGCATCACTGACTCAATGGACATGAGTTTGAGAAAGCTCTGGGAGATAGTGAAAGACAGGGAAGTCTGGCGTGCTGCAGTCCATGGGGTCGGAAAGAGTCAGACCCAACAAAATGACTGAACAGCAACAACTGGGCTTATTGGTCCGTATTTACATATTTGTTCAAGCCAAGTGTGATAATGTGTTACCATGAACCTCTGTGTGAGACAGAGACTTCCATCCATTAGAACTGTTGGAAAGAATGGTAGCATTCTGGCTGGAAAAAAAACAGTAACAATTTTGAAAGTGACACCAGGAAAGAGACAGCTATATCTCAGGCCATGCAGTAACTCAGAGCCCGACTTCTCTTTGGAGCCCAGGTTCCTAACTCGTTCCTTCTCTTATCTTAATACACTGCCAGCTGTTCCTTCAGAAGACCAATCAACAGGGCTATTTTCACTTCAAAAGGGTTAGGGTTAGTCTTAGTTTGATTCAGCACTGGACCAGTCAACGTGCAGTCTTTGAGCTGAGCACCCAGGAACCCAAAGGAGACTCCGTGTTCCCTAGATAGAAAGGGACCTGTGATCCCACAGAAGAGAGGTAGGGAGGGTCAAGGCTGGGACAGCAATAACCTTTCCTCATAACCTGCCTGCACCCTTCCATGTTAACATACTGTGAACGGAGCAGAAGTGACAAAACCAATCCATCACCCCAGAGCCAACACAAAGAGGAATAGAGAGGTTAACAGAAATTGATGACATCCCTGCTGGAATTTTACACTGATTCGGCCAGCCCTACGATTGAAATAGACAAAGATTTATAGTCCGAGCAAGGACGCTGGCTCCTCTTGATTGCCTTGATTTTTTTTATGCGCTCCTGCATATTTATTCCCAAGCTCATCACCGGCTTGTAGCATTAGAATGCTGATTTGATTTTACATTCCAAGACGAGCAGGCATTATGCGGCCATTTGCATGATGTGAGAGAAACCACCAGAACCGTTTCTGATATCAGCGGCCAAAATGATCACTAATGTTCCCCTGCAAAAGCGGGATTGTGCAATATTTTTTTTTTTTTTGAAATTCAGATTTCCTTTTGCTCCTCTCAGTGTAAAAATAAAAAAAGGGGAATTATTCCATATCCTGTGGATGAGAAATTGTATTTTGTCATGCCTCCGAGGGCTACAGGAGCACTGAGCTTTTATGAATTCGTTTGATATCAGGGCTGTGCGTTTCGAGTTCCAACACAAATTCTTCCCCCCATGACATTATTACTGAAAGCTTTTATCAGTTCATTGTGACAGAAAATTGATTATTATCCTTGACATTTGATGGATAGCTTTCATAAAAGGACCTTTTTTTTATTTCATGTTGGACTATAAAGTACCCCCCCCCAAAAAAAAAAACTTTTCTAAGACATGAAAAGAATTTCTAAGTTCCTCTAGGCATCTGCAGTTGGAATCAAGTGCCTAAGAAGAAGAAGAAGGAAAAAAAAGAAAAAAATTGAAGAGAAAGTGAAGATCTGAACTTGTTATTTGGTCTACTCCGCATCTGGCAAGGAAAAGTTAGGAAACACCCAAAAGATGGCCCCCTGGGACTCACAGATAAGACTTGAAGGCTGACACAGTCCACAGTTTCCTAAGTTATCACCACGAACAACTCTGCTTATGACTGTAAATGAGAAAGCACACGTAAGAGCACTTTGAAAACTCTTGTCTGTGTTCAAAGAATGTGACCTTTCCCTGTATCAAGTAGAAAGAGTCATCTATTAACTAGACTCTAATAGTCATCATCCATTGTTTTTGCAGAGCATCCACTCAGTTTATACTCGTCATAACACTGAGGGAAAAAAAAAATGCATCTCTTCTCCCAGGAGAGGAAGCTGAGGTTTGGAGAGTTGAAGGAACTTGACACAGGTCCCCCAGCTTGTGTGGAAAAGATAGACCTTGAACCCCATCATCTCAACTTCACAGGCAGTGTTCGCCCACTACATCATGCACTCTTGTTGACTGACTATTTCTAGAGAAACACAAGAGGCATCACTTTTAGGCATATATATATTTTTTTCAATTCAGTTATTCATTTAAACTGAAACACACTCACCCAAAAGAAAGAATGATCAAGGCACAATGAATCTCAAACTCTAAATAATTGTTCTATCTTATCCTTGTTCTTGATTTCACATCCTTTCCTGTTCCACCCTGGTCTCCCTACAGGCATCACACTGTGTTCCCATTTAAGCAAATTCATATTATATTTCACTGGGGAATTTGGGGAAGAGTTTCCCAATAGTCTTAGAGATGACAGAAACCAGCATATATTTCTAATAGCTATGGTCCCCTTGCTAATGCAAAGTGTTAGTGGAAGTTTCATTTCACCTGCCTGATTTTGAGAGGAGAAATCCCAACACTCTTCTATAGATGAGGGTCTTGAGGATGTTTAGTGACTAGTGGTAAAAGAAAGAGGCTTCCCTGGTGGCACAGTGGTAATGAATCCACCTACCAATGAAGGAGACATGGGTTCAATCTATGGGTCAGGAAGGTCCCCTGGAGAAGAAAAGGACAATACACTCCATTATTCTTGCCTGGGAAATCCCATGGACAGAGGAACTTGACAGACTTCAGTCCATGAGATGGCAAAAGAGTAGGACACAGCTTAGCACCTAAACAACAGGGAAAGAACCAGATCCACATCTTCCAGGATTCCTTTCATCACTCCTGGAACTTCATGGGAAAATATAGCTGAGGCTGTCTCTTCTTTTTTTTGTTTATTTTTTTAATACAAATTTATTTTAATTGGAGGCTAACTACTTTACAATATTGTGTTGGTTTTGCCATACATCAACATGAATCTGCCACGGGTGTACACATGTTCCCCATCCTGAACCCACCTCCCACCTCCCTCCTCGTACCATCCCTCTGGGTCATCCCAGTGCACCAGCCCCAAGCATCCTGTATCATGCATCGAGCCTGGTCTGGTGATTCATTTCACATATGATATTATACATGTTTCAATACCATTATCCCAAATCATCGCCCCCTCTCCCTCTCCCACAGAGTCCAAAAGACTGTCCTATACATCTGTGTCTCTTTTGCTGTCTCTCATACAGGGTTATCTTTACCATCTTTCTAAATTCCATATATACTTTAGTATACTGTATTGGTGTTTTTCTTTCTGGCTTACTTCACTCTGTATAATAGGCTCCAGTTTCATCCACCTCATTAGAACTGATTCAAATGTATTCTTTTTAATGGCTGAGTAATACTCCATTGCATATATGTACCACAGCTTTCTTATCCATTCATCTGCTGATGAACAACTAGGTTGCTTCCATGTCCTGGCTATTATGAACAGTGCTGCGATGAACATTGGGGTACATGTGTCTCTTTCAATTCTGGTTTCCTCAGTGTGTATACCCAGCAGTGGGATTGCTGGGTCATATGGCAGTTCTATTTCCAGTTTTTAAAGGAATCTCCACACTGTTCTCCAAAGTGGCTGTACTAGTTTGCATTCCCACCAACAGTGTAAGAAGGTTCCCTTTTCTTCACACCCTCTCCAGCATTTATTGCTTGTATACTTTTGGATAGCAGCCATTCTGACCGGCAAGAGGTGGTACCTCATTGTAGTTTGGATTTGCATTTCTCTGATAATGAGTGATGTTGAGCATCTTTTCATGTGTTTGTTAGCCATCTATATGTCTTCTTTGGAGAAATGCCTGTTTAGTTCTTTGGCCCATTTTTTGATTGGGTCGTTTATTTTTATGGAATTGAGCTGCAGGAGTTGCTTGCATATTTTTGAGATTAATTCTTTGTCAGTTGCTTCATTTGCTATTGTTTTCTCCCATTCTGAAGGCCGTCTTTTCACCTTGCTGAGCGCCAAAGAATTGATGCTTTTGAACTGTGGTGTTGGAGAAGACTCTTGAGAGTCCCTTGGACTGCAAGGAGATCCAATCAGTCCATTCTGAAGGAGATCAGCCCTGGGTGTTCTTTGGAAGGAATGATGCTAAAGCTGAAACTCCAGTACTTTGGCCACCTCATGCGAAGAGTTGACTCATTGGAAAAAACTCTGATGCTGGGAGGGATTTGGAGCAGGAGGAGAAGGGGACGACAGAGGATGAGATGGCTGGATGGCATCACTGACTCAATGGACGTGAGTGTGAGTGAACTCTGGGAGTTGGTGATGGACAGGGAGGCCTGGCATGCTGTGATTCATGGGGTCGCAAAGAGTTGGACACGACTGAGTGACTGAACTGAACTGAACTGAGAGTTTCCTTTGATGTGCAGAAGCTTTTAATTTTAATTAGGTCCCATTTGTTTATTTCTGCTTTTATTTCCAATATTCTGGGAGGTGAGTCATAGAGGATCCTGCTGTGATTTATGTCAGAGAGTGTTTTGCCTATGTTCTCCTCTAGGAGTTTTATAGTTTCTGGTCTTACGTTTAGATCTTTAATCCATTTTGAGTTTATTTTTGTGTGTGGCGTTAGAAAGTGTTCTAGTTTCATTCTTTTACAAGCGGTTGACCAGTTTTCCCAGCACCACTTGTTAAAGAGATTGTCTTTTCTCCATTGTATATTCTTGCCTCCTTTGTCAAAGATAAGGTGTCCATAGGTGCATGGATTTATCTCTGGGCTTTCTATTTTGTTCCATTGATCTATATTTCTGTCTTTGTGCCAGTACCATACTGTCTTGATGACTGTGTCTTTGTAGTAGAGCCTGAAGTCAGGCAGGTTGATTCCTCCAGTTCTATTCTTCTTTCTCAAGATTGCTTTAGCTATTCGAGGTTTTTTTGTATTTCCATACAAATTGTGAAATTATTTGTCTAAAAATATGGAACACTTTATGAATTTGCGTGTCATCACTGTGCAGGGGCCATGCTAATCTTCTCTGTATCGTTCCAATTTTAGTATATGTGCTGCCAAAGTGAGTACAAGGCTCTCTTCTTTAGAGAGTCTTTACGTCTTACCAGACATATAAATCCTCCCTATGGAACACATAGACATCTCTAATTGAAGCAAGACATCATTGTTACATAGAAGATCAACAGCATTATCTAAGACTGTTGTGATATATACAAGGTAACTCACAGACCCTTACTTAGGGAAAAAACCACTTAGGTCAGGAGGGAGTTAGAAAGTCTCCGATTTTCCTTCCATTTCCTGTGACCTCACTTCTCGCCTGTTGGAAAATGCACTTGTTCCTCCAGTCCCTCAGGGTTGTTATAATGAGGACTGATAGTGTATCAGAATTAATAGGAACAGTAGGTGTCTAAAGAAAGAGGAGACTTAAAATAGTTCGTTAAGTGTAGGAGGTAGAAAACTTTATTTGATGAGTCAAATGGTCTTCATTAAAAGTGAACTTTTCCTCGTAACTAGAGATGCCACTTAAAATATTTTTTTCCTGATTAAAGAAGATAAATGAGCATGTGATCATCATAGAAATTTTGGAACTATAGAAGTGCACTCTATTAAAAAAAAAAAAAAACACTTGTAATTTATGACCCAAGGATAACCACAATAAGTGTGATTCTTGGCAGAATTGCTTTTTTTCCTAACTGTTTATGCATGCCTCTATGAATTACGAAATTAGGATCATATGGTATATATTGCTTTTTTTTAAAATAAAGTTTGCTTAACATTGCATCCAGAATCCAGTCATTTAATATTCTTTGAAAACTTGACTTTTAATGCCTATATATCTAATATTTTTGTTGTAATATTAAACACATTTTTTATTTTATTTATATCATTACACTACTAATAAACAGGTTACTTTTAGTGTTCATGGTTTTAATTAATGCTCTAGCATACTTTGATGACAAATCTGCATGAATCCCCATTTGAGGAGGGCTTCACTATTGCATTTTCAGAGGAGGAAGCAGAAGTCAACTATGTGATTTTTCCAAAGTCATAGAATAAGTGATAAAAAAACAGAGTCAGGATTCAAACATGGTTATTTTCACTTTACGGCCAAATGTTCTGCAACATATAAAAGTTCAGTAATGCTACTTGGAAGAAATTATCTAAACAGTGCAAAACCATAAGCCTTGCAGTCATACTATGGAACCTGAACTAGAAGACAAAAGCTTGTGTTTAATTTTTTATTTATGGCTTATCAGCTCTGAATTCTTGAACAAAAGACTTCACTTCAGGCACATCTCACCATCTATGAATCAGGTATTTTCACTCTCATGGTGTGCTTATGAGGATTAAATAAAAAATGTACTTAAAAGTACCTTAGAAAAATGAAGTGTGGCATAGGCTTTCAGTAAATGACAGTTTTATTATCATTACTAAGCATTGTTTCAGATAGTCAACATCAAGTGGAGTAATATTTTCTCTTGAGTGTCTAATAAAGAAAACTTGAATTCCATCCTGCATTTTTTTTTTAAGACTTGAAGCCTTTAAGAGACAGCAGAATAACAGACTTCAAAGAAGGAGCTCTTTGTAATCCTTGGACCTCGAGCCCAGGGCATCAGGCAAAAAGGAATGATATTAATTGCACAGATGAAGGACCTGAAGCCAGCTTGCTGTAGTCCAGTGTCAGGGAAGAGGGCAAGAGTAGGATCCAAATTGATGAAGCTTTTACTTCTGAAGTGACATTTGTGTATCTGGAATAGAACTGCCTGGAAATAAATAAACAAATGTCCCAATTCCCTCAACTCATCCCTTAAAAGTATGTACTTAATTACTTGGTAAATTTTAGAATTGGTTTCTCTACGTTGGAAAGAAAAGCAACTCTGTATGTGTGTATTTTCAGGTATTTTCAGGTTGTTGTCGTTCAGTTGCTAAGTTGTATCCAGCTCTTTGCAACCCCATGGACTGCAGCATCAGTCCAGGTTCCCCCGTCCTTCAACATCTCCTGGCATTTGCTCAAATTCATATCCGTTGAGTCGGTGATGCTATCTAACCATCTCATCCTCTGCTGCCCCCTTCTCCTTCTGCCCTCAATCTTTCCCAGCATCAAGTCTTTTCCAGTGAGTTGGCTTTTCACATCAGGTGGCCAAAGTATTGCAGCTTAAGCTTCAGCATCAGTCCTTCCAATGAATATTCAGTACTGATTTCATTTAGGATTGACTGGTTTGATCTCCTTGCTGTCAAAGGGACTCTCAAGAGTCTTCTCAAACATCACAGTTCAAAAACATCAATTCTTTGGCTCCCACATTTCTTTGTAGTCTAACTCTCACATCCACATATGACTACTGGAAAAACCATAGCTTTGACTAGATGGACCTTTGTCAGCAAAGTAATGTCTCTGCTTTTTTAATATGCTGTCTAGGTTGGTCATAACTTTCCTTCCAAGGAGAAGGTATCTTTTATTTTCATGGCTGCAGTCACTATCTGCAGTGATTTTGGAGCCCAAACAATAAAGTCTCTCACTGTTTCCATTGTTTCCCCATCCATTTGCCATAAAGTGGTGGGACCAGATGCCCTGATCTTAGTTTTCTAAATGCTGAGTTTTAGGCCAACTTTTTAACTCTCTTCTTTCACTTTCATCAACAGGCTCTTTAGTTCTTCTTCACTTTCTGCCATAAGGGTGGTGTCATTTGCATATCTGAGGTTACTGATATTTCTCCCAGCAATCTTGATTCCAGCTTGCGCTTCTTCCAGTCCAGCAGTTTGCATGATGTACTCTGCATATAAGTTTAAAAAAAAAGAATAGCTATATGTAAATATATATATAAAAGTAGATACAAGAATATATATTCTTAAACTATTTCTTCTTATATGTATATATATGAATAGATACATCTAAAACATATATTGAAATAGATATAAGAATATGTATAGAATATATTCTTATATATAGAATATATATTCATATACAGAGTATACATATAATAATAAATCTAGAAATAGACAAAATAATATACATAAATATATATACATATATATGCTATACTCTTATTCTTGTAAGAAATAAAATAAATATATGTATATTTTTATCTCCATAACTGTACTCTCCAGTGTATTGGACACTAAACACAGATGCTGGGCTTCCCCTGTGGCTCAGCTGTAAAGAATCCACCTGCAATGCAGGAGATGTAGGAGACATAGGTTCAATCCCTGGAAAGTCCCCTGGAAGAGGGCATGGCAACCCACTCCAGTATTCTTGACTGGGAAATCCCAGGGACAGAGGAACCGAGTGGGCTGTGGTCCATGGTGTCATAAAGAACTGGGCACGACTGAAGTGACCACGCATGCGTGCAACCACAGATGTCTATCAAGTTTTGCAACACTGTGGGTCCAAATTGAGAGTGCTGTAAGTGTAAAATCCACACTAGGTTTCTACAACTTATTACCAAAAAGTGAATAGAAAACATCTCACAAATGCTTTCCATGTTGACTTCATGTAAAAATTATGTTTTGTGCCCAATAAATACATTGCTAAAATTAATCTGACCTGTTTCCTTTTTACCTTTTTCAAGAGCTACTTGACAGCTTACAACTGTGTGTGTGTATCTCGCATTAGATGTCTATTAGGCAACACGGTTCCAACGAGAGTGTGTCTTGTCTAAAGAATTAAAAATCACTCACTCCTGCATTTCCTCCTTTACACCATATTCAGCAGACTGAAAATGTTGGTAGGAGGAAGAGGAAAGATGTTAAAGTGACCCTCAGGTCAGTTTCCATCCTCACAGCCCATCAACATTTGGGGCAGAAAGCTCTTCCACTCTTCTATGTATTTGAGTATAAAGTGATGCATTTCCCCCCAAAAAATGATCCTTAGAAAAGAAGTAATTGGTCCAAATGTGGGTTTTCAGTTACATAGAAAAACCTCTCCATTATTTAGTGCAGGACAAAAAATTAGTTTAAGCCAATTTTTAGATATTTCCCCCATGTTCTAACCTGGTTTAACTCTCCCAAAGGAGTTCTTTCTGCTCCTTACCAGTGTGGTCAATAATCTCTTAAAATTACTCTGAATGTTCCGAAGCTGAAGAGGTATTTTTAACTACAATTATTACAGATCTGTAAGCTTCTCTTTTTGAAAATCATGTTCATAGTATAAATAGAAATCAGGAATTCTCAAGTTTTTTAAATGATTGCTTTCATTACTCAAAAAGTTGTGTTTCTTAAAATTAGGGGGAGTAGAGAGGAATTCTTGAAAAAAAAGGTTGTTAAAATATTCCATTTTCTTCAAGAAATCTCAAGGGGATAATTCTTGAGCTGAACAGCTAGAGTAAGTACTATTGATGCACTATCTTTAAAAAAGCCTTGATTTTGTAAAATTCCAAACAAACAAATTAAGCCAAAAAAAAATGCAAATTGATAAAGTGATTGCTAAATGCCAAGTAGTCTATGTTTATTTATTTGTAAGATTTATTTCATTCATAGTATTAATGTAAGTGCTGTGTTTTTTTAGCTGTTTTAAATATGCATGTTTAAATAAATTAATGAAATAAATGTAAGTAGACGTTTGACTCTTTCATCTTCATTTCTAAAAGTTTACATTTTCAAGTTGACTGAAATTTTTTATTTGCATCTCTTATTTGGGAAAAAGGGGGTATTCGGAATCATTGTTTTACCAGATGCAAGTGTGTATACACACTTACATATATATGTATTTGTAAGGCTTCCCTTGTGGCTCACACTATAAAGAATTTGCCTGCAGTGCAAGAAACCCAGGTTTGATCCCTAGGTTGGGAAGATCCCTGGGGAAGGGAATAGCAACCCACTCCATTATTCTTGCTGGAGAATTCCATGGACAGAGGAGCCTGGTGGGTTATAGTCCATGGGTTCACAAAGTGAATGCTCTTGAATGCCTGAATTTTTTAAGATACAAAAAGTCTTTATACATTTTTAAAAAATCTGTTTCTGTATCAAGGACAACACTCAGATGTCTGAAACAAGAGATTTCCTAGAAGCAGTTTGGTACACGGGGTGCAAGATACGGCTTCATGTCATCTTCTCTGTGACTGTAGAACGAAGTATAACATTGGCACAGTTGGAAGAAACTGGGATGAATCAGATAGAGGGACTGATACCATAATAGGAACACTTCCTAAAGGGGCTGAACCTCTCCCCACGAAACTTTTGTCTATAGAAGAGGGGTGCAAGATGACAGAAGTTTCAACAGAAATGTTGAAAAGTACCAGAAAGATTGGAAGACGTCCACGTTACTCTACAATTCCCTTCTGCATTGTCCAACACAGCAAAATAGACTAAATCATGTACTAGAACCCAATGGTGGGAGGTTGTATCCATGGTTTTGACCATTATATCTCAGCTTCGGTTGTTCAATCACTGATTCTCTCGCTCATTTTTTCCCCAGGGAGTGTTCACCACTTACCCAGCAGCACCAGGCACTGGGCGAGGTGCTCAGCTCGTGCAATTCAGTGGTGTCATCCCTGTCCTCAAGGACTTCACGCCGTAAGGGGACCCATAGGACACCAGCATGGCCCTCACTGTAGCCTTTAAGCTCCCCTTCCCCTTGAGAACAGGACTGGACTCCACTTCCCAGTTCCCCTGCAAGGCAGCCATGGAGTTGAGCCCTGGACTGTGAGCAGAAGTTTGCACTGCCTCCAGGCCCAAAAGAGCTTCCCACAGTTTCAGTTATCAGTACTTGCGACTGGTCTGTTCATACTTTCTATTTCTGCCTCATTCAGTCTTGGGAGGTGGCACTTTTCTGAGAATGTATCCATGTTTTCCAGGTTGTCCATTTTATTGGCATATAGTCGATTGTACTGGTCTCTCATAATTCTCTGTATTTACAAAACAGAAACAGGCTCACAGACTTAGAGAACAAACTTACGATCACCAGGGGAAGGAATAGGCCAGGAGTTTGGGACTGACACGTACACATTGCTATATTGAAAACAGATAATCAGTAAGGACCTTCTGTATAACACAAGTAACTCTGCTCAATATTCTGTAATAACATAAATGGGAAAACAATTTGAAAAAGAAAGTGCTATGCTAAGTCACTTCAGTTGTGTCCAACTCTGTCGATCCCATGGATCCTCCAGGCTCCTCTGTCCATGGGATTCTCCAGGCAAGAATACTGGAGTGGGTTGCCATGCCCTCTTCCAGGGAGATCTTCCCGACCCAGGTATCAAACCCTAGTCTCTTTATGTCTCCTGCTTTGGCAGATCGGCTCTTTATCACTAGCATCATCAACAAGGACCTGCTGTGTAACACAAGGAACTCTGCTCAATATCCTGTAAAAATTTAAATGGGAAAAAAATTTGAAAAAGAACAGATACTTATTCGAAACTAACACAACAGTGTTAATCAACAATACACCAATATGAAATAATTTTTTTGAAAAGTTAACAACTAAAAATTAAAGAAAGTGAATTTTTATTTTTCTTTCAAAAAAGAAAAAATTTTCCACACCATCCTTGTTAATTGAGAGACTAGAGAATAAATCTAAACTCCTGAGTAGGGACACCAAGCAGAGTTTCTTCACCTATTGCCCAATCCCTACTCCTAACCTATAAATGAGAAATGCAGTACACTGTGCTAAGCCATTCAATATTTGTGGTGGTGATCTTTCCTATCTATTAGCAGAGGGCAGGGAACTACTGCATGTGTGCAAGCTCTGTCTCTTAGTCCTGTCCAACTCTTTGTGACCCCTTGGACTATAGCCCACCAGGTTCCTTTGTCCATGGGATTATCCAGACAAGAATACAGGAGTGGGTTCCTACTCCAGGGAATCTTTCTGACCCAGGAATTATATCTGTGTCTCCTGCATTGGCAGGCACTTTCTTTATCAGCAAGATACTTGGGAAGCCCCAGGAAACTATTAAAGGCTCCCAAATCAGTCAAGCTAGACTGGGTAGTAAACTTGGGAAGCGTGCCTTTTTTTTTTTTTTTTAAGATTGGCAGGGAGCACAAAAATTTCAAGAGTACTTGAATAAGAGACTGTCCTTCTCCTGACCCAAGTTAGACCAGCAGTTCTGAAGTCCACATGACCATTGCTTGCTTTCTTGAAATCTTAAGAAAGGGAGCACTTGCTTAGCCCACTGCCAGACCCACGGACTCTCAGAGGACAAATATGTGTTGAATGCAAGGGCTTGAACCCCCAGTACATGACATAGATCAGGCGCTTAAGGAACAAAAAAAGAGCGTTGAGTCATCTTCAGGGCACCCAGCAGGCAGGACCACGAGGCAGGTGGGAGTATGAAAGAAGGGCCAGATCAGTGGCTAATCAGCAGCTGTGGACTCAGAGAGAAATGAAGCAAAGCCACCCAGGTTACCTTCAGGCAGGTGAGCGTGGGAGGACCAGCCCAGGCAGAAGTGGGGAAGTGCAAATGGGTTCCCTTCAGCTCTATTTGCCTAGAAACATGGAAGCGATGTTCCCACTACACCCCCAGCCCCTGCCTGGAAATCTAGCCGTGCTTCACAACACATGAATTGCTGGGTCCTGTGGCCACCAGACCTTGAAATCGGTTATACGATGTATTATCAAATGCTTGTTCAAATTCATTGGAAGCCCTGACTCTCTATCCTCTCTATCCACAGTCCTTTGGGAATCAAAGGGAAACAATAGATTCATTTCACAAAAATCATCACATTTACATATTTTTATCATGAGCTCAATGAATGATTTTAATTAAAGCGTTTTTAAAGAGGGTAGAGAGGAAGAAAGGCAAGATGGTAAATATTTAACACCTAATCAAGGGGAGAGAAGCGTGAAGCTGAAACCCTCATTAAGCTGCTTAGGTGGAGGGTGGGCCTTGGAAGCAGCCTGGGTTTGGGCCCCTGCCTTCCCTTATCAGGGGTGACACTGGGCAAGCTAGTTCACCTCTTCAGCCTCATTTTCCTCATCAGGGAGAAGGTGGGGTATGCCAACCTCATGGGATTTTGGTCAGGAGAGCCCAGTGATATTAATAACAATAATGGCCAACATTTGGGGGATGGAAACCATGCCCAGGTACCTTGCCTGGACGGAAGCCTTGAATCTTTGTCTTGACCTCGTAAAGGAAGCCCTGCAAATTTCCTCAGTTTACAAAAGAATAAACTGAAGTTTAGGGAAATTAAGTGTCGTGCCCAGGGTCTCCCAGCTAGGCACTTGCCAGGCTGGCACTCAAATCCAGCCAGCTAGAGTCCTGAGGACCCACTCCTAGCCTAAACCCTAGTGCCTGGAACATATATGTGCACACCCTTTTTCTCAAGTTCAAGACAAAGAAGAGCATGTCCAAATATCGCTCTAGCTATTTCTACTGTAGACTTCTAGTCCCATCTTATATTTGTACGGCATTTTACAAAGTACGCCTGCAAACGTTTTCCATCTGAAATACTGATCAGTTGGATCTCAAAGTAAGAGAGTTTGGCTAAAGACTCCTTTCACGTGAAGGCAGGTGGGTGACATCAGGTTTCCACCGTGGAGGCTCCTGCTTCATAAATCAGTCTGCCGAGAGAGGGGAGGATTTAAGGGCAAAGAGGGAGAGAGTTTTAGACCCCCGGGCATTCCCTGATTGGTGGTCATTTTCAGGAGGTGAACTCTCTGTCTGTCTCATTCAGGGAGTGATTGGATGCAGGAAATTAAGCCATGATGCAGGAGACGAGGGTAAATCAGAAGGCACGGCCCTTTCAGCACTGTTCTAAGTGCTCTGTTGAGATAATTGTCTGGCTGTTTCTGCAATCAGTTCTGAGAAAATTGCTCCTCCCAAATTAGCTTCCCCTTATGCAATAATTTTTAGTGGATGACATTGAACTGCTGCAAAGAAACTAAATATATATTCAAATACTGGACAAATAGCCGGAGTGTACACTATCAGAAGAGGACACTTTGATGTATGTTTCCAATGTATCTGAATTTCACTCCCAACAAGTTTCCCTTCCTCCCCCTCCCTCCCTCTTCTCTCTTTTTTCCCTCCCTCCCTTCCTCTTCTTATTCTCTTCTTCACTCTTCCTTCACTTTCTCTTCCCCTTCTCCTCTGACTTAATTACAGTACTGTCTAGACTTCGCACTTTGTGAATCAAAGAGGCAGTTTTTATCCTCCAAGCAGAGTTATGTGAAGAACAGTAACAGTAATAATAGTAACTGCAATAACAATAGCAGTAATATGGCACAGCTATCATACTGGCCTTGCCATAGGTACCTTCAGCTGCGTCCATAACATTGTCTACTTGTTGGGCAGATGTCCCTCGCCCTCCTTGCTCTAAGGGGTGGGGGACAGGATGGTGTAGGATGTAATGCCCTCCTTGCTCTAAGGGGTGGGGGACAGGATGGTGCAGGATGTAACGCCAAATTCTGCCACTAAGTCCCCTGTGGCCAGCGACACAAGATGCCTCAGCAGAACCATATGGTTAGTCCCAAGGGGTTGGGAAGGACTTATTGGAACTCCAAAAGCCAGAGGAAGAAGTGATTCACCCATGGCCTTGCAGCAGACAGCATCAGAGATGAGCTTGACCCTCATCTTCAGAGTCTGAGCCTCACGTGTTTGCCACGATGCCGTAGCTATAAAGCACAGCTTCCCCCAGAGTCAGACTCTCAGTATCACCATCAGGCACCAGTTCAGCCAGCAAGTGGGCCCACCTCTGAAGTTTTGTGTGCTATGGATGGGTCAAAGGGCAGCGCATTGTTTTTAAAAATATATTCTTACTCTTGTATGCCCTTTGGCACTCATTTGAATATATCACATATTTACAGCTTAAAGGAGGCAGACAATAAGAACTATGTCTCTTATTTAGGGATCTGGGAAATCATTCATTGGTTTCCCCAAATGTAAGCAAATAATTTTTATTTAAATTTTTTAAATAGAAAATTATAGGCACTCATGAATGAGAGTACCAGGGGGGAGAGAGAGAGTGGGGACAGCTATCCCAGGGTATGAAATTGTTGAATGACGTGATTTTATGGGTCTTATTTCCAAAGATTTATTTTACATTTCAGAGGTATATATTGATAAGTGTATATTTTGTTTTTATACCAAGAGACAAAGGTGAGAATAATCAGAGATTGAGCAAGCCTACAAAAATCTAAAATAATGATATTATTTTCAAGAGGACTTAGTAAGCATGCACATCCTGGTCTTAATTTCCATAATACCTACTTTGCTAGATTTTTAGCCTGTAAAATAATATGGGTTTGGGTTCCTTCTGCCTATCACTGCCATGGTAGGTCTTTTGGAATATTATATCCATATCTGGATGACGCTGTCTGGGAAACCTCTCCTTGACCAGAGGCCTAATTTGTGACTGAATAGCAACATCTGCACCAGATGAAATTTGTCATCATCTGTCATCCAACCTATTGGCTGTTGCCTAGCAACAGGTCAATTACACTGAGTATTTGCTGAGACAGATTAGTAGCATTGTTGCCATAACAACTACCTTTTTTTTGTTAATTAAATTGATTTGACTGAGAACTGGCACGGAGTACCACGTCTGCTGCATGAAGTAGTAATTGTCCGGATTCAAGTGTTGATTTTCATAACTGGGTTGGTATCATCCTCAAAAATGTGCTCTGTCATGAAGTGCTCATTCAGGCTATGATATCACTAAATCAAGTCTTCCAATGATCCAGGAAATGAGGCCTTATCTATACATTAATTTACTATTTTATTAATTCATTCAATAGAGTTTTCTTGGGGTGAAAGAACAGTTTTCTATCCTGACTGTGATGGTAGATACACAAATCTGTAAATGTGACAAAATCTTGTAGAACTAAAGTCCAAAAATAAATAAATGAGTGTATTTAAACAACAGTGAAATAAGAATAAGCTCTCTGGATTACTTAGTATGGTATCAATGTCAATTTCCTAGTTCTGATAATTAACTATGATTACATAAGGTGTTATCACTGGGGGTAGCTGGGTAAAGGGTACACAGGACCTCTGCACTATTTTTATAACTTTTATGTGAAACAAATTAGTTCAAGATTTCTTTTTTTAATGGAGAGGAAAGCAAGAAAGAAAAGGAAAGAGGGAAGGAAGTGCTAATTTGTTTTTTTAAATATAAATTTATTTATTTTAATTGGAGGCTAATTACTTTACAATATTGTATTGGTTTTGCCATACATCAACATGAATCCACCACAGGTGTACACGTATTCCCCATTCTGAAGCCCCCTCCCACCTCCCTTCCCGTACCATCCCTCTGGGTCATCCCAGTGCACCAGCCCCAAGCACCCTGTATCATGCTTTGAACCTGGACTGGCGATTGGTTTCATATATGATACATATGTTTCAATGCCATTCTCCCAAATCATCTCACCCTCTCCCTCTCCCACAGAGTCCAAAAGACTGTTCTATACATCTGTGTCTCTTTTGCTGTCTCTCATACAGGGTCATTGTTACCATCTTTCTAAATTCCATATATATGCGTTAGTATACTGTATTGGTGTTTTTCTTTCTGGCTTACTTCACTCTATATAATAGGCTCCAGTTTCATCCACCTCATTAGAACTGATTCAAATGTATTCTTTTTAATGGCTGAGTAATACTCCATTGTGTATATGTACCACGGCTTTCTTATCCATTCATCTGCCGATGGACATCTAGGTTGCTTCCACGTCCTGGCTATTATAAATAGTGCTGCGATGAACATTGGGGTACATGTGTCTCTTTCAATTCTGGTTTCCTTGGTGTGTATGCCCAGCAGTGGGAGTGCTGGGTCATAAGGCAGTTCTATTTCCAGTTTCTTAAGGAATCTCCACACTGTTCTCCAGAATGGCTGTACTAGTTTGCATTCCCACCAACAGTGTAAGAGGCTTCCCTTTTCTCCACACTCTCTCCAGCATTTATTGTTTGTAGACTTTTGGATCACAGCCATTCTGACTGGCGTGAAATGGTACCTCACTGTGGTTTTGATTTGCATTTCTCTGATAATGAGTGATGTTGAGCACCTTTCCAGGTGTTTGTTAGCCATCTGTATGTCTTCTTTGGAGAAATGTCTGTTTAGTCCTTTGGCCCATTTTTTGGAAGTGCTAATTTGTTTTCAACCTGTCTTTGGCTGCCAACCTGACCCAGAGCAGAACTCAGGCTTTTGTCAGCAAAGTGTTTATTTCTGAAGTTACCTTCTGTTTAGGGTTTCCTTCTAAAATCAACATATCCACATAAAAACAAAATCATAATAAGGTTGAAATCATTAGGTAAAATACTTTAGTGGCCTTCCTTAGTGGCTCATTTGATAATGAATCCACTTGCCAATGCAGGAGACACTGGCTGGATCCCTGGGTCAGGAAGATCCGGGGAAGAAGCAAATGGCAACCAATCCAATATTCTTACCTAGAAAGTTCCGTGGACTGAGGAGCCTGGCAGGCTACAGTCCATGGGGTCACAAAAGTGTTGAATACAACTGAAGCGGCTTAGCATGCATAGAACTGGGTATCCTTAGAACAAGACATTCTGATTGGGACTGCAAAGGTAAGTAGCAACATTCTAGGTCAAAAGAAAAGTACCAAAAGCACAAAGCTTGTATGTGTGGGTATGCTGTGCACCTCCTGGGCACACAGCAGAAACACCACCCTCAGACCAATGGGGCAGTACCAGAACTTGTCTTAGAAAGCTCATGTCTACTTTTTCTTAATTATAATGAATCGTTGGCTTCCCTCGTAGTTCATCTGGTAAAGAATCCACCTGCAATGCAGGAGATCTGGGTTCAATCCCTGATTTGGGATGATCCCCTGGAGAAAGGAATGGCAACCCACTCCAGTATTCTTGCCTGGAGAATCCCATCGACAGAGGAGCCTGGTGGGCTACAGTCCATGTACTTGCAAAGAATCAGACACGATTGAGCAATTTCCACCTGAGAATTAAAGGTGACTTGTGTGGATCACCTGAGAACTGATGGTTTTTGAAAATAAAAAGGAAACATGAGAATATTTATCCAAAGTCCCACCATTGAAAGTCCAACATGTAAACTCTGACTATACACTCACAGTGAGAATTTAAAGATTCCTTGACAACCAGGGCCACTTTTTATTTTTGACATGCAGTAGGCACTGTGCCCATAATATTTTCAGGGTCTTTGCAATGGATGCTTTTAGAAGACAAAGTGTGCAAGAGTTCCAAAATGTAAGTGTGGTTATATTCAGTAACTTACACTGAAGCATGTTCAACTTACTATTTTTACTTCAGCCACAACTGTGAAAACTCCCAAATGTCCAATAATAGAGAATTGATTGAATAGAATATGTTATGGCCATATTACAGTCACTTAAAATCTTGTTACAAACAGAGCTGTGACAAGGTTTTTATGGATCCTAAGGACTTCTGCCTACATGAGCCCTTCCCTCCATTACAAATACATATATATGTATTTTATATATAATGTTTATTACATATAACTATATTATATGTATAACTATATTATATTATATATAAATATATTACTTATAAATTTATAAGTAATAAATATACCTGCATAATATATTAAAATATATATGAAATGTAAAACATATAAAATATGTTATATATTTATACATATATTTATACATGGTATATTACTTATATGCTATAATATTTTTGTATATGTATAAAACTTTATGGGCTTCCATGGTTGCTCAGTGGTAAAGAACCCTCCTGTCATTCAACCCTCCGGTCAAATTCGCCAGAGAAGCAAGTTTGATCCGTGGGTGAAGAAGATCCCCTGGAGAAGAAAACAGCAACCCACTCCAGTAACCTTGCCTGGAGAATCCCATGGACAGGAGAGCCCGGTGGGCTAGAGTCCATGGGAACATAGCATAGTGACTAAACAACAAAAAACATTATATATCTGCACAATACAGACATGTGTGCATGTCTGCGTCCTCAGTTCTGTTCAGCTCCTTGTGACCCCATAGACCGTAGCCTGCCAGGCTCCGCTGACCATGGAATTTTCCAGGCAAAAATACTGAAGCAGTTTGCCAGTTCCTACTCCAGGGAATCTTCCCGGCCCAGGGATTGAAACTACATCTCTTGTGTCTGTTGCTTTGGCAAGCAAATTCTTTAGTACTGCACCACTCTGAAAGCCCAGTGCAGATATACAAATATATACTATGTATCTTTATATACATATATCCCTGGAGAAGGGAAAGGCTACCCACTCCAATATTCCGGTCTGGAGAATTCCATGGACCGTATAGTTTCAAAATATATATAATTATATACATATGTAATTATATATTTAATTATATATGTATACTTGTGCATATATATTATATATGTTACATATATATGTGTGTATATATACAAATATAATACATGTATATTTAGTATCATATACTTTATAAAATATAAATTATATATTATAAGTAATATATAAATATGAGAATTATACCATAGGTTTTATATTTATGATATAAAATAATATAAATAATTGATGTTATTAAAATATATATAATTTATTATTGTCCATTTGTAATTTTCAAATAGAAAATACATGAAACAGTATAGAATAATGCAATAAATATAATAAATGCATAAATAAATAAAATAAATGCATAAATATAATAATATGACTTAAAATACATATAGCTTGTGGAGGAAGAGGCTTTCTCCTTGGCAACTACTCAACCCAGCATTTCAGTGTGAAAACAGCCATAGACAATACAAAAGCAAAGGATCATGGCTGTGTGCCAATAAAATTTTATTTATAAACACTAAGATTTCATGTAATTTTGTATAATTTTTACATACAACACAATATTCTTTTTTTAAAAATGTTCTTCAACCATTGAAATATGTGAAAACTGTCCTTGGCCTCTGGGCACTACAGAAGCGAGCTGTGGATGGCATCTGGCCCGCAGCTTTGGTCAGCCTTTGCTGACCCTGACCAGAGAATGCAGAAGAGGGGCCACACTTCAGAGTGGCACCCTGGGTTTTGCTTGTTTTGCATTGGCCTGAATAGGTCACATGGTCACCCAAACCACAAGGAGGGCTGGTGAGTGGAAGATGAGGGGGAGTCCAGCAAGAAGTGGGAGTGAGTCTGGATGAACACAGGAGGGCCTCTGTACTTACCTGCAAACACACACACAGAAGTATGTGCACTTCCAGCCCTGGACCTGGACACAGGGGTTTCACACACTACCTCCTGAGGATGAAGCTGGGGGCACGCCCCTGCAGGAAATTTTCGCAGGGGCTTCGAGTAGACTGACCCTCTCCCTCCCAAGTACTTGGCCTCCCTCCTGCCTCAGCCTCTGGCACCTGCACCTTTTTTGACCTGAGTCCTTCAGCCATCCTTCCACTCTGCAAATTACTCCAAGTCTCAAAATAAGATGGCATTATAAATTGAATTTAATTAAAGTGGGCTATTCAAGCATGCCTTTCTGTTTGCTTTTTATCTCTCGTGTCTCCTCTGCACATGTCCGGAAATCGTGTTCACCTTCCTGCAAGTCAATGGAAGAGAGTCACAGAATTACATCACAATAAAAAAGTTTCAAGTCCCAGCCCAGCTACCCAAGAAGTGCTACCCACACCCCACCTTATAAATTGGTTGTGGCTATTTCCCCTGATTGTCTAGCAACTTGTTTTCAGAAATTCCTAATTACATTTTCTTGATAAAATATTAAATGAATTGCTTGGGATAATGTGCAGTTTCTCAGCCTGTGATCGATTTAAGACCCAAATATAGTACGCTGCGTGAATCTGCTCCGTGAAGGAGCCAGGGCCCTTATAAACAATGCCAAGAAAGACAGTAAACGTGATGACTAACTCTGAATAAAAGAAAAGTAGAAGCCAGGACCAAACACAACATGGGAAGATAAAGAACTCTAAATTACAAGGTACTGTGGCGTGAGCTGCTGAGTACTCTATAATTCAAGAGGCTGTTGCTAGAATGCTAATTCTGCCCGTTTTAATGCCACCTAATTCTCTGTTCAGGAGAAAAACAGCTATGAGTCTATCGATTTATCATTGATTTTCCTATTTCAAAAAATGTTAGCAGATGTTCAGTCTATTCAATGTCTCAGGCAGGAGTCACATTTTTGAAATATCTTGCCAATCTTAACTATACATGTAGAAGGCAGTCAGAACTCTAGTAACTAGTCAGAAAGCAAATCTGGTGTTTGAGATAGAACTTGGGGATCACGTTTGTGTGGTGGTTTAGTCGCTGTCATGTCTGACTCTTTGCAACCCCATGGACTGTAGCCTGCCAGGCTCCTCTGTCCATGGGATTCTCCAGGCGAGAACACTGGGGTGGGCTGCCATTTCCTTCTCCAGAGGATCTTCCCGACCCAGGAATCAAACTCAGGGCTCCTGCATTGCAGGCAATTTTTTACTGACTGAGCTATGAGGGAAGTTTGCGTAGAAGGTGGGAAAGCCAAGGGCATTGAGGGTAAGGTGCCAGGATCACTGTTAACTCCTTGCCCATCTTCCAGTGTGGCCAATCTATTCCTGAAGGCCCCAGCAGAGGCCCTGCCTCCCCCGTGCCCCTCCCCATCAGATGACAAAGGTGAACATTTCCTTTCCCCACTCTATACTATCTCCTGAACCAGGCTGCTTCTCTCTGCTCCTATTCTCACCACCCATCTCCGAATAACAGTCTTCTTGCTACATAAATTCCGGCTACCCCCTTTGCAGCAATGCATTGTAACTAGAGATCACTTTTTAATTTTATTTTTTTGAAGTGTAGTTGAGTTACAGTGATGTGATAATTTCTACTATATAGCAAAGTGATTCAGTTATCCATGAGCATCTTCTTTTTCATATTCTTCTCCATTATGGTTTATCAGGGGATATTGAATATAGTGCCCTGTGCTCTACAGATGGACCTTGCTGTTTATTCATCCTCTGTACAATAGTTTGGACAGAAATCTTCTTAGAATGCAAATCTGCTCAGGCCATTTCTCAGCTTTGCATGATTCACTGAGTTCTCATTGTCTTAGGATAAAGTGGGGTGACCATACATCCCAGTTTGCCAAGTATCGTCACAGGACGTGCCTATCATCCCAGCATCATGATGAGAAACACCTGATTTTATGATCTCAAGTGAATGATAAGTGTTATGCTCATCCTGGTTCATGTCCAGTATCTGTATTGTGCTCATCCACCCTGTTCCCTTGCCCTCTGCCCTATAGACCCTCTAGTCTGAGGCTTGTTGCTTAGGAAGTGGTTTGCTCCCTCCTAACATGGGTGGTCTTCCCCATCTGAAACACTCTGCACCTCCCCACACACCCTCACCAGATGTTTATGGGACTCACATGCAGCCTACAGAGTGAAACCAGCTCCATCCCTTGACTTCATTGTCCTTCTTGCTGTTGTTTAGTCGCTAAGTTGTGTCCAACTCTTTGCGACCCCCTGGACTGTAGCCCGCCAGGGTCCTATGTCCGTGGGACTTTCCAGGCAAGAATACTGGAGTGGATTGCTATTTCCTTCTCCAGGGAATCTTCCCGACCCAGGGATCAAACCTGTGTCTCCTGCATTGGCAGACGGGTTCTTTACCACTGAGCCACCAGGGAAGCCCTCACATAGGATTTAGGACAGCCCCATGCGGTCCCTGAGTACTGAAATGAGGACCTGAGTGCTGAACTCTACTTAATTTTAATTAATTTAAATTTAAATAGTGGCAACCCTATTGGACAGTACAAGTTAAGCGGCAATGACCCATGTAAGGATCTAAAGGGACTGGAATTACCACAGTTCTGCCAGAATTTTCAGAACTGTTTAACCACTCTGAAAGAAAGCCAAACAGTTTGAAGACCCACTGAAGAAAGAAGGAAAAGGGGGAAACACATGCACACAGCTGGGCTTAAGGAAGATTCATGGAGCAGCACTCGGGTAGAGTTAGGGGTGGTGGGAGCAGAGAGAGAGGAGGTAGAAAGATAAGAAAAGATGCCTTTCACTTTATTATCAGCCGTTTAACTTGACAAATCAGCCCTGACACTTGACATCAGCTTAGTAGTAAAACCTAGACCCCAGAAGCTCCTCTAGTCAGCAGGATTTTTCTCAGGCAGGTCATTAGGTCAGAGCAAGAGTGAGCCCCTGTGGCCACAGGCAAGTATAAATCAGAGGACTGGCTATCAGGCTAAAAGGTTAAGACCTCAGGGCGAGGCCAAGTGTCATTTCACTGGTTTGTTAGAGAATGTGTTAAACTGGTTGGAAATTGCTTTAGTACCAGTGCACAGTCTCAAGGCCCAGACAAAGACGCTTTCCAAGTAGTTCCTGTGAAAGCTGACAGATTCAACCGGCTTCTGTTTTGTCCTTCTTTCTCTTTGACCTTCCAAGCCATCCATCTTGAAACCCCTGTCTTCTCATCAATAAAATATGTATAATAATGGTATTGACCTGGTAGCACTATTATGACAATTACATGCAATGTTTATTTCATCCCTAATGCAGAGTATTAAAAAGCAGAGACATTACTTTACAAACAAAGATCCATCTAGTCAAAGCTATGGTTTTCCCAGTAGTTACGTATGGATGTGAGAGCTGGACCATAAATAGGGCTGAGCACTGAAGAACTGATGCTTTAGAACTGTGGTGTTGGAGAAGACCCTTGAGAGTCCCTTGGACTGCAAGGAGATCAAACCAGTCCATCCTAAAGTAAATCAGTCCTGAATATTCATTGGAAAAACTGATGCTGAAGCTGAAGTTCCAATACTCTGGCCACCTGATGTGAAGAACTGACTCACTGGAAAAGACCCTGATGCTAGGAAAGATTGAGGGCAAGAGGAGAAGGGGATGACAGAGGATGAGATGGTTGGATGGCATCACCAACTTGATGGACATGAGTTTGAGCAAGCTCCAGGAGTTAGTGATGGACTGGGAAGCCAGGGATGCTGCAGTCCATGGGGTCACAAAGAATAGGACACAACTGAGCAACTGAACTGAACTGAATGCAGAGAAGCAGCTCACGTAAGTGTGTATATGTATTCTAATATCTCTCTAATGTCCTCTCATGGGCTTTGTTTTTTTTCCATTACTTTATTCATAATCTTCAAAGACATCACCAGCCCTCACACAACATAAATATAAAGACACGGTGCTTGAATTTGTCAGCAAAAAGTATCCTTTTCATCTTGGTCATAATATAGCTGTCACAGGGCAGGTAATTATTCCTTCTGCTGTGTGACAGTGAAAGTTGCTATAAATAACTGAAAAGATATGAAATAAATCCCTCATACCTAAAATGATAATAGTGTTAGTAATGATTATCACTATAAAAGTTGTTGTTTAGTTGCTAATCTGTATCCAACTCTTTGAGATCCCACGGACTGCAGTGTGCCAGGCCTCCCTGTCCTTCACTATCTCCCGGAGTTTGCCCAAACTCATGTCCATTGAGTCAAATACAAAAGTAAGAAAGTAATAAAAATAAATGGCCAGGAAGGAGTCCACCTTTGTATCCCCTGAGCCTCGAAGGGAAAGAAACAGACTCCTACCGATCCAACCCACCTGCATATCAGACATTTTTCCTCACAGGGGGCATCCCACTCTGCCTTTCTCCTACTCTCTGGGAAATACTAACAGCATCGAGGGTCGCCAGGGAGCAGTAAGGAGGAGAAAGTAGAGAGGCGAGGATAGGCCCTGCCAAGCCCAGGAAGCCATGTAAGGACAGGGGACTCTGTCAGAAGACATGAAACGTACAACCAGTGAAGAATATTAAAGGAATGGCTTGTTGAACTGAGAAGGGCCCAGACCAAAGGTTCTGGAGCTCAGGCATCAGGGAAGGCTATGTATTGTTTCTCGTGGAAGGTACAGTCTCTTGGATATAGACTAGTGATCTCAGATCATCCGCATCTTCCCACTTGAGTTGGAGAAAAAATAAATAAAGGTAGATGGAACAGCTGGGAGGCTGCTAAAATAGCCCAATAAAGAGCAGATGGGGCCTAGGGGCTTGTGTCAGCAGGAGAGAAGAAGGCTGGGTACTTAAAGAAGATGTTTTGAAAAAAACACATAGCGATGCATCATCATGGTTTCCTGTCTGTCAATAATGCACTAACATGAATAAAGAACAAGATTTCCTAGTGATACATATTTTCACTCCAAAAGATCACTCTACATTTAATGGCACTCACTCTTTCCTTCCAACTTACCAAATCTCTCTTGAAGTTCAAGTCAATATTCTTTTGGCTTGATACCACTGGTGATGAGAGTTTAGCCTTCTCTGGATTATAAAGATTTTAGAGATGATGCTTCTCTTCCTCATATGAACAGTTTGCTGTCTCAGCAACTCAAAGTCTTCCCTTTCTTTGGCTTGAGCTGAAAAATGTAACACTGAGTTCCTGGAAGAGCCAGGTGATGGAAATGTCTGGGTTATCCTTTCTCATTCCTCATCTTCCAGGTGCCTTCAACCCATCCAGCCATCCTTCACAGTCACCAACCCTCACCTCTCTGCTCACTTGAATGCCACTGTCTATGAGATATCGAAAGTGAAAGTCATTCAGTCCTGTCTGACTCTTTTCGACCCCATGGACTGTAGAGTTCTTGGAATTCTCCAGGCCAGAATACTGGAGTGGGTAGCCTTTCCCCTTTCCAGGGGATCTTCCCAATCCAGGAATCGAACCCAGGTCTCTCACAATGCAGACAGATTCTTTACCAGCTGAGCCTCAAGGGAAGCCCAAGAATACTGGAGTGGGTAGCCTATCCCTTCTCCAGTGGATCTTCCTGACCCAGGAATCAAACTGGGGTCTCCTGCACTGCAGGCAGATTCTTTACCAATTGAGCAATCAGGGAAGCCCTATGAGATATTAGCGCACATTAAAAAGTCCTCTGCAATTCATCTCTCAGTTAGAATCTTGCTTGATTTTCACCATTCCTTAAAGACCATCTTTTCTGGAATTTGTTGAGGTTTTAGGAACTAGAAGAGTATACAGAAAGCTACAAACTGTCTCTCTAGAAAAATGTACGTTTGCACTTATCCATAAAATTCCATGTATAATTTTGGAGGCCTCAAGACTCCTAAAACACAACTATGGATCCTTCACTGAGTCAAGACACCACATAACCCGACTTCCAGGCTAATGTTCTTTCACTGGGTTTCCCAGGCGACTCAGCAGCAAAGAATCCATCTGCCTATGCAGGGGACACAAGAAACAAGGGTTTGATCCCTGGGGTGGGAAGAACCCCTAGAGGAGGTAATGGCAACCCACTACAGTATTCTTGCTTGAAAAAAATCCCATGAACGGAGAAACCTGGCAAGCTAAAATCTATGGGGTCACAAAAGAGTCAGACACGACTCAGCAACTGAGCCCACACACACACTTTTTCATTGGAATAGATTGTACTATGCATGTTGGTATTATTGCCTCAGTAAAACTTTAAGTTCCCTGAAAACTACAAGCCTTTCCTTTGCTACTTGGCTCCTGGAAGGTAGATTGGTAGGATCTGAGGTGGTGTAGACTTGAGTTGGTATCTAATTGCATGGAATGTTAGCTGGGTAACCTGAAGCACATCAATGAAACATTCTCAGCTTCACTTCCTATACCTGCCGGTAGGAGCAATTGTGCCTAATACATGGTTTGGCTTTGGAGAGCATGTGAGACTGTCTATTAAAATATCCAGTCTGCTGCAGATACATGGTAGAGATTCCTTAAATTCCCTCAATGTTAGTTCACTTATCTCAAGAAAGACTTTTCAAATAGAGAAAGGTCTTGAAAACATTGTTGAAGTCTGTGGAACTGATCATGAAATGGACACAGAAATAAATAGAAGAGAAATAAATGTAAATCATCAATAGTATCACCTCTAAGGTTTGCAGCTCATTTAAAACTGTGAGTATTAATTTAAAAATAAGGCCTGTGGCCAAAGATATGTAAGAATATATAGCTAACAGGTAGATTAGATTTCCATACAGTCTTCTGCAATAGTCCACACTTTGAGCTTTGTTTTCCCCCAAAGTGTCTATAAATAAATTAGGAATCTTCAGTGGCAAATAACAGAATTCTTTATCTGAACTGACTGAACACAGAAAGGATTAGCTGGCCAGGAAAGGTAACTTGTTTACTTAAAAATCAGGTAAAACTTTTTTCTGGTCTTCAGTAAAGGGTGTGACTTCTTTTTCTTTTTTTAAATTGTATTTATTTAATCATTTCTCTGCAGTGGTCTTAACTGCAGCACGTGGGGTCTTGATTGCAGCATGTGAGATCTTTCACGGAAGTGAGCAGGCTTCTCTAGTTGCAGCTTCTGGACTCCAGAGCGCAGAATTTCAGTACTTGCAGTGCTTGGGCTTACTTCCCCCACAGTATGTGGGATCATAGCTCTGAACCAGGGTTTGGACCCATGACCTCTGCATCGGAAGGTGGATTCTTAACTACTGGACCACCATGATGTGAATTCTAGGTTCCCTTCCCCTGTCTCCCCCTTCCCTTCTCTCCTCTTCCCCAGATCCCTCTGTTCCTAAGCCCTGTTCTTCTGCAGGGTCTCTCTTCATAGCCCCAGTAAGGCTGCCAGCAGCTCCCAGGCCTATGTGTTTTTCTCCAGATTTCCAATGGAAACAAAGAATCTGCTTCCCATAAAGATCATTTGGAATCAAGTCTCATTGGCATTGGTTAGTCTGAGCAGAGTCATGAGACCCTCGTTGGATAGGCTGACTTCTGTGCCCACTGGTTGGGACATGCTAGTTGTCTTGTACCCAAGGATCTACCTCGGGAAATGGAGATGGAATCTAGTGTTGGCTAAGCCACATGCCTACAAAAATCCTGGTGAGGGGGAGGGGATGTAGTGGGTTGAATGGTGGACTCACGACCTTGGAATGTGACCTTACCTGGTATAAGAGCCTTTGCAAATGCAGTTAAGGATCTGGAGATGAGATCATCTTGGATTAGCACAGGCCCTAAATCCAATAACAAGATGTCCTCACAAGAGAGAGAAAAGGAGAAAACACAAGCACGCACAAAGGAAGGTCATATGAAGTCAGAGGCAGAGCTTGCACTCATGCTTCCGGGAGCCCTGGGAAGCCAGGACGAGACCAGGAAGGAGTCTTCTCTGGAGCCTGCAACTCTGCCAAAACTTTGACTTCAAATGTAAAGCCCCCAGGCCTGTGAGGGAATACATTTCTATTGGTTTAGGCACCCCCAGTTTGTAGTAATTTGTTACAGCAGCCCTGGGAATCTAGGGCAGGGTAGGGGACGGGAAACAGAAGCTAGAGAAGTAGCCAGGAAGAGCTCACTGAGAAGACACATTAGTAAACACAAACTACTGAGAATAAGGGAAAAAATAATTTACTTGCCAAATAGGCAGTGAGTTCTCATATAGTGTCAATCAAGATAGGTACTTGTAAGGGAGTAATTGATGAAACGAAGTCCCTGTCCTCAACGGGCCCAATATCTAATGGTGGGACAAGCAAACAGAAGAACGGAAAGCCCCAGCACATCTAGGACAGTGCTGTAGGAGATGCATGCAGAGCAGTCTCTCCTCTCTGCAGGCAGCCTTGCAAAGGGATGGGATGGCAGGGGCCATCCTTAAAGCTGCCTTAAAGAGATAAGCCTTGGTTTGGATCTAATAAGCCGAGAAAGAGTTAAATCAGCAAGGAAGAAGAGAACAGATTTGCCCCTGAGTCTACATTCTCTTGAGGACTTCCAGGTTCCCAGTGAGAAACTTGGCAAATCTTTTGGACTCTCCAGGGGATCTTTCATTCCTCACTTCTTCACTCCTTCAACAAGCACATTCATGGCTCCTCCTGGGGCACGCTCTGTCTCTGGAGCTTCTCCCCGTTGGAGGCACATATTCCCCATGGTACGCCTCCCTGTTTTCCTGTGTTTTCTGCACACCATCAAGCTGAGCCTCCTTTTCCCCTTAGTTCTGACAACCAGATCCGTTAAGGCTGGTTGCCTCCATTTGCCTCGGACACATCTTCTGCATATAGATTGATGAGTTTAATCAGCGAATCAGGAGAAAGCCTTGGGCATCAATCACTGTCAACGTGCCTTCTTTCTAATTTCTGATTTGCTGCTTCCCCCTGCTATGAAGGCAATCACATAGCTTCTCTTAAAGGTGATGCTGAGATGCTCAAAGTTTTGAATTTGCCTCTGGTAGGAAAGCTCTGATAACATCTTTCAGTTTAATCAGTCAGGGAGAAAGAGGCAGTGGAGAGAACGAGAGGGGAGGAAGGGATGGCTGACTTCTCTTCAGGGGTCACACTTCTCCGAAGAAGGTTCATGTGTCTTCACAGGCATCTCACTCTTGACCACAAGTTACTCAAGATCCAGGTTGAGGGAGAAGATGGTGCTAATGGTTCATTTAGAATTTGAAGGAGCCTGTTTGCTATTTCTTACATTGCCACACTGCTAGCCTCTTATCTTTTATTCAGTTTTAGAAAGCATCCTGGCAGGACAGGGACACAAGAAACTTCTCTCTCTTTTTGTGTGTTCTGTTGAGATAAAAGCCTGTGTTTCCATGAGTATTTTACAAAGACATAATAGCATGATGCTACCCAGAGTCTCTGGGCTTCCCTTGTGGCTCAACTGGTAAAGAGTCTGTCTGCAATGTGAGGGACCTGGGTTCAATCTGAGGGTTGGGAAAGATCCCTTAGAGAAGGGAAAGGCTACCCACTCCAGTATTCTAGCCTGGAGAATTCCATGGACTGTATAGTCCATGGGGTTGCAAAGGGTCGAACATGACTGAGTGACTTTCACTTTCACTTCCACCCAGACTCTCCAACCCCTGGGTCCTCCACTGGACTGTTCTGACAGCCTTCATCAGTTCTTGTATATGGATCTCACCTGCAAAATCCACCTGTCATCCTGCCCGACACAGGAAACACAATCTGATGATGTCACCTCCACAAAACCAGAAAATAGGTCTGATTTTGCAACAAGAGTTCAGAACTCTTGCACTGATATTCCTTCAGTAATCCACTTACCAATCCATATGTTTAACAAATATGCATTAAATGTTTACTATGTGAAAGAAGGAGAAGGAAATGCAAACCACTCCAGTATTCTTGCCTGGAAAATCTCACAGACAGAGGAGCCTGGCAAACTACACAGTCCATGGGGGTCACAGAGTTGGACGCAACTTAATGACTAAACAACAAATATGGAAGAAACTATTTTAGATTCTGCACAAACAGCAATGAATAAAATGGCTCTGTTTCTCATGGAGGTTATATTGTGGTGCGCAAGGCTTTCCATGATCTGGACCCAATAGAATTTTGAATTAATATATTGAGGTATAATTTACATTAAAATGAAGCTATTTTAAGTACAATTTAGTGTGGTTTGAGTAAAGAATAAACCCATGTAATCACCACCACAGTCATGAGAGCATTTTAATCACCCCAAATTTCTCTCTTGCTTCTTTTCTAGACCCACCCCCTCCCACACTATCTTAGGCAACCACTGCTTATCTTCCTGCCATTCTACATAGCTTTGTCTTCCCAGAGTTCTAGATAATAGTCATATAGAGTCATACTGACTCTATATAGAGTCATACTGCATGTACCATTTATGTCTGGCTACTTTGACTGACATGATATTCCCAGATCTATCTCATTGGCTTTAAGTCTCATCACTCTGATACATTGCCAAATGTCCTCCACTTCTCAATATATGAGAATTCAAGTACTGTCACATTTTCTCCAACACTGGGTTTTATTTGTCTTTTAAATTTTAATCATTTTAGTGCATGTGATGCAGCATCTCCTTGCAGTTTTAATTTGTGTATTCCTGATTTCAAATCCTAAAAGATGATGCTGTTAAAGTGCTGCACTCAATATGCCAGCAAATTTGGAAAACTCAGCAGCGGCCTTAGCACTGGAAAAGGTCAGTTTTCATTCCAATCCCAAAGAAAGGTAATGCCAAAGAATATTCAAATTACCACACAATTGCACTCATCTCACACCCTAGCAAAGTAATGCTCAAAATTAGCCAAGCCAGGCTTCAACAGTACTTGAACCACAAACTTCCAGATTTTCAAGCTGGATTTAGAAAAGGCAGAGGAACCAAAAATCAAATTGCCAACATTGAAGTTTCAGCTTCAGCATCAGTCCTTCCAATGAATATCCAGGACAGATTTCCTTTAGGATTGACTGGTTGGATCTCCACAGACTGGTTTCAAATTGGGAAAAGCTATATATTGTCACCCTGCTTAATTATCTTATATGCAGAGTACATCATCCAAAATACCAGGCTAGATGAAGCACAAGCCAGAATCAAGATTGCTAGAAGAAATAGCAATAACCTCAGATACCCAGATGATACCACCCTTATGGCAGAAAGCAAAGATGAACTAAAGAGCCTCTTGATGAAAGTGAAAGAGGAGAGAAAACAAGTTGGCTTAAAACTCAACATTCAAAAAATGAACATGGTGGCATCCAGTCCCATCACTTCATGACAAATAGATGGGGAAACAATGGAAACGGTGTCAGACTTTATTTTCTTGGGCTCCAAAGTCACTGTAGATGCTGACTACAGTCATGAAATTAAAAGACGCTTGCTCCTTGGAAGAAAAGCTATGACCAACCTAGACAGCATATTAAAAAGCAGAGACATTACTTTGCCAACAAAGGTCCACCTAGTCAAAGCTATGGTTTCTCCAGTAGTCATGTATGGATGTGAGAGTTGGACTATAAAGAAAGCTGAGCGCTGAAGAATTGATGCTTTTGAACTGTGGTGTTGGAGAAGACTCTTGAGAGTCCCTTGGACTGCAAGGAGATCCAACCAGTCAATCCTCAAGAAAACTAGTCCTGAATATTCATTGGAAGGACTGATGCTGAAGCTGAAGCCCCAATACTTTGGCCACCTGATGTGAAGAACTGACTCATTGGAAAAGACCCTGATGCTGGGAAAGATTGAAGGTGGGAGAAGAGGGGGACAACAGAGGATGAGGTGGTTGGATGGCATCACCGACTCAATGGACATGAGTTTGAGTAAGCTCTGGAGTTGGTAATGGTCAGGGAAGCCTGGTGTGCTACATTCCATGGGGTCACAATGAGTCAGACATGACTGAGCAATTGAACTGACTGACTGACTGCTAATTAATGTTGTTGAATTTCTTTTTAAAAGTGTATTGACTCTCTGTATATCTTCCTTTGTAAATTGTTGTTTTAAAACATGTTCTCAGCCATTAAAAAGAATACATTTGAATCAGTTCTAATGAGGTGGATGAAACTGGAGCCTATTATACAGAGTGAAGTAAGCCAGAAAGAAAAACACCAATACAGTATACTAATACATATATATGGAAGTTAGAAAGATGGTAACGATAACGCTATATGCGAGACAGCAAAAGAGACACAGATGTATAGAACAGTCTTTTGGACTCTGTGGGAGAGGGGGAGAGTGGGATGATTTGGGAGAATGGCATTGAAACGTGTATATTATCATATGTGAAATGGATTACCAGTCCAGGTTCGATGCATGAGACAGGGTGCTTGGGGCTGGTGCACTGGGATGACCCAGAGGGATGTGATGGGGAGGGAGGTAGTGGGGGCAGGGGGTCAGGATGGGGAACACATGTATACCCGTGGTGGATTCTCATCAGTGTATGGCAAAATCACTACAATATTGTAAAGTAATTAGCCTCCAATTAAAATAAATAAATTTATATTAAAAAAAATTTAAAAGAACAAAAAAAAAGGAAAAGAAATAAAAACAATTGGACTATATAAAAAAAAAAAAAAACACGTTCTCATTTTTAAAAAGGGTTGGTGGTTTACCATAAATTTAGTTGCCGGTGAAGTTTTCTGGATACTAGTCCTTTGTCAGATGTGTATATTGTATGTATTTTCTCCCATTGTGTACCTCACTGTTTCATTTTCTTAGTTTCTTTCAAAGAGCAGATGCTTTTAACTTAGCACTGCTTTTTTCTTTTACAGTTTGTAAATGATATCTTTGCCTACCTCACTTGCAAGTAATTTTTCTATGTTCCTTTTAGAAGTTTTAATACTTTCTAGTTTACTTTGATTTCTCTGACCTATTACAGTTTAATTTTTATTTGTGGCATGAGGTTTTATTTCCAACCATCACCCTCAAACTCCAAAGTTGTCCCAGTAGCTATACTTTGAAAAGACTATCCTTTCCCTGCTTGGTCCTTTATTGGAAATTATTTGACAAACTCTTTGTGAGTTTATCTCTGATTTAGCTGTGCTTTTCCATTGGTCTAGATGTCAGTCTTCACATACTGACTTCACCTTTATTCAAATTGGGATTGATTTATTTTTCTTTCAGCATTTAAATACATCATTCAATTTTTTTCAGACTTGTATACCCTCTGACAAGAAACTGCATGATTATTTTTAAATTTGCCTCTTTGTATGTAAAGTACCAGTGTCTCATGCTACTTTTTAAGAAATAGACTTCAAAATGTTTTAGAACAGTTTTAAATTTAGAGAATTATTACAAAGATAATACAGAGAGTTCCTATATACCCCACACAAGATTTTCTCTATTTTTACCATCATAATAGGGTAAATGTGTCACAGTTAATGAATTGATATTGATACAGTATTATTAACCACAGGTCAGATCAGATTAGATCAGATCAGTCGCTCAGTCGTGTCCGACTCTTTGCGACCCCATGAATCGCAGCACGCCAGGCCTCCCTGTCCATCACCAACTCCCGGAGTTCACTCAGACTCACGTCCATCGAGTCAGTGATGCCATCCAGCCATCTCATCCTCTGTCGTCCCCTTCTCCTCTTGCCCACAATCCTTCCCAGCATCAGAGTCTTTTCCAGTGAGTCAACTCTTCGCATGAGGTGGCCAAAGTACTGGAGTTTCAGCTTTAGCATCATTCCTTCCAAAGAACACCCAGGGCTGATCTCCTTCAGAATGGACTGGTTGGATCTCCTTGCAGTCCAAGGGACTCTCAAGAGTCTTCTCCAACACCACAGTTCAAAAGCATCAATTCTTCGGCGCTCAGCCTTCTTCACAGTCCAACTCTCACATCCATACATGACCACAGGAAAAACCATAGCCTTGACTAGACGAACCTTTGTTGGCAAAGTAATGTCTCTGCTTTTGAATATGCTATCTAGGTTAGTCATAACTTTCCTTCCAAGGAATAAGCGTCTTTTAATTTCATGGCTGCAGTCACCATCTGCAGTGATTTTGGAGCCCATAAAAATAAAGTCTGACACTGTTTCCACTGTTTCCCCATCTATTTCCCATGAAGTGATGGGATCGGATGCCATGATCTTCATTTTCTGAATGTTGAGCTTTAAGCCAACTTTTTCACTCTCCACTTTCACCTTCATCAAGAGGCTTTTTAGGTCCTCTTCACTTTCTGCCATAAGGGTGGTGTCATCTGCATATCTGAGGTTATTGATATTTCTCCCGGCAATCTTGATTCCAGCTTGTGTTTCTTCCAGTCCAGCGTTTCTCATGATGTACTCTGCATATAAGTTAAATAAGCAGGGTGACAATATACAGCCTTGACGTACTCCTTTTCCTATTTGGAACCAGTCTATTGTTCCATGTCCAGTTCTAACTGTTGCTTCCTGACCTGCATACAAATTTCTCAAGAGGCAGATCAGGTGGTCTGGTATTCCCATCTCTTTCAGAATTTTCCACAGTTTATTGTGATCCACACAGTCAAAGGCTTTGGCATAGTCAATAAAGCAGAAATAGATGTTTTTCTGGAACTCTCTTGCTTTTTCCATGATCCAGTGGATGTTGGCAATTTGATCTCTGGTTCCTCTGCCTTTTCTAAAACCAGCTTGAACATCAGGAAGTTCACAGTTCACATATTGCTGAAGCCTGGCTTGGAGAATTTTGAGCATTACTTTACTAGTGTGTGAGGTGAGTGCAATTGTACGGTAGTTTGAGCATTCTTTGGCATTGCCTTTCTTTGGGATTGGAATGAAAACTGACCTTTTCCAATCCTGTGGCCACTGCTGAGTTTTCCAAATTTGCTGGCATACTGAGTGCAGCACTTTCACAGCATCGTCTTTCAGGATTTGGAATAGCTCAACTGGAATTCTATCACCTCCACTAGCTTTGTTCATAGTGATGCTTTCTAAGGCCCACTTGACTTCACATTCCAGGATGTCTGGCTCTAGGTGAGTGATCACACCATCATGATTATCTGGGTCATGAAGATCTTTTTTGTACAGTTCTTCTGTGTATTCTTGCCACCTGTTCTTAATATCTTCTGCTTCTGTTAGGTCCATACCATTTCTGTCCTTTATCGAGCTCATCTTTGCATGAAATGTTCCTTTGGTATCTCTGATTTTCTTGAAGAGATCTCCAGTCTTTCCCATTCTGTTGTTTTCCTCTATTTCTTTGCATTGATCGCTGAAGAAGGCTTTCTTATCTCTTCTTGCTATTCTTTGGAACTCTGCACTCAGATGTTTATATTTTTCCTTTTCTCCTTTGCTTTTTGCTTCTCTTCTTTTCACAGCTATTTGTAAGGCCTCCCCAGAAAGCCATTTTTCTTTTTTGCATTTCTTTTCCATGGGGATGGTCTTGATCCCTGTCTCCTGTACAATGTCATGAACCTCATTCCATAGCTCATCAGGCACTCTATCTATCAGATCTATTCCCTTAAATCTATTTTTCACTTCCACTGTATAATCATAAGGGATTTGATTTAGGTCATACCTGAATGGTCTAGTGGTTTTCCCTACTTTCTTCAGTCCATGCTTTATTCAGATTTTCTCATTTCTTTTCTAATGTCCTTTTTGTGTCCCAGGGTTCTAACCAGGGTCCCATATCATGTTTAGTCTTCATGTCTCTTTAGATTTCCTTAAACTACAATGGTTTCCCAAACTTCATAATAGCAATGTGGTTTATCACTGGTCATGCTGACCTTGATCCCCTGGCTGAGATGCTGTTCATCGGGGATCACTCTGGCTTCTTTGTAGTCCATGGGTTTTGAGTCTGTTGCCATAGATACCTGCAGAAACTCAGTCTCTCCAGGGCAGGGCTGGTGATGAGAGCATGTTGCTGCAGCTCCCTGTCTCCAGGGCCCTCTGAGGGGACCTCATCCTCTCCACGTGCTGCAGGATTAGAAGGAAGCCTATTCATTTTCTGCTTGGAGTCTAAAAGCCATCACATTTCTGTGAAAAGCCATCCAACTTTCTGTGGAAAATTGAATCAAGTACTACTCTTCAGGATATTTCCATTTTATTGAGGATAAAGTACAATATAATTAATGAAACCTCTCAAGGTGCTGGGTGGAGATATCTCTTCTTATCTTGCCTCAGTACAACCCCATTCTCCAAACCATCTGCATCTCCTGCGGGCATGGAGTCATGGTGAGGGCAGAAAATCCGCATGCTTTGCTAATATTCTGAGCCTGGCACATGGCCTGTAACACAGTTGTTCAGTTGCTAAATCATGTCCAGCTCTTTGTGACCCCACGGACTGCTGCAGGCCAGGCTTCCCTGTCCTTCACTATCTCCTGGACTTTGCTCAAAGCTCATGTTCATTGATTTGGTGATGCCATCCATCTCATCCTCTGATGCCCTCTTCTCCTCTTGCCCTCAACCTTTCCCAGCATCAGGATCTTTCCCAATGAATCAACTCATCACATCAGGTGGCCACAGTACTGGAGCTTCAGCATCAGGCCTTCCAAAGAATATTCAGGGTTGATTTCCTTTAGGATTGACTGGTTTGATCTCCTTGCTGTCCAAGGGACTCTCAAGAATCTTCTCTAGCCCCACAATTCAAAAGCATCAATTCTCCAATACTCAGCCTTCTTTATGGTCCAACTCTCACATCCACACATGACTATTGGAAAAACAACTTTGACTATATGGAGCTTTGTCAGCAAAGTGATGTCTCTACTTTTTAATATGCTGACTAGGATTGTCATAGCTTTTCTTCCAAGGAGCATGCCTCTTTTAATTTCATAACACAGTAAAAAATAAAGTCACTCAGTCATGTCTGACTCTTTGTGACCCAATGGACTGTAGCCTACCAGGCTCCTCTGTCCATAGAATTCTCCAGGCAAGAGTACTGGAGTGAGTTGCCATTTCCATCTCCAGGGGATCTTCCCAACCCAGGGAACAAACCCAGGTATCCCGCATTGCAGGCAGAGGCTTTACCATCTGAGCCACCAGGGAAGCCCTGTTTCATAAAACAGTACGTTATAATTATTAGTAATGCCCCTGCCTATAGGTAATAAACAGTAGTTTAAACCAAGCAGAATTTGCTCTTTATTTATCAGGAAATTCAAAGGTAGGTAATCCCAAGTTTGGTTTGTCAGCTCAGTGAGAGGACCAGGAGCTCACCATGTTCCACCTCTCATCTCCATCATGCTCAACATGATGGTTTTCATGCCTTAGCTTTTTGCCTCATAGTTCCAAGATGGCTGCCATAGCTCCATGTGTCATATCCTCACATGTACACAGCCAAAGATGGAAAGCAAGGGATTACTATGGTAACAAAGAACTCTCCTCATGAACCCTTCTCTTTATCAGGGAATCCTCCTTCTTCCCAGAAGCCATTCAGTTGATTTCCCTTTATGCCTTATTATTTATAGCTGAGTAACTGACCACTCGTAGCTGCAAAGGAGGCTAGAGGTCAATAAGGCAAAAGAGGTTGGGAATAAAAGGAGGGTAGTACTCTTGCCTGGAAAATCCCATGGACGGAGGAGCCTGGTAGGCTGCAGTCCATGAGGTCGCTAAGAGTTGGACATGACTGAGCAACTTCACTTTGACTTTTCACTTTATGCATTGGAGAAGAAAATGGCAACCCACTCCAGTATTCTTGCCTGGAGAATCCCAGAGACGGGAGAGCCTGGTGGGCTGAGTTCTATGGGGTCGCACAGAGTCAGACACGACTAAAGCGACTTAGCAGCAGCAGTAAACCACAGTACCCAACACATGGTCCTTAGGAAATATGTGTTGGGTGGGCCAGAAAAGCACTTGTCTGAAAACACTAGCCCTGAGAACAGTCTGTTGGGAAACTTCATATCCAATACTGGCTCCAGTGCTATAACCTCCTTTGACATCTAAAGGTCAAGAAGGTCCAAAGTCACAGAGCTAATGAAGTGTTGAAATTGCCCCCAGTCTGCCTGCTGTCAGGGTGCAAACCATTTCTAGTTCCATGAATACAGCATCCCTGGAGGTGACCACAGCAATCCAAAGCTGAGTTTTCATCCCCAAGTTGATGTTCATAAATGGTCAGACCCTCCCAGAGCTACCAAACTGTTGAAACAAATGGACACTTGTGAGACAGGAACTCCAAACTCTGCAACTGCTCAGAGATTTAGTTCAGAGATGCTTCTTTCATTATTATTAGTCAGCTATAATATTTCTGGCACCAGCCAAGGACTTATTAAATGTAACTCACTGTGGTTGCTCATGCAATTTATGTTTTTAATTTTGTAAATAGTGCCTCATGTCTATGGTCAGAAGAGGGGTTTGGTTTTGTACATATGCAAACATAGCCTTCAGTTACGTCATGCCATAGTTCCAAAATATGGCTTTGTTCACCAGATGAAGATGCTGACAGCTGCATTGCAATGTCCATTGAATCATAGTCACTCATGTAAAGGGAGAGATAAAAGACATCAGTAATGTGTGACATATGACACACATTTACACACATCCACACGCAGAAGACACTAATACAAGCCCCTGAAAAGCTCAGAGCCACACATCCTGACATAAACATACACACAAAAACTTGGTTTTATCATATTGTCTTATAAAATCCCCTTTACTCCCTACTTTGACAAGACTTTGGCTAGAATAATTTCAGTTTGAATTCTGCCTTCCAAACCAAAGATATGAAGAGTAAGAGAATAAAGAAATAAACCAACTGTCTGCCCTAAGAATCAGAAAAACAACAATGCCCTCAATATCTACAGCCCTTATCACAGGCATGTTTTCAATAGTGGGGCATCAGGGCTTGGGACACTGTTGTGAAGGTGAAGATGGAGGGAATGCGGGTTGGGGTCGGGGGGATGAACGTGCTCAGAGTCACAGTGGTAGATTGACTGCAAAAGACGCACTTCTGCCCTGCCTCAGTCATCCAGGTACTTTGCATCACCACCGTGCAGTACCCTCCCATGGTTGGTGGGATGATGGTCTGCCTCATTCCTAGACTCAGGCTTCAGGACTTATTCATGATCCATTTAGGACAAGAGGAAATTAGAAGCAAGCCCAAACATTTCAAAAAGCCTTTGCTCCCTTTGGCTTCCTTTCTTCCTTCTCTGCAATTGCTGTGAAAGCATGGCCAGGCCAGCCTGCTAGGGTGAGGAACGTGTTGCCCAGAGCCAGGCTGCCCCAGTTGTCCTCACTGAGGCCATCCTAAACCAGCTGACAGCTGGCTGACCCCAAACTGCAGCTGACAACTGATGCTTGAATGAGCCCAGCTGAGACTCGAAGAGCTACCCAGCTGCCCTATTGAATTGAGACCAATAATAAATATCATTTCAAGCCACTGTTTGGGGGTAATTTGTGGCAATCAGTGACTGAGACGTAGCTGGTTATAGATCTAGACTTGATTCCCCAAACTCCTGACTTCAATACAGTGAGATGTTTTTCCAGTACCCCAGTTTTACAGAAGGAAAAACTGAGGTGTTATGAAATTAAGTCAATGGAGTCATTTAAAGCTATGCAGGTAGAGAAAAGTATTGTTAATGATTTTAAGGACTGGCTTAACCTTCAAGAATATATTCTGAGTATAGCACTTCTTTCTGGTATGAAATGGCATGTGCATAAACTCTACCCACGATATCAGGGGCTCAGGGAGAGTTTAATAAATTCATCTTTGAGGGAAAGGCAGTGTGGTTTTGCATCTGGGTCCTCTGCCCCACCAGGATGGCTCCCATTCAAGCCAGACCCTCTCAAGCCCGCTCCTCCCTCCCACACTGCGTGCTCTCCAAGGCAGTGGGCAAGTGTTCTTGACCCTCTCCCTTTATCCTTAATATTCAGGCCAATCTTGCTAGTCTTTCACCAACCATGCAGTCCATCTATTTTCTGCAGTATCTGAGTAGAGGCCCTCATCACTTCAACTGGACCCAAACATAGGCAGGACACTAGCCAGGTCCAGGGGTGTGGAGGTGGCTTAACACTGGCCTGATCCCTCTCAAGAATGCAGCTAAAAATTCTAGGCTCCAGTGGCTCAGCCCTGTCCCACTTCTGAGGCCCTTCACATTTTTTACACCCCTTTTCTATCTTGCTCATCAAAAAATATCACTTCCAACTCTAGACAGAATTCAAATCCTTGGCCTTGAGATATGATCCTCTCTGCCCAAGGTCTTCCCACTTTTATCTATCCATGTCCAAAGCACATTTTCATATCTACCTGCCAAACAGCAATGAATCCAGGATTGGTATATTTGCCCAGAAGTGATACTCTTATACTTCCAAAATTTGCCCTCCCTCATGTCACTGGGACACCTTGGTACATGCACCGTGGTTTGGCACTAATATCATTGAATGCTGTGATAATTACACTTGTGCTATATTTGAGGAAACCAAGTCTCAGAGGCCTTGTCTCTAGCCCATGTCATGACTTGGCATTGGGCAGGGCTTGGAATTCAATTGAACTAAAGGTCTTCTCCAATGGCTCAGCAAGTAAAGAATCTGCAGCAGACTAGGGTTTGATCCCTGGGTCAGGAAGATACTCTGGAGAAAGAAATGGCAAACTACTCTAGAATTCCTGTCTGAAAAATCCCATGGACAGAGGAGCCTGGCAAACTACAGTCCAAAGTGTCACAAAGAGTTGGACACTACTCAGCAACTAAGCATGTACACATGTTGAGATTTTAAGTCAGAGTCTTTAACATCAGGGCAATTATCTGTGTTTACAATGACTTGACACCAGGCTACTTCTAGGACTCTGACTGGTGGTAGTCTTTGCCGGGATGAAGGAATACCTTCTTTGTGAGGAGTTTGTGTAGACACTGTGTCTATAGCTACTGTCTGGTCAGGTCTCACAAGATTTGCTGCTCCCTGGACATGACCAGTCCTCCCCTCTCTGACTTCAGAGTCATCTCCATTCTCAGAAATCAATCCCAAAATAAAACACAAGGCAATAATGGACTTTCATCTCCTCCTTAACACTCTTTTCTCTCCTGTCCTGTTGGCCAAGCCACTTCTTTCCCAGGAACTGAGAAGAGATTTTATTTTGTTGACCTGATTTCCACATACTTAGCTGCAGTTCCAAAATCTTTCAGAGCAGCCTCAACCACCACAGAGACTCTAGTAGCTTCTACAGGCGTTCCAGCTGGGTGAGTGCATATGCATGCAGTGCCCCAGGGGATGTATGTTACCATTTGATGAAATATATATTTAGAATGCCTAATATGCATATTAATTACCCCATAGATGGCAGTGACTTTTTGAGAGCAATCCCATTCCATTATTTGAAAAACATTTTTGAGAATTCTGGAGAAAAATAACTGCAACACATGCTTTCTTTTAATTCCATATGCTGGAGACCGATCCTGTCATATCGTGGAATGATGACTGTCCAGATTTTAGGTTATGCATCACATGAATGTAAAGCATCAGCCCTCCCATGCATTGTCCTTTTTATCTTGAGCCCTGACTTTCCAAGCACCAAATGCAGAGATTTTACATGTTGAACTCAGTTCTGTTCAGTTCAGTCGCTCATTTATGTCCAACTCTTTGTGACCCCATGGACTGCAGCACGCCAGACTTCCCTGTCCATCACCAACTTCTAGAGCTTACTCAAATTCATGTCCATCGAGTCATTGATGCCATCCAACCATCTCATCCTCTGTCATCTCCTTCTCCTCCCACCTTCAATTTTTCCCAGCATCAGGGTCTTTTCCAATGAGTCAGTTCTTCACATCAGGTGGCCAAAGTATTGGAGTTTCGGCTTCAGTGTCAGTCCTTCCAACGAATATTCAGGACTGATTTCCTTTAGGATTGACTGGCTGGATCTCCTTGCAGTCCAAGGGACTCTCAAGAGTCTTCTCCAATAACATAGTTCAAATGCATCAGTTCTTCAGTGCTCAGCTTTCTTTATGATCCAACTCTCCCATCCATACATGGCTACTAGAAAAACCATAGCTCTGAACATTGAACTCAAGTTGGAGCAAATTTTAAAGCCAGATTAGGAAACAAGGAGTTCTTTAACCCCAAGAACAATCCTAACCACTTTTGTATATATTATATTCATTTATTTTTATTTAATGAAAAAGAATCCTGTAGGGAAGAATTATAACCCCATTTTATTCATGTAGGAAATAGGTCCCAGGAGTTTGTGACCTGTCTATAGCTCCGTGGTTTGTTGGTGGAGTGGTCAGGATTCAAACACAAGGTCAGACAGTTTTAGAGATTGTATAGTTTGTATACCAGGTAATTGACTCTAATGAATGCCTTGCAAAATAGATAACTAAGTGGGTTGGGCCTATGTCTGTCAGCGTGCTCCAGGAAAACAGAATCAACAGGACACACACACACACACACATTTGCTTTAAGGAATTGTCTCATGAAAAGATGAGGGCTGGTAAGTCTGAGATCCATTAGTCAGGCTGGAATGATAGAAGCTTAGTTATTCTTCTCCAGGAAACCTTGGTACTTACTTACAAGGCCTTAAGGATCAGTAAATTCCCTGCAATTTGTGGGAGGTTATGGACTGATGCTGAAACTGAAGCTCCAGTATTTCAGTCACCTGATGCCAATAGCCGACTCACTGGAAAAGTTCCTGGTGCTGGGAAAGACTGAGGGCAGAAGGAGAAGAGGGTATCAGAGGATGAGATGGCTGGACGGCATCACTGATGCAATAAACATGAACTTGGGCAAACTCTGGGAGATGGTGAGGGACAGGAAGGCCTGGCATGCTGCAGTCCACGGGGTCACAGAGAGTTAGACACAACTGGGCAACTGAACAATAGCAACAGCATTTGCATCAATAGCTCAAATCTTTATCCTCTGTGTATCCATGCCCTTCACAATGTGACTTTTGAGGTCCTCCTATCAGCAGTTGGGAGTATCTTTCAGCCACATGATGTGTTTCGACTGAGGGGATGTCAGCATTTGGGATACAGGCAAAAGCGCTTGTACACCCATGCTTCCTTTCTGCTTCTCAGCCTTTATTATGAGAACATGTCCAGTCAGATGTCCAGCCCAACCTGATAGAGAATAAACACCTGCAGCAGAGTTGTACCATCTGTCCTGGGTGAAGCTGTTCGTGACACGCAATAGCCAGAGACCCCCAAACACTGAAACAGCCTAGCCATGACTCGAATAGATGCCCAAGACCATAATAACTAGAAATAGAGTAACTAGAAAAACTATACACCACGAGCTAAGAAGATACTTATTTTATCAACTTACTAGGTTTTGTACTGATTTTCCACAGACCGATTATGTGAGAAAGTGAATTTGTCATGAGCCTGTAAAAGGATCCATGTCTCTAAGGATATCAAAAAGATATCATTCCAAATACTAGAATTAAAATTAGATAATGATATTATGGCTTCTTGAGATCAACTGTAAAGGTAAAATGAAGTTTCTTTAAACAAAAACTATGGGCATATTTCATATTCCCCACAATGCCCTATATGCTTAGTTTTTAAAATCCAATATTTTCATTAAGAATGGTGTAAGGAAGATATTGTACTTCATCTCAAAGTGGCATGTATTATTGAAATTTTAACTCATAAAATAGTATAATTTTGAAAGTTCTGATTTTTAATTGTAGGGGTTACTTGGAATCGTCACAAGTTGGAAGCGAATTTAGGGTTCTCACCTATCTATATCATACTCAATTCACTAAGGCAGAAGGAATCACAGATAATAAATTGTATATTTATCAATTCACCCAAAGAGCACTGACTGAGCACCTACAAAGGACTGACAATTCCCCCAGTGATAAATCTTACCTTCATATAACCTTCACCTTCTCCAGCAACTGCTGCACGAGGTGAGCCCGCTGTTACATGATTGACAGAAAGGTGCCTCTGTACGTTCCCTCTACTCCTGTCCAGGGCTTCTGCTGGAGCCACTCTCTCTCCTTGCCTCATAACTGTTGTCACTTCATCCATGGAGACTGGCTCCACTATGTCTCAGAACACTGCTGATCTTCCTTCAAAACGCTTTCTGTGGAGGCTTCTTGCTCATCATTTTTACTTCTGGATTTTATCTATACTTCACATATATATTTCTATACTCAAATATCACACGAGTTAAACTTAACTGCTTTGCATGTATTTGTCAACCTGTTCTATTAGTGTCTTAGAAAAAGGGACTAGAAAATGTCTGCCTTGAAATATACAACAAAAGCTATGAGATATGGACACTCTAAGACTGCCCCTGCAACTAAACTTGCTTTCTGTTCTCTTAATATCATGAAGGAGTAAAATCTGAAAAGCCAATATAGCATCTTTTTCTCTATATTCCAATCTAACTCCACCTAACTAGAACCTCACAAACAGAAGTACCTACAGAAACAAACATTGGGAGAACATGATGAATGCACCCTATATGCTCCCTTATTGGAGTATATATATATATATATATATATATATATATATATATATATATATATATATCTCAGTTCAGTTCAGTCACTCAGTCATGTCACTCTTTGCAACTCCATGAACTGCAGCACACCAGGCCTCCCTGTCCATCACCAACTCCCAGAGTTTACCCAAACTCATGTCCATTGAGTCGGTGATGCCATCCAACCACCTCATCCTCTGTCATTCCCTGCTCCTCCAGCCTTCAATCTTTCCCAGCATCAGGGTCTCTTCAAATGAGTCAGCTCTTCACATCAAGTGGCCAAAGTATTGGAGTTTCAGCTTCAACATCAGTCCTTCCAATGAACATCCAGGACTGATATCCTTTAGGATTGACTGGTTGGATCTCCTTGCAGTCCAAGGGACTCTCAAGAATCTTCTCCAACATCATAGTTCAAAAGCATCAATTCTTCTGTGGTCAGCTTTCTTTAGAGTCCAACTCTCACATCCATACATGACCACTGGAAAAACCATAGCCTTGACAAGATAGACTTTTGTTGACAAAGTAATGTCTCTGTTTTTTAATATGCTGTCTAGGTTGGTCATAACTTTCCTTCCAAGAAATAAGCATCTTTTAATTTCATGGCTGCAGTCACCATCTGCAGTGATTTTGGAGCCCAGAAAAATAAAGTCAGACACTGTTTCCACTGTTTCCTCATCTATTTGCCATGAAGTGATGGGACCAGATGCTATGAACTTAGTTTTCTGAAAGTTGAGCTTTAAGCCAACTTTTTCACTCTCCTCTTTCACTTTCATCAAGAGTCTCTTTAGTTCTTCTTTACTTTCTGCCATAAGGGTGGTGTCATCTGCATATCTGAGGTTATTGATATTTCTCCCGGCAATCTTGATTCCAGCTTGTGCTTCATCCAGCCCAGCATTTCTCATGATGCACTCTGCATATAACTTAAATAAGAAGGGTGACAATATACAGCCTTGACGTGCTCTTTTTCCTATTTGGAACCAGTCTGTTGTTTCATCTTCTTAAAAGGCAGGTCAGGTGGTCTGGTATTCCCATCTCTTTCAGAAATTTCCAGTTTATTGTGATCCACACAGTCAAAGGCTTTGGCATAGTCAATAAAGCAAAAATGTTTTTCTGGAACTCTTGCTTTTTTGATATATGTATATAAACATGCACAAATAACATAATATATATTTCTGTATACAAATATAAATGTTTGTATACACATCAAGAAGAGAGCCCATATACAAATACAATTTACATATTAATGTATGTATATACATATATATATACAAATAATTTACTGTCACCAAATAGAAATTTACCATATACAATATGAATATGCCTTAACTTTCAATATTATGCACATATATATTAACACATACATACACACCTATTGTATGTTATTATTTGTTGAGAGTAAATAATTTCTAATATTAGAAAAGGAAATACAATAATAATAGAATAGACTAATAGAATGCTCCTCTGAAAGAACTGAAGTTCCTCTGACACTGGAGTCACCCCAAGTCCCAGAGTTAGAAGAAAGAACCATGGTGTTCAGCACCATGGACAGTGGTACATTTGCTCTAGTCACACTGTGACTACAACATTCGGAACTCCAATATTAAATTTGTTACTGTAGTGAGGGATGATAGAAAGGAAAGATAGCCTTCACTCAAGGGCTATATGACTTCCATATCAACAGTGGTATACCCATGAACAAGGAAACCTGAAACTACAGCAGACACCAGGATACGTGTGCTGTTGCATATAAATAGCAACATCAGCTGCAGAATCACCAGGTTTTTATAATATGGATCTGTTGGCTATAAGGTCTATATAAAGAGCTTGTGTGCATGCTCAGTCCTTCAGTTGTGTTCGACTCTTTGTGACCCTATGGACTGTAGCCTGCCAGGCTCTTCTGTTCATGGGATTGTCCAAGCAAGAATACTAGAGTGGATTGCCATTTTCTCCTCCAAGGGATCTTCCTGAATTGGGGATTTAACCCACAGCTTCTGCATCTCCTGCATTGGCAGGTGGATTCTTCACCACCTGGGAAGCCCTTAAAACGAGCAGTAAACTCCAAATATTATCAATACAATGAGTGAAACATGGCATATTGTCTATGAGGCAAAAGCTGACTCAGTGAAACTTAAGTCATGATGTGACTAAAGGGAAATTCCAGGAAGGGAGACAGTAGAAGAAGCTGAAGAGCTGGATGAAGTCTGAACAAAGTATATGAGCTGTCATGCCAACATCTGGCAGTATGGCACATGAGGGAACCATTGCTCATGCACAGAACACATCACATAGCTCATGGGATCACAGCAAGAGACAAAAGGAGAGGTGTTTACTACTAAGGAAAACTCTTTCTGCTGCCTCTTTTCTTTCACCTTAATTTAGCCCACATCCTTAAATTCTACTCCATCCTTACTCTCACCTCTTCAGATAACTCTACCAGAACATGGGCTTGATTTACTCCCTTCAACCTAATCATCTGTCCTACCTGTTGATTAATCAATTCAGTCACTTATTAATTCAACAAATGTTTACTTCAGTTCAGTTCAGTTCAGTCACTCAGTCATGTCCAACTCTTTGTGACCCCATGAATCACAGCACGCCAGGCCTCCCTGTCCATCACCAACTCCCAGAGCTCACCCAGACTCACGTCCATTGAGTCAGAGATGCCACCCAGCCATCTCATCCTCTGTCGTCCCCTTTTCCTCCTGCCCCCAATCCCTCCCAGCATCAGAGTCTTTTCCAATGAGTCAACTCTTTGCATGAGGTGGCCAAAGTACTGGAGTTTCAGCTTTAGCATCATTCCTTCCAAAGAACACCCAGGGCTGATCTCCTTCAGAATGGACTGGTTGGATCTCCTTGCAGTCCAAGGGACTCTCAAGAGTCTTCTCCAACACCACAGTTCAAAAGCATCAATTCTTTGGTGCTCAGCCTTCTTCACAGTCCAACTCTCACATCCATACATGACCACTGGAAAAACCATGGCCTTGACTAGACAAACCTTTGCTGGCAAAGTAATGTCTCTGCTTTTCAATATGCTGGTTGAAATAGGTTGGTCATAACTTTTCTTCCAAGGAGTAAGCGTCTTTTACTTTCATGGCTGCAGTCACCATCTGCAGTGATTTTGACTTAGCACCTACTATATGACAGAATCTCTTTTAAGCGTTTAAAAATTGCTCAAGCTACTAGACCATTGTGTTTATTATTTATTCATTCATCTAGTAACTCAATAATCACTTAATGAGACCCAAGTGTTACAAAGTGTTAGTTGCTCAATCATGTCCAACTCTTTGCAACCCCATAGACTGGGGCCCACTGGGCTTCTCTGTCTATGGAATTCTCTCAGCAAAAATACTGGAGTAGGTTGCCTTTCCCTTCTCCAGGGGATCTTCCTTCTGAACCCAGGGATTGAACCCAGGTCTCCTGCTCTGCAGGTAAATTCTTTTTCATCTGAACAAAGAGACAAACTCTGTAATCAAGGATCTGTCAGTGGAGTGGGTGAGGCAGGTATGGAAAAGACATCATAGTACAGCGTGATAAGTCACCACAGAGAGAAAGGATGTTAGGTGAAGGCAGAGGAAGAGTTATCGACACCGTTGAGGATTTTGGAAGCTGCTCCAACCTCAAATATATACTGAGCATTTCACATGTGGCCAAAATTATGCTAGGCATTTTCACTCTTTAGTATTCAAAGCAATCCTATGAAGTTGATGACAAAAGAGGAAACTGAGGCTCATGTTCACTCCCCATGTAAGTCAGAGAGGCTGCAAGTGGCAAAGCTGGGACTCAACACCATTGACTTGAGTCAGGGTTTTTCAACTCAGCCTGGCCCCCTTCCAAAAGTCTCCAGAGGGGCTGCATTTGAGTAGAGCCTTGAAGAGCAAGTGAGATTTTGTCATGCTGCCACCTGTGAAGTGGCAGAGATGACAAAGAAACCAAGCCAGGTGAAGGGGCAGAGGGGCTCCCACCAGGCGATGAGCAGCCCCCCACTGCCACCCTCAGGGGATTTCTCACTGCTTCTCTGATGAGGACCTGTGTGCCCCAGGGTGGTTTCCCTGGCAGCATGAACCCCCCTGATGCCCTGACCCATCTTTGCCTGTCACATTCTTCTTCATAATTGGGTTGGCTGCTGCTCTCTGCTTACCTGATTAGTGGGTTCACTAACCTAGCAGAAATGGGATCTGAGAGGATTAAAATGTGAAGAAAAAAAAAAAAAGATAATACAAATTGAAAACGGCGGCTTCTCCAGCCGAGTTTTGGATTAGAAGTTGAGAAAGAGAATCAGAAAATTAAAAAATGTGAAGGACAAGGTTAAAATGGTGATCGGGATAAGTCTTTTTGTAGCCAGGCATCCTTGCATGCTATGGTTTCACTGTTTTGTATCAGTTCTCCAGGGAAAAGCACAAATGCCTTTTGCCTGGCTCTCAGGTGTCTCCTATGATCTAAACACAGCCTCGCTTTCTGATCTTACACCCTACAACTTCCCTTTCTGCTCCCTCTTCCCTGTGTAGATCTCCTCATTTACTACATTTGGCTCTCTGTGCCCATAGATTTCTTTCCCCAGATTTCACATCTCTGCTACCATGATTTTCCTGCTCTTCCCTTTTGCTGAAATGCAGCCTCCTTTCAAAGTCTTAAGTCTTCCACCATCTCTCAGGTGAAGTCATCTCTCTCTCCCTAAAGCCTGTTGCACTTTGTCTATCTCACCAAGTGCTTGGTACTTTTGTGACTCTAAATAGTATAGTTTATATCTTTTCTCCCTTGGTGGACTGGAGGGCTGAAAAAAACACAGAGAGCTGGAGCAACACCCTCCTCAATGAAAATGGCCTTTTATTATTTACAAAAGTCTCTTTTGTATGAATGAGTAGGTAAATGAGTCAATAAATTGAACTAAACGATGAACCATCCAGGCAACCCTTGATTATGTTGTTCACTGACTTAAAGTCCCTCTGGGCTTTCCAGCCTCCGAGGACGAGATGCTCAGCATCCCTGAGCAAGTAGCCTTCCTCTCTCGCCCCTACTCCTGTGCCCCATCCCTTCCCTAGGCACCCGTCTCTGGGATTTCACAGACCCCAGGTGAGCATGCCAGAGCCCTCTATACCCCTGACTTGACTCCTGCCAAACTCTGCCTGAAATCTCATTCCCAACCCCTCCTCTCCTCCTCTTTTTATGGAAAATCAGACACATTCGGCCAGGTCGTTTATTTATAACATTCCCCTAGAAGTCTTCCCTCCTCGTCTAGTAATCCCTACTATTTCCATTGTCTTTGCCCAGATGTCCATTTTAGCATGTTAAGACTGTGTCAGAGTTTCTATGGTTGGTTTGTGTTGTTTGCTTTCTATCCATCAGTTACCCACACTGAGGATGGGTTCTTCCAGGGCAGAGACTCGGGAATTTTCCATCGTGGTTATGGTGAACATTGATTAAGCTCTTACTATGTTTGAGCCTGTGCTCATGATCTCATAAAATCACCAGAGCAAGACTCCTGGGGTGATGTCACACACGTGCACTTGAATGCTCCCCCAAGCATGTTGGACCCACGCTTCATGCTCATAAGGGCTCCATTGTACCACCCGCTTTTGTGGTTTTTGTCAGCCCAGGCGTGAGGGATGTCCTTGCTGCCCAACATTTGCAAAGATGAGAGGACAGGCATAATGAACTAGTTCACTTCTTCACATTATTTACAAAGTGCCTTCTTGAGGTGTTTATAGGCATTACCTCAAAAGCACCATCATGTCTGCTGTTCTACAGATGAGGAAACCAAGGCTCAAAGGAAGCCAATTAGTTTGCCTAATGGCATGTGCTTGGACAGACGTAGACCAAGACCCATAGACCAGACCAAAATGCTGACCTCCAGATTCAAGAACTGACCTTTCTAACCCTCCATCAACCCAAATGGGTCACAATTTTGTTATTATTATTATTATTATTATTGTTGCCCAAATCATGGGGAATGTTAACTAAATATTCAGGAGGTTTCATAAGGCATTGAGAGCTCAACCTCGATCCTCAAATATCTGGACTCCCAGAACATCCACCAGAAGTGAGTGCCCCTCCCATCACTAGGACAACCTTCTTAGTTCATCACTAAGGAAACCTTCAGTAAGAGAAGGTTTACTCACAAGCATGCGCTCCCACTGGAGAGTGGACACTGCCCTCTGCCTGGGCTTACTGACCATATTCAAAGTGCACATTCAGGCCAGGAGCTGCAATGGGGGCTGCAAACCTCCCACTGACATTGTGCTGAGAACCAGCAGTGCTCATCTCATCAGTTTAGGAAGTCACCTTTGGGGGAAGACCTAATGGTCACTTTACTTAGCCTCCCTTAAAGTTATTCAATCTCGGTTTTCTCATCTGCGTGAAGGACCTAAAAATTGTGCTCTGATGAAGAATATGTCACAAATTAAACAATGCAACAGAAGCATTTTGTGTGCCGTCAAATGCTCTATGAGCATCGTTCCACTTCCTGTTCTAGTCAAACTTTGTTCCCAGCTGGAGAAGAACCAGAGCCATAAATATCTGTCTTTCTGAAGCCACTGCCTTCCCCTAAAGCCTTTTATGGCAAGATAATTTCAACCAAAAATCCCAAAAAAGTCAACAGATGTGGTATATTACAGAGAAAAAGCCAATGTGGCTAGTTCCTAAGAAATAAAGGAGATAGAGTGTGTGTTCATTTGCTCTTTGTTACCCCATGAACTGTAGCCCACTAGGTCCCTCTGTCCATGGATTTCTCCAGGAAAGAATACTGGAGCGGATTGCCATTTCTTTCTCCAGTGGATCTTCCTGACCTAGGGATAAAACCCGCATCACTTGCATCTCCTTCATTGGCAAGCAGATTCTTTACCACTGCACCATTTGGAAAGCCCCAAAGGAGAGAGAGTGAGGAGAAAACGTCTGAGGAGGCTGGGGCCAGAACAGGTACAGAATCCAAGGTGAAGGAAGGAACTTGGAGTATATTTGTCTTGACTTGAGAAGGCAGAGGGAGGTTGAAAGCATGAGGTGTTTTGACACAATTTGGATGCTCAAGGATGTCTTCAGGAGGCTGTGAAAATGAACTGGAGAGTGTCAAGAGTTAAAGGTGAAAGGCTTGTTAGAAGCCAGTGTATCATCCCAGTGAGATAAGATGTCTCTAGGAGTAGAGATTTAACAGGGATGTGGTGGGAGGTGGCGAGATTCTGGCTGTATGTTAGAAGCAGAGCCAACTGTACTTCCTTTCAGCATACCCAGATGGAAACCTAATTAATTCTCCATGGAAAACCAAAGATTAAAGGATTACTGCCTTCTGCAGTGGTGAAAAGTGAGGCTGAGACCCCTTGTCCCCAATGAACTCATTTGAGGACACAAATAACTTCATTATATATTGTTATATCTTAGAGTCATGGTGTGAAAAGGGCTTTGGAGAGTCCATATCCAATATCTTCATTTGTTCCTTAGACATGTAAGGCCAAGCCCTAAGGGTCAGCCTTCCCATTCAGCTGAGCAAGGAACAGCTTGAATCAGAGAGACCCAAGGTCTCCTAATTGCTGGTCTGATACTTGGTCTTCAATGTCAGCAAAGGGGTATGAACACTAATATCAATAACAACCTCAGTGTTAAGTACAAATCTGGGGTCCTTAATGGCTTCTCCTTATGTGAACTCAGAAGAACTTATACTTGACTCGGTTGCCCCAACCAACAAACCTGGGGCCAGGATAAATTTTTCGATCTAAAGTCTATTGACTCTATCCTGACCAAGCCACATATGCTGGTTGTTCACTACACACACCCAGCATCTACAACGTACGTGCTCTGAGGTGCATTACACTGGGTCCCATGCACTGAAAAGCCCAGGAAAGTAGAACCCACCTGATCCCTGGTCTCACTGAGATATCAAGGACATCTTTCCTGCTTGATCAGTGGAGTCATGCAGCATGGCTATTACAACTTTTGATGTAATACACAAGGAAGAACCACAGACACAAGGATATTCAGAAGTTTACTTATATTCTGAGTCTGCGGTGGGCGGTCACTTCTGGGCCCCAAGCCAAGTACAGGTGCAGATCAAAGAGAAGCTTGTGCAGGGGATCTAGGCAGCTTTCCTGGCCCCTGTTGGTGTGAGCAGAATAACAGGATTTTGAAAAATTTATCCTGCCCCCAGCTTTGTTGGCTAAGTCAACTAAGTCCAGTATAAGTTCTTCTGAGCTCACATAAGAAGAAGCCGCAAGGCCCCCAGATTTGTATGTAAGACTTTTTAGGATATTCAAGCACAAAAAGGCCATGGACTGGCATGGAGGTGGCAGGGGTAGGGGTGCATGGGTGGGGCCACGGGGAGGAGAGAAGCAAGAAACAGGAGAAAAAGAGAAAGCCACATCAGTCAGAGAATGTACTCAGAGTGAAAAGGGGAGAAAGGTAACCCGAGAACCCTGGGCTCCATCTGCTCAGACTCTGAGGATAAAGGCGACAGGGGATTAGGTGATCTGACGGGCCACAGCAGGGGCTCCGGGCCCCCAAGTGCACACAGCATAAAAATGCCACTTATTAGTCCTGTGCACGGTAATTATATTTAATACTGACCCTGATTCCTTTTGTCCATGGGAAATAATAAAAGCTGCTCTGTTTGAGCCTGAGGATCTTAAGTGACTCATTAGCGACTCTTACTTCTGTCCTGGCTGGCAGAGGGAATAAGACAAAGGAGAGCCGGGGGCATGAGTGTTCATGTTCTGCAAGAGATGGTTCTGAAATCTTTTCATCCGGTGAGGAAAGAAGGTTTGGGGAGAGCAGAGTTCAAACAAGGACCCAGATCCTGGCTCAGTTATTCAATAGCTAGGTGACCAGGACTTTACTGGTGGTCCAGTGGGTAAGATCTACCTACCATTGCAGGGGACATGGATTCCATCTCTAGTCCAGGAAGGTCCCACATAGCATGGGGCAACTCAGCCACTGGGCCACAGCTACTGAAGCCCATGGGCCTAGAGCCCACGCTCGACAACAAGAGAAGTCACGGCAATGAGAAGCCTAGACACAGCCATGATGACTGATGACTGAGCAAAAGATAAACAAGCAAAACTGAAAAAGAATAGCTACGTGGTCTTGGGCAGGATGTTTAAATGCCCTGAACCTCTGCTTTCTCATGGGCTTCCCTCATAGCTCGGTTGGTAAAGAATCTGCCTGCAATGTGGGAGACGGGTTTGATCCTTGGGTTGGGAAGATCCCCTGCAGAAGGGAAAGGCTACCCACTCCAGTATTCTGGCCTGGAGAGTTCCATGGGCTGTATTGTCCATGGGATTGTAAGGAGTCGGACATGCCTGAGCGACCTTCATTCACTCTGCTTTCTCACAGAGAAGTCTGGTGGACCACAGTCCATAGGATCACAAAGATTCAGACACAACCGTAGCAACTTAGCAAGCACACACGCACACACAGAATGGTGATTGCACTTGGAAGATGTTTCAGAAATGCAAACCCAGAGATCAGTAAAGCATTGCTGGCTCTTTATGCTGCTGCTGCTGTTTAGCTGCTAAGTCATGTCTGACTCTTCTGACTCTGTGACCCCCATGGACCATAGCCCACCAGGCTCCTCTGTCCATGAGATTTCCCAGACCAGAATACTGTAGTTGGTTGTCATTTCTTTCTCCAGAGGGTCTACCTGACTCAGGTATTGAACCCATGTCTTCTGCTTGGCAGGCATATTTTTTACCACTGAGCCACTTGGGAACCACATTGACTCTGGGTAATTAGTTGATAATAATGACAAGAATGGATGGTGTTTAACTGAGCACTTAGGATATACCAGGCACTTTCTTTGGATTAAATTGATTTCATCCTCATGACAAACTAAGTTTCTTCTGATTTATTCTCTGCATGAGGAAACTTGTCCAAAGCTACACAGCTACCAAGCAGTGGGGTGAGCACTCAACCCAGGCTGCCTGACCCAGAGCCCCCAATATGAGGACATGAAAAGTTATTGCCTGCAGAAATCTAGGGACTGTGGCAGAACATGGAAATGCCTCCAGGAGACACAAGGAGGAAGGAGGCATATATCCTGGAAGTGAGGAGGGAATAAGTCTTCATGGAGCCTTGGGGAAGGCTTCATGGAGGAGGGCCAGCTCACCCAGCAGCCAGAAGCATGGAAGCATTGCTCCCTCCTTCATTAGAATTGTCTTCTCCCTCTGTCCTCAGCAGTCCTGGAAATACCTGGACCTTTCTTGGTCTCCTTCTTTCAGATCTTAATTCTGTATATGTGGTTCTGATTATTGGATGATTAACTCACTTTTCTTTTGGTTTGCCTATAATACTTCCACTTATACAAGGCACACTTATATACCAAGCATGGTATTCATCTCTTTACATTTATTCTGACTGTAACCTGCAGAGTGGGGATTGTTAGCACCATAAGTCAAGGGAAGAGACGGAAGCAGGGAGATTGTTTCCTGTCCCTGAGTCTGCAGACAGCAACGGACATGTGCCCTGGACCCCTTGTTCCCACTTCAGGGGTCCTTTCAGACATTCCAGCGGTGGTTAACCTCCATCTGGAGGGGTGTTCTGAACCCTTTGCTAGATTCATGAACAGTAATCCCTCACCCTCTCCATCTCCTATGAGGCTATTTCATGCCTCCAAAAATTGATTTTGCTGTAGGATATTTTATATAAATTTTTCTTCCAATTGGCAAATTAATACCTGCTATTGGAGGAAATGTGTACAAATCAGAGGATCATACATATAATACTAAAATTCTGACATCCAGATGTTACCTTCACTAGCTTTTGGATATTTTTCTCTCCCTTGAATGCTGTTTTGGCAGATAGATGATATCATCCTGTAGGTGAAGGTGGATCCTGCCTTTTCTACCTAAGAGAGTGCTGAGAAATACCCAACACATCAACAATCGTTTTCTACATTTCACTTTCACTCATTAATGTTTTTACAGAAACCAACATATGAATAGACATGTAAATTTTTAAAAATGAGACTTCCTCTTAATTTCGGATAATTTACTAGAGCAGATTTTCAGCCTTATGGTTGCTACACACATGTGTATGTCTTCCCTGCAGTTCAATGGTTAAGACTTCGCCTTCCAGTGCTGAGGGTGCTGGTTCAGCCCCTGGTCGGGAAGCTAAGATTGCACATGCCTCACAGCCAAAAAATCAAACATAAAACAGAAGAAATACTGTAACAAATTCAATAAAGACTTGAAAAAAGGACATGTGTTTTTAAGACTCCTAATGGGCCTCTCAGGTGGCTCAGTGGTAAAAGAGTCCACCTACCAATGCAGGAGCAGCAGGAGACGCGGGTTTGATCCTAGGTCAGGAAGATCCCCTAGAGGAGGAAATGGCAACCCCCTCGTGCCTGGAGATTTTCGTGCCTGGAGATTTTCGTGCCTGGAGAACCCCATGGACAGAGGAGCCTGGTGGGCTACAGTCCACGGGGTCACAAAGAGTCGGACTTGACTGAGCACCTATGCAAGACTCTTAATATATAATTTAAAACAATTAAGCACTCACTGCCTGTCAGCTGCCACCAGGCTGTGGGTTAATTTTTATTATGTGATTTAGTCCACATAAAAGCCTTGAGAAAGCAATATCATCCTGCCCCTTTCACACATGAAGTTCCCCAGGCTCGGCGAGGACAAGCTTGTAGCCTTAGGCTGCATTCCAGAAACAGTCACAGCCACCTGCACTGTTACCTGGATGAAAATATCCTGGCTTGTTTAGACACTTCTCCCTGGCTCCCATAGATGCATGCGGGGCTTCTTTGTGATGATATATTTTATTGATCCCTCTATCTGTCTGGTCAAAAGCAAATTATACTGGGCATATTTAGAAATACAGCAGGGATGCTAATATACATTTCTATAGTGCTTCTAAGTGAGAACATTTTGATATACAATTTTTAATTTCATCCACCAAAAAGAACCTCAAAGGAAGGATGGCTAACTACCCTTATTTTTTCCAAGCTTGGCTTTGACTACCCAGTCAACAGCAGAGTTTGCCCTTAAATACCAGTCCCCAACTTTAATACCTCCCTGCTCAGCACAATCCCAGACCTTGAATGCAAAAATAAATCAGAACTGAAAGCATCAGTTTAGTTCAGTCGCTCAGTCATGTCTGACTCTTCGCAACCCCATGAACTGCAGCACGCCAGGCCTCCCTGTCCATCACCAACTCCCGGAATTCAATCAAACTCAGGTCCATCGAGTTGGTGATGCCATCCAGCCACCGTTATGTTCATATAAAAACTTGAATGAATATTCATGGAAGTTTTATTCATATTAATCCAAAACTGGGAACAACCCAGATGTCCTTCAACAGGTGATTGGCTGAAAACATTGATACACTTAGACCATGGATTGCTACTCCGAGACAAAGAGAAGCAACAATTGACACAGGTAACAACTTAGATGGTTCTCCATGGAATAGTGCTGAGTGAAAAGGCGGAAGACCAAAAGGTCACATGCTGTTCGATTTTATTTATACATAGCATTCTTGAAATGACAAAATTATCGAGATGAAAAATCAATGAGTGATGGCCAGGGTTTAGTGATGAGGCAGATGGAAATAGGAGGAAGGTGGATGTGGTTATAAAACCTCCGCATGAGGTCTCCTCATGGTGATGGGACTCTCGACTGCGGTGGTGGATACAGGAGTCTACACAAGTGATGGATTTGTATAGAACTAAACACACACAAGAATCCAAGTCAAACTGGGGAAGTGAGAAAGACTGGCGAGTTGTATCAGTGGCAAAGGTATTCCACTTGTGATATCATACGATAGTGTTAGAAAATGTTGCCATGAGGAGAAACTGGGTTAGTCCACACTGGGTCCCTCTGCATTATTTTTCACAGCCATTTATTCATTGGAAAAACTCTCTCAATAAAAATTTTCCTTAGTATATGTATGGCTCAGTCCCTTTACTGTCTACCTATAACTATCACAACATTGTTCATCAGCTTTACTTCGATATAAAATAGTTAAAAAATAGATTAGAAGGATGGAGGACAATTATTTTTTTTCACCCTCAATGAGAATGATTTTTGTGTTATATTTCAGTGGACTTCAGTGGTCTCAAGCATCCTTCCTACTGAAACTTTGCTTAGGGAAACTCTAGAATGGGTTTAGGGTTCTAGGAAACATATCTGTCGGTGGGTGGGAGTGACCCCAGCCACAAGCACGTCATGACTGAAAGGTTAAGATCATGGTCTCCGCCTTTTCTACCAGCCCACTCATTCCAAGAGCTCACAATCTTGGAATTCGAAGAGTTCGAACTTAAAAAAAAGATGACAGTTTCACTTCAATGTTTTCTAATTTTGCTGTAACTACTACCAGCTGTGGGTTAATGGAGACCATATTCCGGGAGACATCCTGGGGCCTTTTCATGTTTTCCAGTTGCCCGAGAGCTGACAAGGTTAAATAAAAGGGGGAGAACAGGGAGAGCAGGGCCTGATTTTACGCGCTGGTTTTCAGGGCTGCGCTGTGTCTTGCTCCAGCATCTTCAGACACTGGAGCTGAGTGGGGTTTCTGGCTCTGAGTCTGAAGCACAACAGAGGACCTGGCAGGACTTGCTTTGCGGCTGCCTCTGCAGTCAGCTGTCGGCAGTATCCAGATTCGAGCGGTGGGGAACCTCCGTCAGCTGCTCTCATTAACCTTGGTCCATCTCCCTGGGTTAAGCTGGAAATGTGATCCACACACCAGACCCAGGGGGAGAGAGAGAGAATCTTTTATTATTTTTTTTAATTTTGTATTGGTGTATAGCCGATTAACAATGTTGTGATCGTTTCAGGTGAACAGCAAAGGGACTCAGGCAATTATATACATGTATCCATTCTCCCCCAAACTCCCCTCCCAACCAGGCTGCCACATAACACTGAGCAGAGTTCCATGTGCAAAAAATACAGTAGCTCATGGTTGGTTATCCATTTTAAATATAGCAGCGTGTATCTGTCCATCTCAAACTCCCTAAGAATCCCTTTCCCGCTGGCAACCATAAGTTTGTGAGAGAGAGAGAGAATCTTACTGTCCAAGAAACTCTGCATGGTTAGTCTGTCTTGGAGCCGTTCACCTTCCTCTTCGGTGATTCCTCATAGCTCAGTCAGTAAAGAACATGCCTGCAAACCAGGAGACCTGGGTTCGATCCCTGGGTCAGGAAGATCCCTGCAGAAGGAAATGGCTACCCACTCCAGTAGTCTTGCCTGGAGAATATCATGGACAGAGGATCCCGGTGGGCTACAGCCCACAGGGTCGCAAGAGTCAGACACAACTGAGCAACTCAACCACCACGACCACCACCCTCCTCTCAGCAAACACCAGGAACCAGTGATGCTCCAGGTCTCCAGAGGTTTGGATCTGCCTCCCTCTTGCTCGGCATTCACATTCATGCCCCGAATTAAATCTCCAAATAAAGCTCTAGGGCAGGCGAGGGTTAGCATCCCCACTTCAGATGAGTAAAGTGACAGAGAGAGGTGTGGCATGTGGCCCAGGACTGCTTGGCACCAAACAACACATCCAGGACAGGAATCCACAGCATCTCAACTACAAGACACTTGCAAATACATCATTCAAAGCTCTAATAATCATTAGAAAGTCACTGCTACAGGAGAAAGTTCTGTATTAGAGAAAGAACATGGAGGAGAGGCTGGGGGCGTGGGAAGATAGCTGGCAAACTCGAACCTTTCCTGCCAGGCAGGCAGTGTGTTTGTGCTTTCCCACATTATCTCATTAAATCCACTTGAGAGGGTCTGTAATACAGAGAGTATGATCTCTGTTGAAGGGAGAAATGGGCTCCTGATGAGGAAATGTAATGGACCAAGGTCATGAAAAATATGAAAATCCGGGTACACTGATGTGGGCTCCCAGGGCCCTGCCCATTTCAATCATGTAATCATAGGGCAGTTTTTACTTCCTGAGTCCACTGAAGGCATTACGCCCTCATTTCTTAAATGGAGAGGCTAATATTGTGTTGATGAAAAAGTTATTTCAGGTTCTTCTGTAACATCTTACAGAGAAACTCCAATGAACGTTTCGTCCAACCCAAATAACCACTGGACATCAGAGATGCCCCACACGTAACCCTGTGAGTGGAAGCCTGATACCCTCTACCCATCAAGTGCTCAGCACTGAAAACAGCTTAGAGTTACTGTCCTGGGAGCAAAGGGGTGCCTGCCATGAGGAAGTGAAGCTCGTTAGCAGGTCACCTGAGCACTCATGCATCGAGAAAAGGACCTTAGGAAAAACAGCACAAAGTCTGAGTTCAATTGTCACATTCCCCCGAAGTCTCCCTTGTCACTCACCTGCATCCCAGTCTTCCCGTGGCTCCCCATGATCCTGGTCCTCTCTCTGTGAGGGCTCAGAGCGGCACGTGGCCTTCCCGAGCTCAACGCCATCCCTACTTAGCAGGGACCCTATCACCTCCCTACATCCCCACAGGGCCCTGTCCAAAATTCACATCGAAGGCTGCAGCCAGCCCCATTGAGATCAGAGCAGTCCACTCGAGTTTCTCTGGCTCTGGAGGCGGATGGTAGAGCGCAGGGTATGCGGGCACGCATGCGCAGCTCGGTAACGTAGCAGGAAAAGGGTGGTTGCCACTCCCAGGCCCTATGCGATCTGCTCAGCGGCCCTGGGCACGCTCTCGTGTCTTCCAGTAACCTCCAGTTAACACCATAGATGGGACAAACTGTTTGGAGTCTGCAAACAGATCCTCGCGCCCATTTCTCCCACAGAGGGCCTTGACTCCTTGCCTCTGCAGCCCTCAGAAGCCAGCCTATTGCTCCCATCCCCACCTAGGATGGGCTGAGAAGGGAGTGGGGTGGTCTTCCCACTCCCCACCTGGGGCCTGGATCCCATGCCCCATCTGCATACCGGGCACCCAGTGTGCGGGCCAGGGGCTGGGAAACAAGGCTAGTGGAAACAGACATTATGTCCCCAAGAGAGCAGCCACGTGGCCGCACCCTCCCCCGTGTCTCCATCCCATTCTTCCTCCTTTTCAAAGTCCTGCTGGCTCGTGGGCCTTGGTTCACTCCAGCTCCATCCAGGCTTGTGTCCTCTCTGCCCTTTCCCTCTCCCTCTCCTTCATGTCCTCTCCCCTCTGACTCTCTCCTGGGTCCCTCTGCCTCTGGGTGGCCTCCTCTCCTTCTTCCATCCCCAGGTCTGGGTGTCCAGCCTCCATCCACGGGTGTCCATCTGGCCTCTGTCCCCTGTGGCTCCCTATCTTCTCTCTTCCCTGCACCCCCACTCTACAAAGTGCCTGGATTCTGCTGTACAAAGTAGGGCCTTTCATCCACAGGGGCCTGACCCCAACACAATGTTGCCTTTGTCCCAGGGGTTCTCAGCCAAATGGAGACAGGGGCGTGAGTGTTCCTCTCTGCCAAGCCCTGTCCACTTTTGCTGGCCCATCATTGTTCTGTTGTGTCTCTGAGACCGTCCCCCAACCACCTCCAACCCCCCTCTCCTGCACACACACACACACACACACAGACATAAACACTCACACACACAGCAGCCTCACCAACTCCAATCCCAACTCACAATCCAGGGAGAGCAAGAGGCAAGAGGTTTGACTCCATCCATCATCCTTAGTGTTATTATTTTAGGAATATTAAGGCTCTGTTGCAATATTTCTGAGTGAAGAAATGGGCAGACAGTTCTCACAGAGAATATACGTCTTTAGAACATGCCTGAAATGGACCAATAGATAACATCCTGTGTAATTACACATTTCCTAAAGAGTCATATTCCCTGTGCTTGAGAAGGGAAATCACTGGCCTTAGTCCCAGTTGGGCAAGGTTGCTGACATTTGCAACATGCATTGGAATGAAGTAAAATAAATACTACATTGGGGTCAGACATTGTAGTGGACAAAGTTGAAAAATGTAGTGGTCGGAGAACCAGGGGTCAGAGCACGATGGAAGTTTTAGGTCTTGTTCTCCATGGTCCTCTCTGATGCTCGCTGGAGAAACAGGGTGATCCAGAACACCACACCCTAAGATGGACATGGGCAAACTGGACCATGCCCAGAGGAACGTGGTCAGAGGAAGAGCCTTCTCTAGTCTCTGCCTTAGACTCTTTGAATCGAGGCTGTTCAGCCAGCACACAGGGGCCTAAGAAGGAGTTATCTTAAGATCTGAGAAAGTGCTGCAAAGAAGTGGGAATAGACTTGTTCCAGGTAAGTCAATGAAAGCAACTCATCAACTCGTTCAACAAGTATCTATTGAGATATTTCTCCATGTCAAGTGTGAAGCGCAGAACTGGGGACTCAGGGGAAGACAGAATACAGTCTGTCTTCGTTTAGCTTAAAGTCTCCAGAGAAAGATTCCACTGGACAGTGGGATCTAAGGAGGAGGCCAGCTCTAAGGAGTAAGTCCAGGGAGGACTAGGACCCATGGCAAGGAGGGAAGATCAGAAAGAGATAAGCTTCACTCAACCCAAGGAAGAATGCACTGAGAGGCAGAGGGGTCAAGCAAATTGCTGGGATGCTATAGGGAGGGTTGATCCTCCTATTGTCTGAGGGTGTGTGTGTGTGTGTGTGTGTGTGCAATAACTGCATCTTCTATGAAAAATGCTACTGAGGACTGCAGGCTCTATGCAGTGAGGTTGGACTTTTCACACTTGAAGATCCATCACAAATCTGGCCATTTCTAAAACTCAGGGAGTAAAACTACTGATGATCATGGTGTATCTTCTAATAAAACTGCTTTTAATGGTGTTTCTCACCTGGGCAGCGCAGACAAGTGGGACAAGGCTGTGTCCAGCCTCTCACAGATCCACGTGTCTCTTACACTGGCCACCATTGGCTCTGCAGGCCCAGGAAGATGCCTCAGCTTCCTGCCTCTGACATATGGGGAAGAGTAGTAGGCCAGCTTTGTAGGATTTTTGTGATAACTAAACAAGATATGATATACAGAAAATCTCCAGCATGGTCCATGGCACATACTAGACATTGGGTGATGGGTTGCTATTATGATTTGTCATTAGTATTATTATTACTCCAGTCATGAAGTCATAGTATCACAGAAAATATTCAGTTAGAAATTATTAAAGTGGCATTACTAAACATTGGAAAATTATGTAACAGAAAAAAATCCTATTTATACTATTAAAAACTACATTTTAAAATATCTAAGAAGAAAATGAACAATGAAGCATCCAAAAAGTCTATGTAGGAAACTAGAGAGAAGTCTTGATTATTTAAAAAAATAAATAAATAAATAGAGACACTCGATATCCTGGGTGAGAAGATGCAATGATATAAAGATGTCAAGACATTCCAATTTAATCTACAAAAGCAATACAATCTCAATCAAAATCCCAATGGAGTCTTTTATGGAACTTGGCAAGACAGCAGTAAAATTAATCAGAAAAGAAAATGTACAAGAATAGTCAAAGAAGAAATTAATTAAGAATAATGGTAGGGACAGGTTGCCCTACAGATGGCACAAATAAGACTATAAAGCTACAATAATTAAAACTATGCTATTATTCCAAGAAGAGATGAATGGAGAAATGTAAGAGAAGAAAGAGTGAAGAAATGGTCCCACGTACATCTAGGAATAAAATGAGCAAAAATGAGGGCACGTCAAATTCATGGAGGAAAAATGCCTTTTGCAAAGAATGAAGTGATATTACCTGGTTGTCTATTTGGAGGAAAAGGTAATAAAATGCCTTTCTCATAATCTGTCCCCAGATAAGTTGTAGATGGATTTATTCATTCACTTTAGAAATATTCATTCAACATCTATGAGCTAGGGCCTCGCTAGGCACTTGGGTTCATAGTGGTAATGGGCTCATACATAGTCCTAGGCCCTGAACCAGTGGCTCTTCCAGCTGGGAGCTGGACAACGCAGAAGGTAATAAGATGTCATTACAGCTGTGAGAAGTGCTGGGAAAAAACCAACATGTTTCTATGGCAAAAGATGACGGGTTGCTCAGTGGGTCTTTTAGCTGAAATGCCGGGTGGAGGAGACATGTGCAAAGTCAAAGACAGTGCTTTCCAGAAACCAAAGGAACCAGCTGGTCTGAGTATGGCACCTGAAGGCAGGGATGTTAAGAAATGGGATTGGAGAAATAAACGGGATTAGAAACCTAAATATCAAAAGAACACAGATTTGTAGAGGAAAATTCTGTTGATTCTGTTTCGCTGAGAGGTAGGGAGGAGCTTCCTAAGAAGGATGCAATACCTAAAAGACAGAAGAGCTATTTCATCCAGTAGAATAATAACTAGTACTACGACTACTGCTACTGGTATATGGCTATACTGCTGCTGCTGCTATACTACTACACTATGGTTATCATCACTGGCACTGCTGTGCTCCTACTACTTCTCTACTACTATACCTACTACTGCTACTATGCTGCTGCTGCTGCTGCTAAGTCGCTTCAGTCGTGTCTGACTCTGTGCGACCCCACAGATGGCAGCCCACCAGGCTCCACCGTCCCTGGGATTCTCCAGGCAAGAACACTGGAGTGGGTTGCCATTTCCTTCTCCAATGCATGAAGTGAAAAGTGAAAGTGAAGTCGCTCAGTCATGTCCAACCCTCAGTGACCCCATGGACTGCAGCCCTCCAGGCTCTTCCGTCCATGGGATTTTCCAGGCAAGAGTACTGCAGTGGGGTGCCATTGCATTCTCCGCTACCATGCTACTACTAATGAATTGCTGTACTTCTGCTACTACCACACTACCACTGTTACTGCCATTGCTACTTACTCGCACCACTGCTATACTGCTATACTACTGTGTATCCGTTGTATGACCTAATGCTGGTGCTGAAGCTCTAATGCTTTGGCCACCTGATGTGAAGAGCCAATTCATTGGAAAAGACCCTGATGCTGGGAAAGATTGAGGGCAAAAGGAGAAGAGAGTGACAGAGGATGAGATAATTGGATGGCATCAATGACTCAAGGGGACATGAATTCTGAGCAAACTCCAGGAGATGGCAAATGACAAGGAAGCCGGGTGTGCTGCAGTCCATGGGATTGCAAACGCTCAAACGTGACTCAGTGACTGAAAAACAACTGTGCTACTATCCTATCGCTGCTGCTACTACACTGCGACTATGCTGCTGTGCTGTTACCACTGCTACTGCTGTTACTGATCCTGTACTACTACTGCTGGAACACTACCCCTGCTGCCATTACTACCTCTAAGCCACTACGCCACCACTACTCTGATATTAGCACTACTATTATGCTAGTATTATACTAGCATATACCAGTTGCACTACCGCTGCAATTACCATACCACCGCTTCACTCCTATACTGCTCTACTACTCTACAGCTGCTGCTATGCAACCGCTACTATGCGCTCATGGTTTATGCCACTGCTGCTACTGTGCTAGTTCTGTGACTATACCCCCCTCCTCTTACTACTCTAATACTACTTCTAATACTACTACTGCTCTTTCACCACCACTACCATTACTACTACAATACGGTACCACCACTACCACTATACTAGTACTAACGTACTAATACTACCGCATTGTTGCTGTTGCAATTGCTCTATGACTACTACTAACACACTACTGCTGCTACTGTACTACTATTATTAGTATACAGCTGCTACTATATTACTATACTGCTACTACTACTCCAACAACTACTACAGTATTACGGCTGATACTCTACTACTGCTGCTGCTGCTGCTAAGTCGCTTCAGTCGTGTCCGACTCTGTGACCCCATAGAAGGCAGCCCATCAGACTCCCCCATCCCCGGGATTCTCCAGGCAAGAATACTGGACTGGGTTGCCATTTCCTTCTCCAATGCATGAAAGTGAAAAGTCAAAGTGAAGTCGCTCAGTCGTGTCTGACTCTAGCGACCCCATGGACTGCAGCCCACCAGGCCCCTCCATCCGGGGATTTTCCAGGCAAGAGCACTGGAGTGGGTTTTTACTGCTAAACAACCACAAACCCTACTACTGGCAGTAGTACCACAACTACACTGCTAGAAGACATAATTTACATAAACAAAGTTAAAAAATGGAGAACATATTTGCCATGAGTTATAATGATGCTAATATTTTAGAGTGCTTAATATGTGCTTTACAAAAGTTAGCTAAGTAAAGCTGCCAGAGGCAAACACTGTCGTCATCCCCACTGTGCAGATGAGGAAGCTGAGAGGCAGATCAGAGTTAGCTTGGCTGAGGTCACATGGAAGTCAGCAGAGGACCTGGGACCGAGTCAGGACTCAGTGTCCTTTCTCGTCTTGACCTCGCTCTGTTGCATTGCCAGTGTCGCCTTCTCATGCGTCTGTTCTTGTTATTGTTTAGTCACTAAGTCATGTCCAACTCTTTTGTGACCCCATGGACAGGGATTGGACCCCATGGACTGGGATTGGATCCCATGACCCCAGGATTCTCTGGGATTTACCAGGCAAGAATACTGGAGTAGTTTGCCATTTCCTTCTCTAGGGGATCTTCCAGACCCAGAGATCAAACCCTGGTCTCCTGCATAGGCAGGCCGGATTCTTCACCACTGAGCCACCCAGCAAGCTCCTCTCATGTGTCTAATTCAAAACAAATTCAGCTGCAGTGTTCATCCACCAAGACTAATGGGAAGTCCAGCGTCAGTATCTCATCCAGGCTGATTTTTCAGACACGAATCTGGTCCTGGGAAGTGGGCCAGGATGGTTGCTGCAGCCCAGTACTGGCCCAGGTCTGCACGGTCCAGTCCAACAACAGGCAACTTGTGGCTGACTCCCTCCTGCTGCATGAGCAAGTGCTCAGGCCTCACCTGCACCGACCCCAGCCATCCCTTCCGAGCTTCCCCGTTTCAGAGGGGCTGCTTCCTCTCCGGCTGAGGTTTCCATGTGGAAGTGCCTGTCACCCGTGTCCTGGGGGAATTTTCCTCCCCATTCTCAGGTTAAGCTATTCTCCTCTTCAGTTCACAGAACATCAGAACTCCGGCCCCTTGCCCCATAACTCAGACACATCCACCCTAACTGCCTCAGTGGGCCCAGACAGAAGAATCAAAGACCCGTTTAGGGAGGGCACCCGCCATCTGCAATGGTTTCCTCCCTGTGCCTGGGACACACAAAATCCTTCCGGCCCTGGGATTAGGGAGAGCCTGGATGCTAAAAGCAAAAGCTGGGGGAAGGAACAGCTTGGGGGTAAGGACAAAATTTGGGGAAATACTTGCCATTTCTTTAGGGAGCACCTATAGGTGAGAAAAATAAAAGAGGTATTTTCTCAATAGATTATTTTGCCACATTAATACCATAGTAAATTAGAGGAATCCTTTTTACCCACCTATGGGCTTCCCAGATGGCACTAGTGTTAAAAAACATATCTGCCAACGTAGGAGACACACGATCCATCCCAGGGTCAGGAAGATCCCCTGGAGAAGGAAATGACAACCCACTCCAGTATTCTTGCCTGAAAAATTCCATGGACAGAGGAGCCTGGTGGGCTACAGTCCGTGAAGCTGCAACGAGTCACACACAACTAAGCATGCACACACACACACACACACACACATACACATATAGAGTTAATGAGAGACAAACAAGTGAAAAGGCAGAAAAAGAATATTCGAAAGTTATAATGTTCAAACCAAGAAAAATAAACACAAGTGGCCAATAAGTCCATAAGAGGATGTGAAAACTTACTATTAATCAGAGGAATGAAAATTTTAAAATTGAGACACAATTGCTCTGATTGCAAGCCATTTTTAAAAATGTAATTGAAAAAACTGTTGAAAAGCAGGCATTTTGACCAAAGCTGATTGGAGTGAAAACTGATACCATTTTGGGAGAATCATTTGGCTTTTTAACAACAATGAAAAAGATGCATACTTTTGACCCAGCAAGTGTATTTTTAGGACTCTAAAAATGCTTGTACATTTGAACAAGTATATATAAAAAGAATATGCAACATGTCATACAATTATATAACATAAAATATGTATTTGAGTGATAGTTTTAGCAATGTTTGTCTACTAACAAAAATTAGAATGTTGGGGAATGGTTAATTCAATCTAAGCTATGTAAATTTTTGCTGCCATTAAAAAGTGTGCTCTGTGACCACTGAAATAGAAATTACATTATTAAGTGAAAATATATATATATATAAGTGAAAAGTGTAAACAAATGAGAAACCCAAGTAAACTTTGAGAGATAGATGAATGGATAGATAGATAACTAGATATTGATAAAACACAAATTATACCTTACATTAAAATGTGGATATATTTCGATGCCATTATGACATATACACATGTAATTATATGTTCATGCTAAATATATGTCCGTCTGGATAACAAACTGTTTCCCAGGCTGACATCTGCAGGAGCAGGATATAGAACTGTGTGTCCTGGGAAAGAATAGAAAAAATAATAAAGGAGACTTTCATTCTATGTTTCTCTGTCCTTTTATTTTTGTAATCGGTATTACTTTTTAACTTTAAGACAGTCTCCCAAAGTTAGCTCCGTTCCCCTCTGTGCGGAAATGCCTCCATGCCTTTTCCCTCACGTGTATCCGTTCATCACACACATCTCGTGGTCCTCTACCATCACTCGGAGACACCCGCATGCCTGCTAAGCTGTTTCAGTCTTGTCTGTCTGACTCGGTGCGACCCCCATGGAGTATAGTCCACCAGCCTCCTCTGTCCACGGGATTCTCCAGGCAAGACCAGTGGAGTGGGTTGCCACGGCCTCCTCCAGGGGATCTTCCCGACCCAGGGATTGCACCCATGCATCTTACATCTCCTGCATTATCACTCCTTTATCACTAGTGCTGCCTGGGAAGCACTCCCCCCAACACCAAGACCCCTAGAAGACCTCTGAGTGTGGAAGTCACATCCTCACAAGACAGCCTGTTCTGTCTTGACCTCTCCATCTGCAGGGAAGTGCTTCCCTTTCAGCAGAAGCTCTGGGGCCTCTGCCTGTGATACTGAATCTGCTGGCCCTTGCTGGCTGGGATCCGTGACAGCTTGTGGAGCCAAAGCCCTTCTGGGGACGGCTTCCCCATCAACTGAAACTCAGCACAAGTACAGTTGTTTCAGAAAAGCACCAAAGCAGGCCTCTGCTTGGGGAATACCCGCTGGGAGCTGGTGGTTTCTGTCTCTGGGGCTCTGCGTGGAAATTCCTAACCTCTTCTTTGCCCTCGGGCAGCTGTGGATCATCCCGTTTGCAGGGCCTGCTCTTGGGCCCACTGGCGCACCAGGCAGTCAACCTCAGGGGTGACAATCGTAAAGTATCTCAGCATGAACGGGGCTCCTTGTCATTCTACAGAGCTTCGCGCTCCCTGCCTAAAGCATCCTTTCCAAACAGACATCGCCTCCCCATGTTTCTGTTTCAGTGCTGGCAGGACAAGATCCAGGCCTCTGTGCCTGGCCTCCATCCTGCCGTCTCTGCTCTCACCTGCATCCTCACCTCCCATCTCTGCTGCAAAGGCAGCCCGAGGTCCAGGTAGGTGAGCTGTGTGCAAACTCCCTGATGGCTGGGCCCCTCACGCCCCTGCATCTACCTGCATGCTGCTCTGTCTCCAGGGTCCGCTTCCCACAGCGTCCCCTGTCTGTTCTTTGAAAGTGAAAGTGAAACTCTATCAGTCGTGTCTGACTCTTTGCAACCCCATGGACTATATAGTGCATGGAATTTTCCAGGCCAGAACACTGGAGTGGGTAGCCTTTCCCTTCTCCAGGGGATCTTCCTGACTCAGGGATCAAACCCAGGTCTCCCGCATTGCACATGGATTCTTTACCAGCTGAGCCCTGGGGAAGTCTGTCCTTAGAACTCAGCTTCTCTTCTAGAAGCCTTCCCAGGTGGCAGCCTCCAAGGGTAGGTTAGAGGACCTCCTCTAGGCCCCCGCAGCCCCCTGCCAGGCCACCTGTTGCCATGTTAATCTCAACCACAGACTGTGGGCTCCATGAGGATACATTTCCTCTACATCTTCTCCTGTGCAGCCTGGCCATCCTGGCTGGCGTATATGAATGATATGTTGAATATATGAATTAACAGATGGATGGGAAATGAACTTACATCTTAAGAAAACAGAAGATCGGAAGCAAGTTCCTGGAAACAGGAAGCATCTTTGTAACACCCAAGTTTGCGTGCCCTGAAGCCACAGATGAAGAGTCACCACTGGCATTTGGGACAAATGGACCAAATCACTCTCCTCCCCCTGCACCTGTCACCTCTACTTTTCCCCAGGTTGAATCCTTGGGTCTCCACTTTAGCCAAGTTGTAGGCACCAAGCTTGCTCAAGACACTTGGGATCATCCAGGGTTCAGCCTTGAGCCTCTTCAGTTCTCAGATTGAATGAGACACACTGAAACCCAATGTGGATTTGGAAATCTGACCCCACCTCATGCCATCCCTCCCATGACCCCAGTCCTACTGTGATCTCACTCCACATCCCTGGACTCACTGAATGTATCTACACGTGGTTTCCTTCTGACCAAAGAAAGCAAAACAAAGCAGGAAATATCTTTATCAGTCAGTCTCCATAAAACTCACAGTCCAGGATGACCAGGGAGAAGAAAACAGGTAGATAAGAAGAAAGTATGGACAAGGGGGCAGAGAGAACTCAGTTCAGTCGGGAAACCCTGAAGAGCTTGGTCTCCAGCACAAGGAGGAGGAAAAGGACTTGGGACTAATGGAAGGATATAGCCGTGGGAACAGAGAAGGAGAGACATATGACAAAAACATGGACTGTGCAGGGGCCACCTGGAAGCTCTGTGGGGTTCCAGGGTGGGGTAGAGAGCGAGGGGGGTCACTAAGAATGAACCCAGAAAGTGGCCAGACGGAGACAGGCCCTGGGTGGTCATCTACAGGAGGTGGACTGTAAACTCTTTTCAAATAACCCGGAAGGAATTTTCTGGTTCACCAACCTGAATGTCACCCAGTACTGGCAGACCCTTATCCTGAACAGTCAGCAGAATGATCGTAAGCCATCAGTGGTACAAAAAGTTAGAAACCCTTAGAAGAACATCTACTAAAAGGCCTGTATTTCTCAGTGAAAACCTTCACAACACATTTCAACACGGGAATCTACCTTTTGAGATTCCATGCTTTGGAAATAATATGGGCTGTGACTTTGGGTGAAAGACATTTCTAAATTCCCTGAGATCATCTTGACCCCAAGTACAAATCAGAGAGCAAAATAATTTTCACATGCCGACGCTCTTTTAAAGGAATGTTTCAGGTAAAATATCATAATCTTCACATCTTTCAGCCTAAGACCTTTGGCATATTGATTCTCCATTTCCAAACTTCTTCTTCTTAGTGAATTGTTAAATTGCCTTTGTGAAAGGATTTTAAAGGCTAAATTATTAACTTCCTTGGTGTTCCAGTGGTTAAGGACCTGCCTGCCAATGCAGAGGATGCCAATTTGATCCCTGGTCCAGGGAGATCCCGCATGAGTTGGAACAGCTAGGCCTGAGTGCCACAGCTACCAAAGCCTTCATGCCTAGACCCAGAGCTCTGCAACAAGAGAAACCATCACAGTGAGAAGTTTAAGCACCCCAAATAGAGAGTAGCCCTGCTCACTGCATCTAGAGTAAGTCTGTGCACAGCAACGAAGACATAAATTTAAAAAACACCTGAATTGCAAAACCATCCATTAAGTCATCTCTAATAACTATCTCTTTTATATGCATAAATACATTCATTACTCTTTTCCCTAAACTAAAAATCACAGCTTCAGGGGAGAGTCCAGCCTGATTGGTCCAGCATTTGCTCACTGCTAGAGTACAATGTGTGGAGAAGGCACTGGCACCCCACTCCAGTACTCTTGCCTGGAAAATCCCATGGATGGAGGAGCCTGGTGGGCTGCAGTCCATGGGGTGGTGAAGAGTCGGACACGACTGATTGACTTCACTTTCACTTTTCACTTTCATGCATTGGAGAAGGAAATGGCAACCCACTCCAGTGTTGTTGCCTGGAGAATCCCAGGGACAGGAGAGCCTGGTGGGCTGCTGTCTATGGGGTCACACAGAGTCAGACACGATTGAGGTGACTTAGCAGCAGCAGCAGCAGAGTACAATGTGATGGTAGCATGCAGACTGACATGCTTTAGAATAACCCAACTCATTGCTCTTTTCCGCCGTACAGAGAAGAAACCATGGCATTTGTTGTGCGATAAGAACAGACTTCAGAGAGGTCATTCCAACATTTCATATTCAATAGAAACAAAAGCATATTTAATCAAGCACTTTAACTTCATTAACTGGAGTGTACGTTCCAACTCCAGAGTTTTTAACTTGAACTTATCAAGATGCTTTTGAAGAATTACTTGATGCCCTATGGACTTTGTCACTTACAAAATAACTCCCTTGAAGTTCTGTTTGGCCAGCGGCAGATAGAATGCACCCAAAAAGAGAAGGCTTTACTTCTAAAATTGTAAACCACATAAGAGTTCAGATCAGACTTGTATCAGTGTGCCCCTGTACAAAACTTTTCGATGATGGAAGGGTCCTCATTCACTGGGGCGTAGAAAGTATCTTTTTTGAGATGGCTTCAGAGGATGCTAACACTTGGTCACATAGGGGGACTCAGCTGAATAAAGGGTCTGGATTACCAAGGCACAGGCCACAACCTCACCAGGGCCAGGCCCTAAAACAACCCAAACCCAAATGGTGAAGTGCCCACATATAAAGGCACATATGCTCTGCTGGCATATGATTCCTCAGGTTTGAACTTATATCATGGTCCTACTTGGCTGACATCACTATCTTCAGTATTTAACAGCTCTTTAACGAAAATATTTATTTATTTATTTGGTTGCCTTGGGTCTTTGTTGTGGCATGCAGGATCTTTTGTTACACAGCACAGACTCTCTAGCTGTAGCATGTGGGCTCCAGAGTACTCAGGCTCAGAAGTTACGACACTTAGGTTTAGTTCTGTGCAGCATGTGGGATCTTAGTTCCCTACCTAGCCAGGGATGGAACCTGTGTCCCCTGCATTACAAGGAGGATTCTTAACCACTGGACTACCAATGGCTAAGATGGACCACCACCTATCTTCAGTATTAAAGAGCAGACATCTTCCATAACCTAGCAACATACCCAGGTGCTAAGACTGGAAGGAAATACAAGTACCAACAGCATCCCTGGAGGTTGCCTCCCTGTCTCCTGGTTGCCTTTATGGAAAGGATGGCTCCCAGGACCAACACACAAAATGTGACCTCAAAGTCCTCTACACCTTGGGGCACAGTGGGGTGGTATCTGGACTCACTATTGTACATTTTAAATTACTTCAGTCGTGTCCGACTCTTTGTGACCCTGTGGACTGTAGCCCACCAGGCTCCTCTGTCCATGAGATTCTCCAGGCAAGAATACTGGAGTGGGTTGTCATGCCCTCCTCCAGGGGATCTTCCCAACCCAGGGACTGAACCCGCATCTCTTATATCTCCTGCACTGGCATGTGGATACTTTACCACTAGCACCACCCAGGAAGCTCAGGCTCACTACTAGGTAACCCATAATTTTTCTGAGCCTCGGTTCCCTTATCTATAAAACAGGCATAATAACAGCTTCTGGAGAGGGTTCTTTTGAGGAACTGAGCAGAAGAAATGCGGGAAGGTGCACCATAAATTGGGCTTCCCTGTGGTAACGAATCTGCCTGCCAATGCAGGAGACACAGGAGATGTGGGTTCAATCCCTGAGTCAGGGAGATCCCCTGGAGAAGGAAATGGCAACCCAGTCCAGTATTCTGCCTGGAGAATCCCATGGACAGAGGGCCCTGGTGAGCTACAGTCCGTGGGGTCACAAGAGAAATGGACATGACTGAGTGAGTGAGCGCACAGGCAGCACGCATGCACATCATGAATTATGAAGCACTGCTGAGATGCAACTTGGCATGATTATTTATAAGGGCCCAAGGGTTGTCCCAGGACATCTTTTCTGCATCTCAATTCTCCCCTCTCTTCTTTGGGACACCTCATCTCCCCCTAAATGCCTTTCTTTCTTGAGATACAGCCTCCCCTGCTGGTCTCTAAATTGGCACATCTTCTTACCACTCCCCCTGAGATTTTCAGTTCCTTTAATCCAATGAAATAAAAAGTTCAGGCCATCATCTTCAAAGAATAAGAATGAAATTTGGGGACCAAAATTATACCCATTGGGATTGCTTCTGTGGAAATACTTTGGAATTCCTTTTCATGCCCTATTAAATAATTTAAATGTTTCTTTTCTGCATTCAATGTTAGTTATTTAAACTCTAGTCCTAAGCTCCATTAGCAACCTTATTAGCACAAAACTTTCTTTGCCTGTTGGATTAGTTTTATAGATTTTTGCATAGAAGTCATGCACACAGGCAAATTCAAGTGCATGGCTGTGGTTATTGTCCTTCGGTCATAGGAAACAGGGTAAATTTAACCTGACACAATTAATCTCACTCCACTTAATAGCTTCTTGGAGTAATTAATGCTTTCCATTTGTATTAAGAGCTGTTAGCACATCAAACTCATTTTTGTGGACTCTAGCAGATGTAAATGGTACCCTACCCTAAGATTCCATCCTTGACTGGAACTGAGGATGGATACTCAATGTTACCAAGTTGGTATTTCATAATTAGGCGTAAGAACACAGTCATAAAATGTTAGGATGGAAAGAGATTTGGAGTCATCACATAGATAAAGCTAAAAGATCCAAGTGATAAGCTTGAGAATTTCAACCATTTCCTTCTGCTTCTGCCCCAAGCCCTATTCACTCAGAATTCACAATCTGCTCTGCTCGCTCTGTGATAGACCTGGGGAGGGAGAAGCTGCTTGTGAAAACCAAAAGTCACAATGAGCACCATGAGAAGAGAGGAAATAAAAGAGAGCTTGCGAGGTCCAGTCTCAGGAGCCGCTTTGAAGGGGGGCACTTGGCTGCTCACGTACTCTTCCCTGTCCACAGAGAAGAACAACCACACGTAACAGGGACTGTCTCTGAGGCCAGGCATAGGCTGGATGGTCTGGGGGCTGCGGTCCTGGGATCTGAGGGCATAGGACACCACAGGCCATCGTCAGAGGCAAGAGCAGGGCTGAACCTGCTCACACCAGGCCAGGAAAGAAATGGCCAAGCAAAACACGTGACTCACCGACAGTGATCAGCACAGAGCTTGTGCAGCCAGAAGAGTCTCTCCAAGGCAACTCTGAAATGCACAGAATCCCCAAAAGCCAGACCTGCTCCTGGGAGAAAGAGCCCCAGGCTTTGTTTTGCTACCTGAGAGAACCCTCCTTTCCCCCTTCTGGGACCCTTCCAGAGCGATGAAGGCATCTCACTCCCAGGCATTAGCGTCATTGAGGCAGTGATCCCCTAAATGCTCTTCATTTCAAGTAACATTAGTTTCCAAGTCTCTGCTTATCATCTGCCCCACTCTTCCCAATTATATGCATTTTCTCTGAGGCTGTCTGCAAGGGAGGAGATGACGTCTGTTGGAAGAAATAGCACCTCAAAGAGACGGAGAAGAAATCGCTGCTGGTGTATCAGTCCTTGCTAGACCCAAAGCAAAGTACAGACCAACTAGGCAGTTCTACTCACACCTCTCAGTGCATTCTCTGTCTAAACAGAGACACTGTGGGGACACGGAGCATCAGGGGCATGGACTGAAGAGAACGTGAGGGGTTGGGAGCACATGGAGCGCCGGCGGGGTGCTGGTGCAGAAACAGGGGCTCAAGCACCTTGGCAGGCATGCACCGGGCGGAGCGAGGAACAGCCTGGAAAGTGGCTCAGAAGTCAGAGCAAACCCCTCCATCCACTTGGGAGCCAGCAGACAGAGACCCCCAGAGAGCCTGGGGGAGGATAGGCGAGCTGAGCCGTGTGTCTGTGGGGATGAGGATACAAAGCTGGCTCAGAGTGAGGGAGCCCGCAGCCGGCCACAGGAAGACTAGGTGTATCCGTTTACGGTCTCTCCAACAGGAATAGAGACAAAGACATAGAGAACAGATCAGTGGACCCAGCGGGAGAAGGAGGAGGTGGGACGAGATGAGAGCATAAAGCGACACAGATGCACCAGCGTGGGGGACATAGATCGCCAGTGGAGAACTACTGCATAGCACAGGGAGCTCAGCTCGGGGCTCTGAGGCAACCCAGAGCGGGGAGATGGGGCGGAGGTTGGGAGGGATGCTCAAGAGGGAGGAGATACATGGACACTTATGGCCGATTCAGTGTAGCCAAGGGTAGGCTCAGAATTCAGAGCCAGGGTTCCAGAAGTAGCAACCTAGTGTCAGATACCAGACTTCTCAGGAAGACGGGCTGAGACCTGCACCCTACCAAGTCGTTCACTTGTGCAGCAGAAACCAACACAACAACTGAAAAGCAATTGTACTCCATGTTTTTAAAAAATAAGCACATTTAAAAAAAAAAAAAAAAGAGGACTGGGGCCTGAGGCTTGGCAACAGGGTATGATGGGCCTCGGCTGCCCCCTCCTAGATGCTTTTATAGTGAAGCTTCCATTGTACCAGTTTCTGGGGGTGTCGAGGGCCCTTCAGGAATTTCCTGGGCTGCAAAGAGCCATGTTGGCCCAAATTCCAGCTTCACTGAACTAGCTCACACCCATAAGTGGTCCATGGGACGGTAAGGACAACGCAGGTCTGAGGGCACTCCCGGATCCAGAACCAAGGCTGTCCTGGGGTCCACACGGCAGGTGTACTTTGCCCTCTGCCCACTCTGCTTCCCACCCACCCCTGCCTACTGAGCATCACTTCAGTGCTGGCTTCGTGGAAAGCCCAATCTGCACCATTGATGTGGAAGGATGTGCATGTTAGAGAGGGTTCCCTGAGCAACGAGCATCCTGCTGAGCACTTCGGGTACCCTGACTGCCCCGGGCACTTTCCTCAACAACCTTATGAGTGAACAGCAGCTGCAGATACTGTTACAAAGTAGGGAGCAGCCACTGGGGGCAGGTGGTCACCTGGCTCTGCCCAGACACGTGGCAAGGGTCAGAGTGTGGGCAGGTGGCTCCACAGGTGTTACCTGGGGACAGCTGGCCATGTCTAGTGAGCAACTTGGTAGAGTGCAGTTCTCACCAGGTCTTCTGGAGATGTCTGGCATCTGACACCAGGTTGCTACTTCTGGAACCCTGGCTCTGAATTCTGAGTTTACCCTTGACCAGCTGGGCAACCTTGGGCCAATACTAAGCCTTTCAGAGCCTTGTTTTCTTCTGCTGATAAAACAAGGCTTAGATGAACTTTGGGCTTCCCTTGTGGCTCAGCCGGTAAAGAATCCACTTGCAATGTGGGAGACCTGGGTTCGACCCCTGGGCTGGGAAGACCCCCTGGTGAAGGGAAAGATTACCCACTCTGGTATTCTGGCCTGGAGAATTCCATGGACTGTATACAGCCCATGGGGTCACAAAGATTCGGGCACGACTGACTTCTCACCTTCACTAGATGAACTTTACCATGTTTTCTAAGGACTAAGCTTTAAAAACGCACTGAAATATGAACAATGAATAAACAGCAGCCCTCCTGCTCTCCAATTCCCAGCCCTCCTACCTCACCCCAGCGTGTGCTGCTTGGCTGGAAGCCTGCAGGTCCCAGGATCCTTGTCTGCAGCCAGACAAGGCTAGCTGTCCCTGGGAGCCCCAGCACCTGCCATCCTGTCATGTCCTGTTTTCCTCCAAGAAGAGCACATCCTGACCTCGACTCTGCCTGCTCCCAGGAGGAAGGAGAAAGGATTCCCAGGCAGACTCACCTGGCTCCCACCAGCCCTCTCCCTGCATGCTCAGTGGGCCACCCCACCTCCCCCAGCGGGCCCACCCTTCCCACCAGAGACAAAAGGTGCTGTTTCCGCAGCTGCCAGAGATGTCCCCTCCATGTCCTTCTCACCCAGGCCTGATGACAGGCCACCCTGTGGCCCTGTCTGATCTCATGTCCTGAAAGTTAATGCACCTTGAAGGAAAGGTGACTTCCTCCCCAGAGTGCAGTGGGCAGACCAGACGTGGGGAAGCAGACATCCTCCTGTCTCCTCCTCCAGGACTGATGCTCTGTTTAGAGCCGACTTCAAACTCTCCCAGGAGAGGACCAGAGACGAGCCACCCACCCGCCCTGGACCCCAGTATATCAGCCCCAGGAATGAGGCTGTGTCTGTCTGCGGTATCTCCAGACTACATCCTCCCTACCAGGACAGTGTGGAAAGGAAACAGAGGTGTGTAAAAAGGCTGGAGGGGTGCACTCCTTTTCCTCGACTCCTGTACCCATCTCTCCAGGGCAAAGAAGAACAATGCTAGAAAGACCCCAGGTCTTCTCAACAGAAAATCCAGAATTGCAAAATCCCTGGCAAGCCCTGGTGCAGCGCAGAGAGCACCATTCCCTGAGGGCTGGGCAAGAAATGGGAACAGGTTAACTGAGCCCCGCTGGGGGCCTGGTGCCCTCCAGGGTGCCGGACACATGGAATTCCACTTAATTCTCTCAGAGTCTCCCCAGGGCAGATAACAGAGCCTCCATTTTCCAGAGGAGGGAAGCGAGGCTCGGAGATGGGACTGGCTCATTCAAGGTCACATAGCCAGTGACCTGTTGGGTGATGTCAGATCCTTACACAGCTGCCCTCTCTGCCATATCCCACCTCTGCCTGCACAGAGCTCTGCAGCCCCCAGAGGACTTGGTTCAGCCAATGAACAGATCACCTTGATCACGTCTTGGCTGTGTGCCCCTTTTAAGGAGGAGAAAAGTGAGGCCCTGAAAACTCAGAGACATCCTGACATCACATAGGGACAGCCTGGCTCTCACGGGCTATGCTAAGGGAGGGCTGCTGTGTGTGTGTTCTGAGTGGTCCTGGACTCACTCCCACCTCTGCCCGCCAGCCCTGGGCACCTGGTCTTTGCAGCATGAAGAGTGACCAAGTGGAAGCCCGCAGGGGTAGAGAGGGGTGAGCCCTCCCCTACCTTTCCTGCAGCTGGTGGTTATCCTTAGTCACCACTAATCTTCGCGGAGGCTTTATGGAGAGAGCACCCCAGGCATTGTCTAAGCTCATTGTCTGCATCTTCAAGGTACATCCCTCATGAACCCTTTAATGTAGATACTATGATTCCCTGCTTCGCACAGAGGGAATCTGGAACCTAGAGGGGCTAACTCAGAGATCAGGTTCCTCAGCTCATTAGCAGCAGGTCAGGGATTCTGCTCCAGTCTGGCCCGGAGCCGACGGTCTTAATCGCACCCTAGCCCTTAATCTGTCCAGCTCTTCTTATCTCCCTTTTCCCTCCCCCTCCTCTCCTGTCTCTCCCTCTTTCTCCTCTTTTTTCCTTTCCTCATCCTTCTCTCCCTTTTGTTACAAAAAGGATGCATTATGTGTAAGGACAATCATGAACCCTAGTGAGAGCTCCCAGCTCTGCCATCTTTTTTTTTATGTACCACCAACTGTACCCTGAATGAATCTTTCTTTACTATAAGTATGAAAAAAGTTACAGGTATGAAGCTGTTTGCTGTGGGCTTATTGTAAATCAATAATCAGAAATAACTTCTGTGCTACTGGGGTGCTGAGTCCATGGTGGTTTTAACATGATGAAGTAGTCTGCAGTGCTTAAAAGTAATCGCTGGGATATATCAATGGCGGTTTTGTGAAGGTTGTGAATGTCTCAGACATTTTTTTTTTTCACTTGAATTGTGTCCTCTAAATTTTTAACAACAATCATTTATTCATTTTGTAATCAGGAAAAAAAATTGTAATAAGCTTAAGTGGAAACATGGGGGGAAAAAGTATTTATGAAGGCTTCTCTGGTGACTCAGTGGTATAGAATCTACCTGCCAATGCAGGAGACAGAGGCTCGATCTCTGGGTAGGGAAGATCTCCTGGAGAAAGGAATGGCTACTCACTCTAGTATTCCGGCCTGGAGAATCTCATGGACAGAGGAGACTGGCAGGTTACAGTCCATGGCGTCACAAAGAGTTGGACACTACTGAGCATCTAACACTTTCCAGGTGGCCCAGTAGTAAAGAATCTTCCTGCCAATGCAGGAGACATGTGTTTGATCCCTGGTCCAGGAAAAGCCCACATGCTGTGGAGAAACTAAGCCCATGAGCCACAACTACTGAGCCTGTTCTCTGGAGCCCAGAAGCCGTAACTACTGAAGCCTGCATGCCTTACAGGCCAGGCTCAGCAATTAGAGAAGCCACCGTGATGAAAAGCCCGTGCACTGCAATGAAGAGTAGACCTTGCTCTCCACAAGTAGAGAAAAGTCCACCCAGCAATGAAATAAATAAATAAAATTATTTTAAAAGATATTTATGAAAGACTGTTCCTTGGAGGTGAAGCAGGATGGTATGAGCTTCTGGCCAGACTGCCAGGGGAACCAAGTCGGAGCTGCCCAAGAGGTGGATGGAGAAAAAACTAGCAGAAGTAGAGGCTGGGATGAGCTCACAGCCCAAATCCTAGCTTCCAGCTTAGGGAGCTGATGAAGAAGTTGTTGCTTCCAGAACATTCCATCTGATGTCACCACACCCAAGGTGGGTGGGTCTTCCAATGTCACCAGGGAGGGACACTCCTAAGCCGAAGGCGGAGAGGCCACTACGTGCTTTCTGCAAGTGCTAACCAAGAACAACCTGGCTACTAGAGTTTGTTGACTAAAAGTATTTTTTGCATGAAATATTTTTCTTGAGCAAATGTCCTCCTGCTTGGCTTGCAAGAAGGGTCTGTCTTAAGAGCATCTAGCAGCATCGTTACAGAAAACAAAGATGGGCGTGAATCCCACCATCTCCTGTTTATCTCCCAGCCATTCCCAGGTAAATGGGGCAAGGAAGACTTTCCAACCCTGATTCTCGCCATCCTTCAGCTCATTGGTTCTACTCAGCTTTCTGTACTCACTCACCTTGAGGGCCCTCCCTGGAGGAAACCTTCTGGACTCTGAACCTCAGATATCCCATGGCTTCCCAGGCCTCCCGTGGCCCTTGGCAGATACCTTGTCACACAGCACTGGCACGTCAGCTTACTGGCCCCCTGCGCAGTCCCTGGAGGCCACAGCCCCTCAAGGGTGCTTCGTGGGTGTCCTCCCATACAAGAACCCAGAACAGGGCTTGGCTCTGAGTGGGTGCCAACCAAGCAAATGAATGAAGAAATGAATGAATGAACAAGTGTACCTTTTTCTCTGCAAGATATTTTAGGATGAGAACACGATTACCTAATCCCACAGCAGAATCCTATTCTGAAATACTTGAGAAAGTACGTAGGATGCACTTGAGTTAAGATTACTATTTTATTTTGCTCCCTTTAATAAGCCTTTGAGTGCCCTGTAGGAGAATCCTTTTCCTGGTTCCCTTCCTATGATCCCAGGTCTGAGATCCCTGTGCATTTTGGTGGCATGAGTAAACGAACCAGTGAATGTCACTTCTCTGGTTCCTTCCTGTGAAAAACTTGCAGTTCTAAGGGCCTTCAAAGGAAAGCATGGCAAGAGAATGGCACCTTTCAACAAACTGTGAATAGCTTAAAAAAAAAAATAGCCATCAAGATATGAGTAAGTGCTCCCAGCATTGGGGGACATGTTGAAATTAGTGCTGACCTGAAACAAAGGGTTTTATTATGGATCTCAAAGTCATAAATCAACCAGGGATGAGCTAACACTCTGGAAATGGAAATCAACCCCTGCAGGCACAAGAGAGCAACTCCAGGTGTCTGAGAAATAACTTTGCATCTTCAGGAAACTTGTCCACAATGTGGGAATTTCATTTGATAAAAACCTCTCATTTAGAGTTCAGCCTCCTGTGTGAAGTGACGGTCTAATGCCTGCTGAGGCCGTGAGACCTGGCACAGATTACTTAAACCCCTGAGATTCAGTTTCCACATCCGTAAAATTAGAAGAGTGGGAATAGCAATGTCTGCCATCTAGGGGTATAAAAGTGTTTGTGTGTTAGCCACTCAGTCATGTCCGACTCTTTGCGACCCCATGGACTCCTCTGTCCCTGGAATTCTCCAGGCAAGAATACTGAAGCAGGTAACCATTTCCTTCTCTAAAGGATCTTCCTGACTCAGGGATCAAATTCTGGTCTCCTGCACTACAGGCAGATTCTTTACCTTCTAGTTCATAAATATGAAGCCAGCACAGAGTTTTGTCCTCAATAATCAGTCAACCCATTTAAACTGGTCTGATATTTTCATGAATCACAATAATTCAAACATCAAGACAGTACAGGCATTTTCAGGGGGCTTCATTCATTTTGCATTAAATTTTCATATAGTAAATATTACTATTCTCAGTTTACTAAGGAGAAAACCAAGAAGCAGGGGGTTCTGCAATTCACAAGCCTGCACAGCGTGTAGTGGCTCAGCCCTGGTGAGGTGGCTCCTCTGTGTCCGTGCAGCTAACAGCAGAATAAAGATGTGAAACATGCTTTAGCTGATGCAAACGCTCAGAGATGGTGCCCATCAGCTCAGGGTTGGTGGTGCCAATGCAAAAAAAAAAAAAATTGAGACAGTAGTCATTGTAATAAAATGCTCAATAATTGTAGCTTGTAACGTGCAGATTCAAGAGCAATCAATGAGCTAGAATACAAATATAAATAAGCCTTTAAGATGCTCCCAGCCTAGAATGGAAGGCGAGGCATGGTTATAAATAGTGACAAGGCAGAGAGTACAAAGAACACATTCAGAACATACTTGGATTGGCTGGGAGACATAAGCTCGAGTCCAGAGGACCAGAACAGATACAGGGAAGCAGAGGTGCAAAGGTGGGTAGAGCTTTAAAATAAGGGAGAGGGGATTTGAGGTGAAGACATCTAAGAGCACAGGGACTGTGGAAGGAAGCCTGGTGGCTCCACCCATGATGGGGAGGGGAGGATGCTGAAAGCATAGAGGGGAGTCAGGGGCAAAGGTCACTGAGAGACCAGCTGAAGAGGTTGGACCTCAAGTTCAAGGTGATGGGAATTCCCTGCAGACCGGAAAATCAACAGGGCTTGCAGGGCAGCAGAATGAGGGAGCCAAAGAGAGTCGCACTCCATCTTGAGCTAAACCTCCTGCCGGGTGGAGACCCAGGAAGGGAGGAAGCCAAGGGCCTTGTTGAAAGTCGGGAGCAGCAGGAGGAGATGACAAGATCTGTCGGTTGATTATAATGAGGCTCTGAAGTGCCCCTCGCCACATCTGGAGTGGGCGGTGCCGCCGCCGGGCCTCCAAGCGGTGTGGCGTCTGGGTCTATTTTGGGAAACTGGTTGTGCCGCTCTATGAGCTGATAACCAACCTGCGGGGTGAGCAGGATCAACCGCAACGTGCGGTCAGCCTGGTGGCCTGAGGTCCTGCAGGCTGCGCGAGAGTGCACCACCCAACAGGAAGTCTCCCTGCAGGGACTCACTACATCTCCGTCACTGTCGCACAGGGGTCTGTGCATGTACCTAGCCAGGCATCCACACACTCCCTTGCTTGTGTAGTCAGAAATGCTGCATGCAGCGGGTGCAGCCCTGAGCCAGGTAGGCGATAAAGGCTTTATAAGTCAGAGCCACCGCCATCTGCAGTACCGCCCCCATCCGTCTGCTTTTAGGGCGGGACACTCCGGAATGGGGCTTCCCGGCTGGCTCAGTGGTAAAGAATCCGCCTGCTAATGCAGGAGATGTAAGAGATGCGAATTCGATCCCTGGGTCAGGAAGATCCCCTGGAGGAGGTCATGGCAATCCACTCCAGTCTCCTTGCCTGGAGAATCCCATGGACCGAGAAGCCTAGCAGGCTACAGTCTACAGGGTCACACAGAGTCGGACATGACTGAAGTGACTGAGCACGCACACAGGCACGGTGCTATGTGAAGGGAAGGAAGGAAGCAAGTACAAGAACGATCATGGCCTGGATGACTTGGAGGAGAATGCCTGAAGGCAGAGCCAAAAGAAACAGGTTACTCAAGGCCAAGGTGATTAAAGCACCAAAGCCAGGAGCACCATGCACCATTGGAGAAAAACAAATCCTTGCAGGACCTCAGGGGCTGCAAACAACGACACCCAGATTTCCCAGCACAAGGCCTCCAGAACCCAGGTTTTTACCCCAAGTCACTTGGAGATGGCTGTGCTGAAAACCTAAAGGTCTTTGGATGGGCTACTTTTCTGTTAACTCCTTACTTTACACTGGAGAATAGCCGATTAACAGTGTTGTTCCAGTTTCAGGTGGTCAGCAAAGGGACTCAGCCGTTTATATATACATGTATCCATTCTTCCCCAGACGCCCCTCTCCTCATCCACGCTGTCACATAACATTGACCAGAGTTCCCTGTGCTATACAGCAGGAAATTGATGAGTATCTATTTTAAATACAGTAGGGTGCACATGCCACATGGATTTGAGGGACCCACTGTGGTGCTAGAGAAGACTCCTGAGAGTCCCTTGGACAGCAAGTCCATCCTAAAGCAAATCAACCCTGAATATTCATTGGAAGGACTAGTGCTGAAGCTGAAGCTCCAGTAGTTTGGCCTCCTGATGTGAAGAGCTGACTCACTGGAAAAGACCCTGATGCTAGGAAAGATTGAAGGCAAAAGGAGAAAGGGGTGGCAGAGGATGAGATGGCTAGATAGCATTACCAACCCAGTGGATGTGAATCTGAGCAAACTCCAGGAGATAGCGAAGAACAGAGAAGTCTGTCATGCTGCAGTCCATGGGTTCCTAAAGGGTTGAATATAACTCAGTGACTGAACAACAGCAAATTGCTCTATAAAGCCACAGCAGCTGGTGAACAAAGACAAAGTCTGCTTCACTGATACCTGTGAAAATCCCCAAGGAAGTTGGAACTACTGGGAGAGAAAATCCCTCAGCTTTCTGCTATCAAAGAGGAGATGACAGCCATGGAGAGTTGGTTTATAAATTCAAAGATCTCTAAATTATGCTCACAGGTCAATAGACTCATCAGCACACAGCAGCACATAAACGATAGTGTTTGAAAATGGATATTTTGGAGGGAGTTGGTGTTGGAGGTGTATCTCTAACATTTTGAGACTGTTTTTAAGGGCAAGATGGTCCTTCTCTCTGCCTAAGCAAGCTGTATCAGAGGCAAGCATCTTTCAAGACTCAGGCTTCCTTTTACTACAATTTCTCTAAGCATCTTAATTGCTTTTGTAAAATGTGAACAATATTCTTAACCGATAGGGTTGTCCTACAACCCAAGTGGAAAGTGGGTATGAAAGTGGTGATGATTGCTTATATGGACTTATCACCAAATCTTTTTAGTTATTATTGCTATTATTAATATTATTATTATTAATTCATAACCTTTTTCTAGCTGCAATTTTCCTCTGAAAGATGTTTTTGATGGTTCCCATAATAGAGAACAAAATAATATTCCAGTAATTATAAGGTGCTTTGAGATCCTCTGGCAAGTACAACCCTTTAGTAATTGGAACTCAGACAGATTTACATGGTTGAGAATATTAAAGCACATTAAATTCCATAATGGTTCTTCTGGTGTTACTTAACATTCTCATGCCTGGCCATAAAGCATTAAGACTTACGGCTATTAGCGGCAGCAACTCGCTCCCAGAACATGCATTGAAAGTCTTCATCTTGAGAGGCAAAGGTCCATGATAAAGAGAAACATTCTTTAATCAGCAGCAATCTACCCTGTCTCTTCTCTCCCATCCAGACCATAGGGTAATTTGAAGCACAATCTACCTAGGAATTGCATCTACCCTCAGACCTAGCATTTCTAGCTTTAAGCTACCCTCTTGCTAATGGATAATGCCAGCTAGAGTGGGAGGGGTCAGACCCCACAGGGGTTCAATAACAACGGTAAGGACTTGTGCAGTGAGAAAGTGGAGACACAGTGGGTGCAGAAGGAAGGGGAACTGGGATCCCTCTGCCTACAAGGCCACATGACATGAGGCAGTGCAAACTAGATTCTAAGGTCTCAGACTGTGTTTTCTTTAGTTTTCACTCATTCATTTGAGCGGGCATCTTGGGCACCTACTAAAGTCTATGCAATCTTTGGGATGATAAACACACAATGCCAGCCTCAAGGAGAGCACAGAGGGAGGCAGGGAGGCCCTCCTCAAGTTCCACGGAGCTGTCTGGTTCATGGGAACATTTAAACAAGCCCCTTAGAAGTAGGAAAATGGAAACCTCTGGTCCTAGCTCCTCAGTGGCAGAGCTGGGAGCTCCCAGAAAGGGGGCCTCTGGGGTTAAGCCTTGGTATTCTGTGGCCAGTAGACCACTCCTATGAGGTCATCTGCAGGTGGTTATGAATGGGACTGCACTCGAGGTCTGACATAAACCTCATCACTGTGGTTTTGTGGTCACATGGACAGCACTCCCTCTGCTGCAGCCTTCCTCCAGGAGGTCTGTCCTGGCAACGCTCATGGTCTATTTAAAACCCTGCAGGACAATTACTGTCCAAGTTACTTAAGGTGGGGAGCAAGCGTCATGTATTTTTAAAGAAACAGAAAGCTTCCCTTTCAAAAAAACACACAGCCCATTGGCCAGGGAGGGCTGAGTTTGTGGCAATCACTTCTTAACCCCATGCCATTGATTTTATGGTTTTATTCATTTCTCTGAATCTCAGCTTCCTAATCTTTGAAATGGTGATAGGGTCACCGAGGCCCGTTGTAGGGATTCAGGGGAATATTGCATGCAGAATGACTGCAGTACAGAAGGTTCCAGAATATATGTTTCTTTGTGTCATCTTCCCTGATAGTGATGACTAGCTCAAATGACACACCTAAGCTCCAAATTCTTATTTCTCCCTCCCTAAAAAGGAGGCCTAATACTGCTTCTAATCCGTTCTGACCTTGAAAAGATCCTTCCTGGTCCAGCAATGTTTATCCTATCCCTGCACTTGACCTTATGGTTTTGTTGCATTAATTCCTTATTGCTGAAAAGATTTCAAGTCATTGTGATCTGTCTGTTTTCAAGACTTAATGCCTGGAATCTTCCATTTCAAGTATGATCCAGCCCCATAACTCCGCTCAGTTCAATTCAGTAGGTCAGTCATGTCCAACTCTTTGTGACCCCATGAACTGCAGCATGCCAGGCTTCCCTGTTCATCACCAACTCCCTGGAGCTTGCTCAAACTCATGTCTATCAACTCAGTGATGCCATCCAACCATCTCATCCTTTGTCGTCCCCTTCTCCTCCAGCCTTCAATCTTTCCCAGCATCAGGGTCTTTTTCAATAAGTCAGTTCTTCAGATTAGGTGGCCAAAATATTGGAGTTTAAGTTTCAGCATCAGTCCTTCCAATGAGTTTTCAGGATTGATTTCATTTTTGATTGATTAAGTTTATCTCCTTGCAGTCCAAGGGACTCTCAAGAATCTTTTGCAACACTACAGTTCAAAAGCATCAATTCTTCAGTGTTCAACTTTCTATATAGTCCAACTCTCACATCCATATATGATTACTGGAAAAACCATAGATTTGACTAGATGGACTTTTGTCAGCAAAGCAATGTCTCTGCTTTTTAATATGCTGTCTAGGTTGGTCATAACTTTTCTTCCAAGGAGCAGGCATCTTTTAATTTCATGGATTAAATTCATAAACTTAGTTCACTGATTCCTAAAGTTCCTAAAACTACAGCCTTGTCTAACTCAGTGAAACTATAAGCCATACCATGTAGGGCCACCCAAGACAGATGGATCATGGTAGAGAGTTCTGAAAAAATGTGGTCCACTGGAGAAGGGAATGGAAACTATGTTAGTGTTCTTGCCTTGAGAACCCCATGAACAGTATGAAAAGGCAAAAAGGTAGGACACTGAAAGATGAACTCCCATATTGGTGCCCAATATGTTACTGGAGAAGCATGCTACTTGGAGAAGGAAATGGCAACCCACTCCAGTGTTCTTGCCTGGAGAATCCCAGGGACGGGGGAGCCTGGTGGGCTGCCGTCTATGGGGCTGCACAGAGTCGGACACGACTGAAGTGACTTAGCATGCTACTGGAGAAGAGTGAATAAATAACTCCAGAAAGAATGAAGAAACGAGCCAAAGCGAAAACAACACTCAGTTGTGGATGTGACTGGTAATGCAAGCAAAGTCTGATGCTATAAAGAACAATATTGCATAGGAACCTGGAATGTTAGGTCCATGAATCAAGGTAAATTGGAAGTGGTCAAACAGGAGATGGCAAGAATGAGCATCGACATTTTAGATGACCTCATATAGCCCATACCTAATTATGGGATTCACTGAGAAAATCAGACTGCTTTTGTTTCTGTCTTTCCTGGGGCAACAGCTTCCTTGAAAATTATCATTGTGTCTTATTCGATGTCTTTTATCTCCTAGAGCCTAGAGATGCACATGATACGTAGCAGATATTCAGTAAATACTTTCATGTGAATAAATTAATGAAAATCAACTTAGGTTTTCTACTAACAGCTGTCTTACTGGGATTGCAATTGCTACAATGTTTCTTTGTCCTTAAAATTCTGGGCTTCACTTGCCATAATCTGATGTAGTCTAACATGTTGTTGTTAATTTCTTTATGAATAATTGCTTAAAGTAGGGTACATGTATGTTCTAATACTCTAAAGGAAGGCAATGACATGATAAATGTAAAACCAGTACAGCAAACACGCTCTGGAAAGAAAAAAAGAAAGCAGGATAAATAGAAATCAAGAGCATCAACAAATAAAGCACCAATAATTACAAAAAAAAATAAATGAGTCAAATCTTCCTAAGAAAAGATAGAGATTTTCTGAGTGGGTTTTTAAAAAGGGAAAATTGAAGAAAAATCCAGCTATGTTATAAGCCATGCTCCTGAAATAAAATGCCAGGGGAAAGCCTGAAAACAGACAGATGGAGAAAGAGAAACTAGCCAATGCTTAAATAAAAGAGGTGAAGAAAATTATGTATCAGACAACACACCAATTTAAGTCAAAACTATTAAATAGGACAACACGGAATTTAAATATTATTAAACATCACACTCCATTAAGAAGAATAGTCACACATTTAGTAATAAAACTCCAACTACATAAAACAAAACCTGCTATAGATGAAGAGAACAACTTAAAAATCCACAATTATAATACAATATTTTAAGACATACCTATCAGATCAAATGTTGTAAATAAACAGAATATAAGTGATGATATTTTTAAAAGTTTAGTACACCATTAACATGCAATGACAAACAAAAAATATTAATATTTTCAAACTCTTCTGACACAAACAATAAAATTGACCATGAAGGATGTGTCAAATAAGATATTAATATCTTCACAAAAATAGCAAGTAGGAAGAAATATATCTGATCATAGTGTTTTTTAAATATAAGAACTATAAGAAAAATCAAAATAAGTTATTCTCACATTTAATTGAAAATAAACACCCCTCTATATATCTCTTAAGTTAACAGGGACATTAAAACAGGAAAAAATACATTTTAGAAATGAACAAACATTTTTAAAAACTACAAAAATAATAAATCCCAAAAGATATGATTGAAAGATACATTCAAAAATAGAAAACTTCTAACCATAACTACATTTAGTATAAAATAAGGACTGGAAAAAAGTGAATTGAGATTTTTACTTCAAATGCTAACAGGAACATAAAATTAATCTAAACAAATTAGAAGAAAAGAATAAATCAATTTTAAAACAGGAATGTCCTACATAGGAAAAAAAATGAGAGTTTAATCAATAAAACCTGAAATAGATTACTTGAAAATACTAATAAAATAGCTAAATGTTTTTTTGGAAATCCCAGTGAAGAAAAAATGAATAATATCAGTAATAAGAGATTGTATAAGAGTATGGAATCAGAGGACAATTTTTAAAAAAGCTTATATGATCATTTATTTTTAAAATTTGGAAAGTTTAATGCAATGAATGATTATCAAGGAAAATATAAATTACCAAATAAATTTAAGAAGTGAAAGAAGTTATCAGAAGTGTTAAAAAAAAAAACATTTTAAAAGCCATCCCCAAGCAGTGCTTGACTTTCAGCAAAATTAAAACCTTTTGCTCTTTGGACGATATTTAAGGAAATGAAACAGTAATTGACAGGGAGAAAATATTCTCAATGCACACTTCTGACAAACTACTTGCAATTATTTGCAAAAGTATACAAAATAACTGTTACCTCTATTAAGAAAATAAACAACAAAGGAAAACAAAAGGCAAAGATTTAAATACCAGTGAAGCTATACCAATAACCTATAATAAGATATGCATGCATTCAATACAATTAGTCATTAAGGGAATGCAATTTTAAAATCACAATTGTATATTTCTACTTACCTGACAAAATGGCGACACTTAGAAAGACTGACAATATCAATTATTGAGAAGAATGTGAAGCAACTAGAACTTGCATATAATGTGGAGGGAAATGCAAAAAAAGTGTGAAAAACTGGGGAAAGAGTTTGACATTTTCACATAAAGTTCAGCACTAACTTCTCAAATGACCTAGTAATCCTACTCCTGGGTATTTGCTCAGAAAAAAATGAAAACACATGTGTATACAAAAATTGAATACCATTATTTATAGTAGCAGTATTCATAATAACCTGAAACTGGCAACAACCCAAATGTCCATCAACAAGGAAATGGATAAACAAGCAAGGATATATCCATGCAGTGAAATAATATTCAGCAATGAAAAGAAACAAATTACTAATGTAAGTCACAGCATCAATTACTTTCAAAACTACTATGCCTTGTGAAAGAAACAAGACACAAAAGAACATATCTGTTATTATTATATGAAACTATAATGTAAAACTAAGTGATAAAGAATGGATTGAGAAAGGCCAGGTGTTGGGAGATTAACTATAAATGAATACGGGAAAATCTTTTTAAAGTTTTAATTTTCATCTTGATCATATTAGTGTTTGTATGAGTATTTATATTTTCAATACTCAGTGAACTAAACACACTGTATATCAATTGCACCTTGGTAAAGTTGATTAAAAAATATCTTGTCCAATGGCCCATGGGTAAATAATTCCTATCTTCAAATAAGAGGTAATTTTTGTGGTTAATTAACTTTGCAAGAACAGAGAAAAAGATAGAAGCATCCCAACTAGTTCTGAGACAAACATGGATTCTGCATTGAAATCAGATGTGGAAACCTGCAAAAGGAATCATGAAAGTCACTCACTGTTATCACTTATGAATTTATATGTGAATATGAAGATAATACATGCCTGTAGAACAGTTCCATATACGATAAACATAAAAATGATATTTCAAATCAATAGTATAACCACAGAAGAGTCAATAAATGGTTTGAGATCGATCACTAGCTCTTGGATAAACCTACCACAGCCTGCTTCATGCATATAACAATTAATGGGTTAGAAAGCCAAACGCATGGTAATAAATTATAAGACCATCATCGCATGTGTGCACACACTTGTGTCCCACTCTTTGCAGCCACGTTGACTGTAGCCCGCCAGGCTCCTCTGTCCGTGGAATTTTCCAGGCAAGAATATTGGAGCAGGTTGCCATTTCCTACTCCAGGGGATCTTCCTGACCCAGGGATCAAACCCATTCTCTTGCATATCCTGCATTAGCAGGCAGATTCCTTACCACTGTGCCATCTGGGAAATAGTAGGGTGAATTAGTAGGAAATAAATTATAGTTTTGCAAGATTGGGATAGAAAGAAGCTTCTTAAATAAGCCCTCAAAACCGGAAGTCATAATGTGAAAATCAGCACATATAACTATGTTAAAATAAAAATTTTAAATAAAGCTCAGCATTTACAAAATTAAGAGGGTAATTTACAATATTGTAATTAGCCTCCAATTAAAATAAATAAATTAAAAAAAATAAAAGTAAGAGAAATATTTGTTGGACAAATAGCAAATTCTTAATATCTTTAATATATAAAGAGCTCCAACAAATCAATAAGAAAAGTATTCATTTTCATTCAGAGAGACTATAATAGTTAACATTCCCATCAATAGTATAAAACAGTATCTACTTGACCAAAATCTCTCCAACAGGGGATGCCAACAGTCTTTTTTAAAATTTATTGAATTTATTTTTGGTTGCCCTGGGTCTTCATTGTTGCATGAAGGCTTTTTCTAGTTGAGAGAATGGGGGCTACTCTGTAGTTGCAGTGTGCTGGCCTCTCACTGTAGTGGTTTCTCTTGTCGTGGACCATGGCCTCTAGAGTGTACACTTCCGTAGTCGTGGAGCATGGACTTAGCTTCTCCATGGCACCTTCTTGGACCAGAGATCAAACACATGTCTCTGGCATTTGCAAGTGGATTCTTATCCACTGTACCACCAGGGAAGTTCCCAATAGTCTTTTTAACATCAGTAATTATATGAGCAAAACAGAACAAACAAAACTCACAGTTCATTATAATTGTTTTAATTTCCTTAATTAACTGTAAGTTAATTATATTTTTAATATGTTTATGGACACTTGCAGGTCCTCTATTGCTAACTGCCTGTTTATGTTTATACCTCATGTCCATTTTTCTATTCGTAGAGTTCACCTCTTCCTATTGGATAATATCAAACAAAAACATTAAAAAACAAAGCTATCCATCAAGAGAAGGTATAAATGAATTATGGTACATTCATCCAGGAGATGTTTACATGGAAAAATGTATAAGATAAGTTGAAGAAAGAAAAATGATGCAATATTCTCTAATTAGAGGATGACCCAGTGTACACGAAAATTTAACCTCTATTTTTATTTCTACCTATATGTACAAAAGAATAGAAAAATATTTAAAGCTTTAGTTGTGAGAACTTACATTTATTGAGGACTTATGCTATGCCAAGTATATTATTAAAGGCTTTATGATGTCTCTACTCTCCCCATCATGCCCATTGTTCAGCCAAGGAAACTGAGGCTTAGGATCAGGCACACCCTACAGCAGGTACAAAGAGGAGGTGAACTGAGATGCAGGTAGTCCTGATAGAGGATTGTTGTCATTGTTATTCAATGATGTCTGACTCTGTGCAACACCATGGACTGCAGGACGCCAGGCCTCACTGTCCCTCACTATCTCCCAGAGTGTGCCCAAGTTCATTCAATTGAATCAGTGATGCTATCCAACCATCTCATCCTCTGTCAGCCCCTTCTGCCTTCAATCTTCCCCAGCATCAGGGTTTTTTCCTGATGAATCGGCTCTTCTCGTCAAGTGGCCAAAGTGTTGGAGCTTCAACTTCAGTATCACTCCTTCCAAAGAGTATTCAGGGTTGATTTCCTTTAGAATTGGCTGGTTTGATCTCTTTGTTGTCCAAGGGACTCTCAAGTGTCTCCTCCAGCACCACATAGAAAAGCATCAATTCTTTGGCGTTCAGCCTTCTTTATGGTCCAACTCTCACATCCGTGTATGACTACTGGAAAGATCATGGCTTTGACTATTTGGACCTTTTTGGCTAGAGGATATCCTCCCCCAGTTCTGAGAAGGCTGGCTTCTGGGTCAGAAGAAGTATTCCTTCATCTAAACCATATGAATTTTTTAGAAAGGGAATATAGTTGTGAAATGAACATTTTCAAAAGAATACATGGAAATAAAAAAGGAGGGCATCTGGTGGGCTGGAGAGGCCAGAGCATTCCAGAGCCCTGAGGAAAGGTGTCATGTTACACTGCCCCTTAGGAACAGAAACAGGTGAGAGAGCCTTGTGCTAGGCGGAGAAAGAGGAGACACCAAGGGATATAAAAACCACCTTATGGAGCTGCGTTTGGAGGGAGTTCTTTGTAATCCCAGATGGCAGACTCGGGGCCACTGGGTGAAAAGTCCAGGGAACAGATGTCAGCATGACACAGGGCCAACTGGGTTCAGTTTGGACCTGCCAAATAAGGAAGGGTGTGTCCCGAAGGTAATGTGAGCTGTTTCGGAGGCTGAAACAGACAACGGAAACCACTTAGCCCAGAGCTGCCCAGAGGTTGGAAGTTATCAAAAAACGGCTTCAAGAGAAGCAACTTCTGAAATACCTTCCAGGCCTGAACCTGTATACAACCAGGGCATGGGAACGTGTTCTCTCCAACCACCACTTTCTTCACAGTCATGAGCAGCAGGTTCAGAGGCAAAATTCAAAATAACTCTCTCCAGGAGGACGCTATAGATTAGAAAGAAGAATAGTACCTGTGGGACCTCAGAAGGGTTGTAGCAAGAAAATGTCACAGTGAATGTCCAGCTGGTGAATGCACTTGGGTAACTGGAGCTCACCTCTTCCTGTAATTTCTCTCCGCAGCCCCAGGATTATGTAGCTGCTGGCTGCTCACCGCATCAGCTCTCCTAACACATCACAGTCTTCAAGGTAGAGTCAGTTGATTATGGTGAAGTGATGGATTTGTTCAGATGCTCGATCACTGGTCAGGGTGTCTGACTGAACTTACACACTACAGAAACAGTAGACATTCTAAAAGGACAAATCTATATTAACCCCTGAGTCATGGCAGTGACTCAACTCTGATGTTCGAAACAAGAAAGCACCACAACCGCCATTCACAATTTAGGAAAAGGGACAGGAACCTTTGTTTCCCAAATGTGGAAAATTAAATAAATACCTGGGTTGAGGACCAAAATATCCACAGAGACACAATCAAATGTCTAATTGTTTGGGGGTGGCTATTACTCATGACATCTTACCTTAAGTAGTAAAAACATTTTTAGTTGAGAATTTATTAGCAAAAAGGAAAAATGCCATTAATACAGAATCAAACTCCTTCAAAAATGTTCACAAATGAATTAGTTGAAGTCTATGTTTTAAGCAAGCTTTCTCTGTCCCCGTCAGATACTTCTCTGTGATCCGATTGTATGCCCTCTCACTCTTTCGCATATTTCCCATCTAAATCCTTCCTGAATGCCCCAGGGGGGCAGACAAACGTGTCTCACTGTCTGACCACAGAGGTCCTTGAGAAGGGAATATCTTAGTCAACTTCGTGTTTGCTCATTGTTTGGCACATAGTTGATAGTTAATAAGCTTGTATTAAAGCCAAGCAATCAATAGGGGGTCAGAAAAGAGCAACAACAACCGCAGAATTGTGGGTCAGTGTGAACCAGAACATTTGAATGAGCAGTTTTTATAAAAAGACTTAATGTATGAGTCCACACATGACCCCAAACACATAAACACATAAGCTGATTCCATCAGCTCAAGCTGAAAATCCAAGCCAGATGAATGGAACCGAAAACAAACTTCAGTCTAACCAGTCATCTGACCAGCACATTTGGTCAAAATTGCTGAATCACTCCAGTAAACAATGACTACACCTCCAAGTCTCTTCACAGACCCAATGAGAAACAAGGCCATTCTTTTGGGGAGTATGGAGTAATAATAAGTGTCTGTGACCTAGAGTCAAAATTGTCTCTAATCCAGGCTCTGTCACTTATGAGCTATGTGATCTTGGAAAAATCAGTTAACATGTTTGTGCCTTGTATTTTCAACTGTTTAAAAAAAAAAAAAAAAAAACTGGTTGACAACAAATTTCCCTATACCTGAAAAGGAAAGTCCTTTTTAACAACATTCCCAAATAATCTGATCTCTACATTAAAATATATAGTGTCAGCCTCTCTCACACAATCCTTTCTCATATACAAAAAGCTAATCAAGACCAATCATAAATGAGAACCTACATGAAAGATAAAATTACAGAAGAAAATATAGTAGGTGAGGATCTCTGACTTTAGGTTAGGTGATGATTTCTTAACATACAAAAAGTACTGACTGGGAGAAACATGGAAAAGTTGAACTTCAAGATAATCAAAACTTCTCTTCATCAAAAGACACCAGCCACTGTGGAGAATAGAATAGAGATTCCTTTAAAAACTAAAAATAGAGCTGCCATATGATCCAGTCATCCCACTCCTGGGCATGTACCCAGGGAAAACCATAATTTGAAAAGATGCATGCACACCAAAGTCCATAGCAACACTAATTACAACAGCCAAGACATGGAAGCAACTAAACATTCATGGACAGATGAACATGGATAAAGACAATGTGTTACATGTGTGCAATGGAATACTACTCAGCCACGAAAAGAATGAAATCATGCCATTTACAGCAACATAGGTGGGCCTAGAGACTGTCGTACTGAGTGAAGTAAATAAGACAAAAACATACATGATATGATATGGCTCACATGTGGAACCTGAAAAACTGATACATATGAACTTATTTACCAAACAGAAACAGAGTCACAGATGTAGAAAACATCTATGGTAGCCACTTATGGTTACCAAGTGGAAAGGGGGGAGGGATAAATTGGGAGACTAGGATTGACAGATAAACACTTCTGCATATAAAATAGATAACTAATAAGGACCCACTGTATAGCACAGAGAACTCTATTCAATACTCTGGAATGACTATATGGGAGAAGAATCTGTAAAGAGTGGATATGTGCATATGCATAAAAGATTGACTTTGCTGTACACCTGAAACTAACACAACGCTGTGAATCAACCATACTCCAATAACAATTACTTTAAAAAGAGACACTGTCAAGCAAAAGAATAGCCAAGCCAGGGACCAGGATAATAAATGTGAAAGAATATTTATGTGCAGTACATGCATACGATGAAGCATCTGTATCCAGAAATAAAGAGAAATTCCACAACTCAGTAATATAATAGGCAAAAACTTGAGCATATAGTCTACAAAGGAATATAGTGAATGGCTAGTAGGAACATGGTATCCCAGAAATACAAATAAAAACCACATAGGAACTACAACATGCCCAAGAGAAGGGCAAAGTTAAAAAGGCTGATAACACTAAACTTTGGTGAGGATATGGAACAAACAGAACGTTCATGCATTGGAGGTGAAAGTGTGAAATAGAAGATGACTTTGGAAAAGTGCTTGGCAGCTTCTCATGAGTCAATCACATACTACCTGTCTTAGTCGTCTCTGGGTGTGTAACAAATTATCGTAGACTGGGTGGCTTAAGTAACCAACGTTTATTTGCACAGGTTTGGAGGTTGGGAAATCCAGAACCAAGATGCCAGCTGATGTGAAGTCCCTCCGTTTGGTTTGCAGAGGGTTGTTTTCTTGTTGTCTCCTTGCATGGCAGAGAATGAAAGGTCATCTCTCTATGTCTCTTCTGTAAAGAAAGCTGAGCGCAGAAGAATTGATGCTTTTGAACTATGGTGTTGGAGAAGACTCTTGAGAGTTCCTTGGACTGCAAGGAGATCCAACCAGTCCATCCTAAAGGAGATCAGTCCTGGGTGTTCATTGGAAGGAATGATGTTGAAGCTGAAACTCCAATACTTTGGCCACCTGATGTGAGGAGCTGACTCATTGGAAAAGACCCTAATGCTGGGAAAGATTGAGGGCAGGAGGAGAAGGGGACGACAGAGGATGAGATGGCTGGATGGCGTCACCAACTCAATGGACATGGGTTTGGGTGGACTCCAGGAGTTGGTGATGAACAGGGAGACCTGGCGTGCTGTGGTTCATGGGGTTGCAAAGAGTCGGACATGACTGAGCGACTGAACTGAACTGAACTGAACTGAATCCCATTATTAGAGTTTCATCCTCATGACCTAATTGACTCCCAAAGGTTCAGGGGTTTGGGGTTTTAACATAAGAATATAGGGGTAGGGAACACAAATGTTCAATCTATAACACTACCAAGTTGCTAAGCAAAACCATCCATAGGTGTTTAATCACCAGAATTTATAGAATGACATGTGCTTTTCTTCATTCGTAACAGCTAAAAACTAGAAACAACTAGTTTTGGAAATGAACATGAATAGAAAAACAGATAAATTATGCTCTACTCACACAATGGATTATGACTAAGCAACAAGAAAAAAAATGAAGCCCTGATACACAACAGGATGATAAATCCCAAAATCAATATAATAAGTGACAAAATCTAGACACAAAAGAACCATTTACATGACATTCTCTACCAGATAAAGATGACCAGTGGTGAGAGAAACCCAAACAGCAGTTATGTCATTCATGCCAAAATAAGACTTGATTTAAATTTCAGATGAAAGAGCTCATCAGTAATTTTATATAAGTACCTGGAAATAACATTGTTTTTAATGTTGCAAAATAAACAGCATAGCCACATTAAGGAAAATTTCACATAAGTTTTCCCAAACCCATGCTTGCTCTAGTAAAATTTTACTTTCTCAAAAATAAGTAGTTGCTGGATCACATGATAGTTCTATTTTTTAATTTTTTTTAAGGAACCTTCATACTGCTCTCCGTAGTGGTTATATCAATTTACATTCCCACTAACACTGTATGAGTTTTCCCTTTTCTTGGGAACACTTGTTACCTTTGTCTTTTTGATGATGGCCATTCTGACAGGTATGAGGTTAAATCTCATGAAGCCTTTGACTCTCGTTTCCCTGGTGATTAGTGATGCTGAGCACCTTCTCATATGCTTGTTGGCCATTTGCATGTTTTCTTTTTAAAAATGTCTATTCAAATCCTTTGCCTGTTTAAAAAAAATCAGGATATTTGTCCCAAAGGAAATGAAATCAGTATCTCAAAGATGGCCATAGCTGCACTATTTACAATTACCAAGATACAGAATCAGCTTACATGTCTACCAACAAATAAATGGATAAATAAAATGTGACACACACAGAGAGGGATATTACCAGGCCATAAAGAAGAAAGAAATCCTGGCATTGCAAAAATATGAATGAACCAAAGGGACATTATACTAAATGAGACAAGCCAGACACAGAAAGACAAATACTGCATGATCTCACTTATACGTAGAATCTTAAACAGTCAAACTCCTAAAAGCAGAGAGGAGAACAGTGGATGCCAGGGGCCAAGTGAGGTGGAAATGGGGAGATGTTGGTTAAAGGGTGCAAAGCTTCAGTTATGCAGGATGAATAAATTCTGAAATTTGATATACAGCATGGCAACTGTAATTAATACTATGATGTGACATTATTAAAACTGGCTTACAGGGTGAATCTCAAGTGTTCTTACCACACACACACACACACAGGTGACTGTATGAAGTGATGATTATGTTAATTTGTAGTAATATTTCACAATATATACATGTATCAATATGTGTAATTTATCAAAATATCACATTGTGCACCTTAAATACATGAAACTTTTTGCCAGTTATACCTCAGTAAAGATGAAAAATGTGAATGACAGTTTCTGCGATGGAAGGTCTTGGCAGAATTTACCTGGGAAGGTACATAAAGGAGCTTTCTAAGGTGAGAGAAATGTTTAATAACTTGATAGTATTATGAGTTACACAGGCATGGCAATTTGTCAAAACTTACAAAACTTCATACTTAAGATTTATGCATTTTACTTTATCTAATTATATCCCAAATTTAAAAGCAAAACAAAAAGACTCTTTAAATTCTCAGGGTGGTTGAGAGAATGAAAAAAAAAGATTCTGTCTATAAACTAGGCTTGCTCAGGATATCTGGTTTACAGCACATACTTAATGATCTAGGTGTTTTATACACTAGTAGAAGGCTGATTAAATACATAGAAACAAAGTACTATGGGTTATCTATGAAAATGAAAATTTGCAACAAGGTCTATTCCATCTAAACAGCATGATGCAGTCCAAACACAACCATCCTAGAATTTAGATTCTGCTACCAGCCTGTTCCCTGTACGCTGGCTTCTAATCATCTCAGCATCCCCGATGGGGATCAGGTGAGCAGCCTGTAGGTGTTTAATTCACTAAGTTTTTAACTTTGAACGAATTTACACAATTCAGGTCCTTATACGGCTCGACCCATCACGCACTTTAGTCTATAATAGGTTGAAAGGCTGAACCTGATATTTCTCCATTCCGCAATATCAGAGAATCAGAGAGACTTTAATTAATCCTTTTCTGCCTGCTTGTCTAAAAGCTAAAAGACATTTTAATGAAGGCAGCAGCAGAGGAAAAAAAAAATCAGTAATGAAATAAATAAAAAATAAAATCATGGGGCTCATAAGCAGCCCCACAGATGGAGGCATTCAGCTCAATGAAATAAAAGATGAATTTATTTGACTAATGTAAATAGAGAGAAAATGAGGCACTTCCTTAGTGCTCAAACTGACTATGAATAGATGAGTAATGTCAGAGTGTCAGAGCCGCGATCATAAACTCCCAGGCGCCAACAATGGTCATGCCCGATTTAATGAAAAAACAAATGAAATGCTACATATTACTGTTTGCTTCTCCCATCAAATGAGTTGTCTGAATATTTTATTCAGTAAGGAGTGTTTTATATATGAAAGATAATTAAATATTGCAGAAAAGAAATGGGTTACAGGACATAATGTTGGGAAGTGGTGAGTGTGTGTGGCGGGGCTGGGAAAAAAGCAAGTCTGTTGCTAGTTTCTACAGTGAGATTATAGTTGTGGCGTAGAGTGAGAGCATCCTGTGTGCCCAGCACGGGGTTAATTAAACCTTCAAGGATGGGATTCAACTGCAGGCATGGTAGTATAGATGGACAGACACAGAAAAAGAGAGCCAAGTGCCAGGAAACATCACAGTCTCAATGGAAAGGTAAGAACCTTGTGCATAAAAGTGACTTTAAAAAAAAAAAAGCCTATCAAATGAATAAGTGATTAAGCACACAGAGTGGTAAAATAAATATGTTAAGAGCCAAATGGGAGCATCAGTTTCATATCTGGTACAGGAAGATTCTCTGAGCTTGGGACATATCCAATCAGATCTTTCTACTTCGGGAAGGTGGTCAGGCAGAACAGAAAAGAGGACCAGGTTTGGAGCAGGGTTTCCCATTCTTGGCACTGTTGATATTTGAAATTGAACAATTCTTTGTTGGGAACTGACTTGCTCATTATAGGAGTTTAGCAGCATCCTCAACCAATCAGAGGCTGGTATAATGTCCCCTTCCTGTATTGGGACAACTAGAAATGTCCCCAGTTCAGTTCAGTTGCTCAGTCATGCCGAACTCTTTGTGACCCCATGGCCTGCAGCACGCCAGGCCTCCCTGTCCATTGCCAACTCCTGGAGTTTACTCAAACTCACATCCATTGAGTCCGTGACGCCATCCAGCCATCTCATTCTCTGCTGTCCCCTTCTCCTCCCACCTTCAATCTTTCCCAGCATCAGGGTCTTTTCGAAGGAGTCAGCTCTTCGCATCAGGTGGCCAAAGTATTGGAGCTTCAGCTTCAGCAGATGTTGCCAATTGCCTAAGGGAGAAGACTGACCTGGGTAGGGACCAGAGTTAGAGAGACCTTAAACTTAATCCAAGCTCTATCTTTCAACAGCTTTTTGATATCAAGCAAGTCCTTTCATCTCTTTTACCATCAATGTCCTCATCCATATAATGAGTATAGTAGATTGAATAGTTACCTTTAACTTTTAATCTTTTCCTGTATCCCCACCCCTTGATTTTGAGCTTGGACATGTAACTTGCTTTGGCCAAGGCAAGTCAACAAGGGCGTGTGTGCATGCTCAGTCCTGTCAACTCTTTGTGATCTTATGGACTGGAGCCTGCAAATCTCCTCAGTCGAAGAGATTTTCCAGGCAAGAATACTGGAATGGGTTGCTATTTCCTTCTCCAGGGGACCTTTCCAAAACTAGGGATCAAACCCACTTCCCCTGCATTGGCAAATGGATTCTTCACCACTGAGCCACTTGGGAAGCCCAGTCAACAAGAGATCTCATCTTCATTGTATTGGTTTTAAGTGAATGACACAATGATTTGATATAGAAGGAAAGTTATTACCAACCTAGACAGTGTATTAAAAAGCAGAGACACTACTTTGCCGACAAAGGTCCATCTAGTCAAGGCTGTGGTTTTTCCAGTGGTCATGTATAGGTGAGACACTTGGACTATAAAGAAAGCTGAGCCCCAAAGAATTGATGCTTTTGAACTGTGGTGTTGGAGAAGACTCTTGAGAGTCCCTGGACTGCAAGGAGATCCAACCAGTCCATTCTGAAGGAGATCAGTCCTGGGTGTTCATTGGAAGGACTGATGCTGAAGCTGAAACTCCAATACTTTGGCCACCTGATGAGAAGAGCTGACTCGTTGGAAAAGACCCTGATGCTGGGAAAGATTGAGGGCAGGAGGAGAAGGGGATGACAGAGGATGAGATGGTTGGATGGCATCACCGACTCCATGGACATGGGTTTGGGTGGACTCTGGGAGTTGGTGATGGACAGGGAGGCCTGGCGTGCTGCAGTTCATAGGGTCACAAAGAATCGGACACGACTGAGCGACTGAACTGAACTGAACTGAACGTATTGGAAATGATTACCATAATAGGGTTAGTTAACATCCGTTGCCTCAGATAGTCACAGTTGTTTTTCTTGTTGGGAACCTTTAAGATTTATCTCATAGCAACTTAAAAATATACGATATAGTACCATTAACCATTGTCACGACACTGTGCACTACATCGCCAGAACTTATTTATAAGTGGCAGTTTTTGCTTTCTATACTCATTTTCCCAATCCCCCAACCTCTGACAACCACCAGTTTGTACTATCTATGACTTTGATTTTTTTTCGAGTATAAGTATTTGTCTCTGACTTTCTTCACCACCAGTTTGTACTATCTATGACTTTGATTTTTTTTCGAGTATAAGTATTTGTCTCTGACTTTCTTCACTTGGGCTTCTTTTGTGGCTCAGCTGGTAAGGAATCAACCAGCAATGTGGGAGATCTGGGTTCAAACCCTGGGTTGGGAAGATCCCCTAGAGAAGGGAAAGGCTACCCACTCCAGTATTCTGGTCTGGAGAATTCCATGGACTGTATAGTCCATGGGATTGCAAAGAGTCAGACACGACTGAGCAACTCTCACTATTTCACTTAGCATAATGTTCTCAAATGTTCATGTATATTGTCAGAAATGTCAAGATTTACTCCTTTCTTATGGATGAATAATAGTCATACATTATGTATATATAGTATTCCTATATATAATATTTTCTTTATCCATTTATCCATCAATGGACATTTTGATTGCTTCCATATCTTGCCTATTGTCTATTGCAGCATTGAATATGGGGTCACATATATCTGTTTAAGTTAGTGTTTTCATCTTCTTCAAATAAATACCCAGATGCAGAATTGCTGGATCGTACGGTATCTCTATTTTTAATTTTTTGAGGAACCTCCTATATGGAAATGTAGTGGCTGCACCAATTTACAATTTCACCAGTGTACAAGTGTTCCCTTTATCCACATGCTCACCAACGCTTGTTATCTCTTATTTTTTTGATGATAGTTCAAATGGGTGTGAAGTGATATTTTATTGTGATTTTGATTGGATAACTACATTTTTTTCACATCCTAAAGTCATAATTTTAATAGTTATCTTGTATTGAGCACTTTCTCTTTGCCAGGCACTAAATGGACTATTTATACCTTGTTAAATATTTTATCTCCAGCCCTTGGTAAGGTGCTGGCATCAATCAACTACTTGTGTTAGTCAGGACAGGCAAAATGAACTCCCATATCTCACTGGCTTAACATGACAAAGATTACTATGTCACTCACAATGTATGTCTGCTCAACACAAATCAGTGCATGTTATGGGTCCAATTGTGATTCCGTAAAAAAAAAGATGTGATGAAGTCCTACTCCCAATACCTGTGAATGTGCCCTCATTTGGAAATGAAGTCTTTGGGGATGTAATCAACTTGGAATTTAGTCATTGGGGTGGTCCCTAATCCAATATGCTCGCATGTGAGGAGAGGACCATGTGATAAAAGAGACAGAGTGATGCCGCTGCACACCAAGGAAAGCCAAGGACTGATGGCCATCACAAGAAGCTAGGAAGAGAGCAGGACTCTCCCAAGAGTCCCAGACTAGCATGGCCCTGTTGTTTTCATATTTCAACCTTGATTTCAGATTTTTAGCCTCCATAACTCTAAGACAATATATTTCTGTTGTTTTAAGCCCCCCTGTCTGTGGTCCTTTGTTACTGTAGCAGCACTGGGAAACTGACACAGCTTGGCTCCACATAGTGACCTGAGGACCCAGGTCAACCAAGGCTCTGCCCCATTATAGACACACATTCCCACTTGCATGGCTTCAACTCAACTCCAAGGGCAGCTGAGAAATATAAGGAGCAGTGTCAGACTTTATTTTTCTGGGCTCCAAAATCACTGCAGATGGTGACTGCAGCCATGAAATTAAAAGACGCTTACTCCTTGGAAGGAAAGTTATGACCAACCTAGATAGCATGTTCAAAAGCAGAGACGTTACTTTGCCAACAAATGTTCGTCTAGTTAAGGCTATGGTTATTCCTGTGGTCATGTATGGATGTGAGACTTGAACTGTGAAGAAGGCTGAGTGCCGAAGAATTGATGCTTTTGAACTGTGGTGTTGGAGAAGACTCTTGAGAGTCCCTTGGACTGCAAGGAGATCCAACCAGTCCATTCTGAAGGAGATCAGCCCTGGGATTTCTTTGGAAGGAATGATGCTAAAGCTGAAACTCCGTACTTTGGCCACCTCATGCGAAGAGTTGACTCATTGGAAAAGACTCTGATGCTGGGAGGGATTGGGGGCAGGAGGAGAAGGGGACGACAGAGGATGAGATGGCTGGATGGCATCACTGACTCGATGGACGTGAGTCTGAGTGAACTCCGGGAGTTGGTGATGGACAGGGAGGCCTGGCGTGCTGCGATTCATGGGGTCAAAAAGAGTTGGACATGACTGAGCGACTGATCTGATCTGATCTGATACGGAGATTTGAGTACCAATGGTCTCTCCCATGGTCGAAGTAAATATTTGTTGAGTAATTAAATATATCCACTTGTTATAAAGATCCTCCCACAGTGATTTCAATGTGATTGGGCCCTAATCAACGTCCATGCATCATCAATGAGGAAACTAAGACCCCAAGAGACTAAGTGACTTCTGCACTGTCACACAGCACACACCTGTCTAATGGGGGCAAGGCTGGGGTTCAAATCCAGGGCAATCAACTCCGAAATCTGCATTCGGGCCTCTCAGTAAACGAGTCCTGAAGGAATGAAAATGGAGTCCTTTATGGCAAGTAACCTTGTGCTACATCACTTAAAGGTGTTCCCTAGGCAAATGGCTTAACTGTTTCAAAGTGTGGAAAGTTTTCCTTCCAATTAAGATGTGCCTTGTGTATAAAGCTCCCTTCAGTACGCTCAGAGATGGTCTGTTCACCATCATCTGAATTTAAAGCAGGCCATTTGGCACACCTCCATTTTATTGCCATTAATCGAGTCATTTTGGGGGGAAAATCTATAGCCTTCAAGAAGAGCTGTATTTCTGACCGGGAAAGCAATGTGACCTGGAGGTCAGAGCTTGCAGCTCAGCTTCATCCTGGATCTTAAGAAAGATCCAGAAACATACCTGTCATGTTTGATGTCATTCTCATTGAATGAGATATTTTTATTCAAATTTCCCCAGATGATCTGGACATCTCTGATGACTTGTCGTCAGAATCTGATGGAGCCTCCTCATTGCTACCCTCTCTTTGACTTCACAAAAGAATACTGGCCTGGCGGAGGCTGCAGAAACCAGGTTTGCAACTTAATGCTGATTTTGCCCAGAAGTAATTAGTTCATTAACTGTGAGCACAGGAGCTCATTAAAGGGGGAGGTGGATGATGCAAATCAGTGGCCTGTGTAAGTCCATCAAAAATGAGAAGGAGCTGGAAATGGTCTGGCTCAATCCTGCCCAACACCTTCATTAACCAAAGAGGTTTCTAAAAGCCCAGGAGTCCCTGGAGATCAGCGGCATTTAAAGGCACCAGCTACACTGGAAAGCAGAGAAGGTGATGGGAAGAGGGAGGGCAGAGGGGACAATTGATGGAATGTTTCTCAGGGAACCTGCCTCATACCAGGCATCTGATGCCCTCAGCAGCAACCTCACTGCATTCTACACACGGGCACATGGGTCCAGAGTGTTCATGACCTGCCAAAGGTCTCAGCAATTCAGTGGCAGAGCAGGGATCCAGTCCTGTACCTTCATGAACCCCCAAACCAATGATTTTCCCATCACGTCAATACACTCTCCAGCCCAACTTGGAGATGAACAGTCACATGACCAGCCCCGGGCCCCTTATCATCTCATCTTATGCACATTTGGAAGCATTCCTGGTCAGTACTATATTGAGCTGCAGTTCGCAAATGTTTATTTACAGGGGATTAATTAACTTTGCTATTTGCAAGAACCAAGCTAAGGGGAAATTGGCTTTCTCTCAGAATGGGCGCCGTGACATTCCAAGGCCCTCATCCCCATGCTCAAAATGTCAAAATTCCTCTAGGCCAAACTCTGAAGAAAAACCAAAAAATGGCACATGGTGTGACAGGGGAACAGAATGGCCAGAGGGGCTCAGAAAATGTGGGCAGACACTGCAGTTTCAGGCCGATGCCTGTCACTGAAGGGCCACGGGACCCTGGGCAAAACCACCTACTTCTCTGAGCTCTGGTTCTCTTAGAAAGAAAAGCAAAGAACAAAATGGGGTTCCTGAGGTCTAGGCTGGTTCTGAGACTATCAAAGAAGAGTCTGGGAGTCTGAGTCTTTTGTTCACAGGAGAGTGGAAGTGGGGCTCTGGGTGGAAAATGACAAATCAAGTTGGGGGTCAGGAAGAAGAGCCTCTGGATTCCTGGACCCTGGCTCATGTGCCCCCAACTCAGAGGAGACACCCTAAAAGGAGAAGGAGGCAGAGCTGCCTTCAGAAACATATCCCAGTACCCAGCAGTCTCATTCCAAGATGGCACAAATGTAGTGAGGATGAGGAAAGGACGTCTCCATATGCAATAAGAATGGGAGTGCTCCCTGGGGCCCAAGAAGCCAGGAGCATCTAAGGAAGAGCATATGTGACCAGAGAGACAGGAAAAGGACACAGAGCAAGGGACAGATGGGATTATTCCAGGGTCTTACACAGTCAAGAATGAGCACGCCAGCCTGCAGGACACACAGAACAGCCATACCTCTGCCACCTGCTTGTAAGTCCATCCACCCCTTCATCCATCCATCCAAGATTTTCTTTTATCCATCCAGCCAGTCATCCATTTATTCACTCAACACCGGGTCTATGGTGAAAGCTGTGCTTGACCCAGGAGATAAATGGCAAGTGAGAATATGCACAGCTCCACCATCGAAAAAGGTCCAGCGTGATGGGGAAGTCTTCTTTGTAGAGAGCTTTGTCCACAAAAGGAAAGTTCAAAGGCTCAGCCTGATACAGGCTGAGGATAGACTCAGACCCTTTGAGCATCATGGTGCCCATGCTTCTAATACCCTCCCTGCCTCCCTCCCTCCCTCTGTCTGACTCTGGTATATTACAAGACCCAGGGTCTTGGAGAGCTGAAACCTTAGACTTGGTTTTACTCCCTTTTAACTGACTGTCCTTGAGAGCCCATATACCCTGACCTCTAAAACGTGGATGATAATGTCTTCCTAGCCTGCCTCATGAAGTGTGAAAAGCAAATGAGAAGAGGGAAGTGAAAAGTTTATAAACTTTTCACAAGCATTTTAGAAGCCATGAAGAATCACCTGCATGATAGTTGAGTCTGTGGTCATAACTGACCTGGGGCTGATCTTGGTGGAATTTCTAGAATGTGTCAGATGAGGGTTTCTGCCTGACTATAACTGGGCAGCATCCCCAGTCTGGGTTTCGTCAGTCCAGGTGTCACTCGAGCAGCTGGAGACAGGTGCTGCACAGAGAGAGAGGGGGTCTGAGCCTGCACCCGAGGTTGGGGGGTGCCCCTCCATCCAGGAAAGCCATAGCGGGAAGCAGATCCCGAGATCCCCCAGGGAGCCTTGGCTCCAAAGTCTGGGCACAAGGCCAGAAGCTGATGATCCCAGGAACAGTTCAGAAAACACTGTTCAAGGTGGGAGGAGGTGATAAAGAGCCATTGTTGAGGACAGATTCGGAAATCTGGAGGCTGCCCTGCTTGGGAGATGGAGGTGTGGGTCAGGTTGGACTGTTGGCTTCCCAGGCCCAGAACTGGGTGAGGACAGTGGGCTCTGCATCCCCAAGCACGGGCTGCACGTCAGGTGACCGATAAGACTGTGTCCTGGTGAACGCTTTTAGTGGGGATTGCGAATAGACAATCCCATCACGGGGGGGTCCTTTTGTCCAGATTCTAGGTGAGAGCTGAAACCAAATGAACTGCAAAAGCCTTTGCTCAGTGCACCTAAAGCCCAGGTTGCCTGTAACACAAGCACTATACCCCTAAGAGCGTGGCAATTTGTGAGTATTCCCTGGGCAAGTGTCAAGCTCCTTTATAAAGCACCGTGGACAGACTCAGAATGACATGGCTGGGAAGCATGATTTTCCAGGGGAGGCTAGCGCTTGCCAACATTTTCCCAGGCACAGGCTCTGCTGCCGTAGCTGTTCTGTCATGGTGACTCTGCACCCCCAAGATGTGGACACAAAGAATTGTTGTCCATTCCTCCCTCCACTCTGATCCCCTCCAAGGGTTCCGAGGAGCAATGCATCTTTTCCTTGCAGCCTCGGTCACTGCAAAAGGAAAGAAGCCCAGAATAGATGATCCCACGTTTGGGATAGAGGGGTGAATTATTTACTAAACAGATAGAGGCTGCAGCAGAGTCTAGGGCTGGGCAAAGTGTGAGCGATTCTTTTGTTCTTGCAGCTGGCCTTTGGAGTTGCACAGAGCCAGGGCAGTAAATAATGCTGCTATTGTCTGCCTGTGTCAGAGACAGACAGAAGGTACATTTGGCCCGTGTCCAAACACCGCAAGGGCCACTCATAGTCACAGTGTCCAATTACTGCTGGCTTGACTATAAAATGCACTTCTTCTTTTTTTTTTTTTTTTTTGCTGAGCTAATTTAAGAATGGGCAGTACTAATGGTCCCTGCACAAAGAGGGGTTTTGCTGCATCTTTCAGTGGAAGAAAATAAAGTTACACTCAGAACAGAAACCAAACTGGCCTGGGGTGGAGATTGTCCACACAGCAGTCGATGGATAGTAAGGTAAATTATGTTTGGGTTCTCCTCTAAGAAGAAGTAAAAAAAAAAATTAAAACTTGGTTCTGAGTTTTCTTGCAGAGGACATTCAGGATGTCAAAGGAAATAACCAGGAACAGGGGGAAATCAAAGAATTAGACAGTTCTAGCCCATTCATACAGAGACTCATGCAACACAGGGGAAATGTTACCCCATTTCTCAGTAAACAGATGACAATGCCAGAGACTAGGAGGGTCCTGATGGAAGGAGCATCTGATGGGTTCTAACTATTTGTCAGGAGCTGCAATAGGACTTTTTTCCTCCTTCAACCGTCCTAACCATTCTATACAGGTTTACAAATATTTTACAAATGAGGAGAAACTGAAGTTCATGTAGTTTAAAGGACTCCTTTAGCATCATGCACTTGATGAGCGGTTCCCCAGGAGTTTGTCTGACTTCAGATTGTCTGCTTCCTTAATATTCTTCTTTGCACAGAGTATTCTGTGCAATCAGAATATTCTCTGATGATGTCACAGCCTTCCACATAGGCCCAAGATTCCAATAATATTATGTGATTAGTCACTCAGTCTTATCTGCTTCCTTAATACCATAAAATATCTTCTCGGGTTCTCACAGGCTCCCAGGCTTGCAGGCTACAGTGGGTATCCAAGGACAGGTATTTCCCCTAGCCTGGTGGAGATCCTATGATAGTCAAAAGCCAGCTGCCGATGGTTTGCAAACAGGAAAGCTCCTTAGAAAGAAGTTGCTGAGAATTCAGGCAGTGCCTCCCAGTGGAGCAGCTCTAAAGAGGAAGGATTCATCAAACCTTTCTAAGTTCTGTCCATCTGAGGTCACTGGCCCTGCCCAGATTTGTTCTTGGAAATCTTCAGTTCTAGTGTCGTCTACCTAATGGGGGCTTCCAGGGTCAGAAATTGTCAATAATCTCCCCTTGTCTACCAATTCCCCTTCAGGGAAGCGTTCATTTGAGTTTTGGATACAGGAAAGGGTGCTACTGGATTTAAAAGAAAAGGAGATTTGGAACTTCAAAATCCTCTTTCTCCATCACCAAACCTGTCACTTGCACACTGAACGGTCAGAAAAACAGACCCAGGATTGACGTTCAGGAATGTTAGAAAGCAGTACCCAACCCTGCTCTTTCTTTCCTTGTAGGGGGAAAATCAGATGCATCTTTCAGATATATTCATTTCAAATTTCAGAAGGCTTTTAAATACATGTGCCCCTGACACAGCAGAGTTATCAATCCAAATGTTAAATCCTTGATAGGCTCACGGATGGTGAGTTTGACCACCATCCCTTTCATCTTGCGATGTCTCACTGAGGGCTTCATTTGGAGAGAGACCGAAAAGGCACATTGGGGTAACGAGGAGGGATAAAAAGGAAAAAACGTCTGTTCCGATTTGCCGATCAGCAACCCAGAGAACACAGCATGTCGTCTGTCAAGGAAAATGAGGACATTTTTTTGGAGGCATCTTTGAATCCTGAAAAGATACACATGCTTTGGGAAGAAAAAAGTGATGTCTCAATTCTTAAGGCAAACTTTTCAAAGAGCTGAAAGTTGGATGGAGCCAGCGTTGATCCTTGTGAATTACCGACTGGTTGGCTGTCTGCTATCTCAGAGAAAGGGGAAAGTTGAAGACATTGATCTTCTAAATGATGGCTGCAGACATGGGTCTCCATAGAGCCCTGCTCAGTGACTGACAGCAGGGCTGAGGGTGCCGCTCTGGGGAGCCTCCTGGAAAGCTGGCCAGATTCACTGCCGCCTTCCTGTCTCCATTTCCCTGAAAATACCAAGATCCATTTCTGCCTCTCCCTCATCTTGTTATAACCTCAGAGGCTTTCTCAAAATCCCCTTAGGGTCAACTTGTTCCCTATTGCATTCATTTTAATTAATAATTTCTAGGCACTAAGAGTCAGGCAGACACCTTAATTCTGTGCAAATGTAGGCCACAGAATCTCAGTTCGCTCTAGACTCTAGACTCACCCATTAACTCATTCCTGTAACGAATGTATCCTGCATCCAACATGTGCTTGGTCCTGGGGATGCCCAGACCGATGAGATAGGCGTCCACCTTCTGGAAACATTGTGCAAAGAAGAAAAGGAGCTGTGATTTCAACAGGTGGTAATGAGTGATCAGAAAGGACACGGACAGGGTGTCCAGTCCAGTATGCAGGGGCCAGAGGAGGCCTTCCTGAAGCCAGCATGAAGATAATTGAAAGTCACTCAAGAAGAGGTACAGCACTTGTGTGGTGAGTATGTGTATCTGTTGGTAGGCACAGAAATATACCCTATAAAATACTATACTTATTCTTTGTAGGCACAGCTCTGATGATGTCACAGCCTTCCACATAGGCCCAAGGTTCCAATAATATTATGTGATTAGTCACTCAGTCTTATCCCACTCTTCGTGACCCCATGGACTGTAGCCCACTGTGCTCCTCTTTCCATGGGGATTCTCCAGGCAAGAATACCAGAATGGGTTGCCATGAGTTCCTCCAGGGGATCTTCACAACCCAACCCAGGGATCAAACCCAGGTCTCCTGCATTGCAAGTGGATTCTCTATCAGCTGAGCTACCAGGAAAGCACCAATAATATTTTAATTCAGACTTTTTATTGTACCATACAAGGCCCAACCATGCTTTCTCCCTTTGCCCTCTATCCTGCAAACACCTGCCCCTGAATATCATGATGTGCTTTGGTCACATCAGTGTCTCGCAAGTCACAGACTCCACTAGTTCAGGGGAAATTCAGGCCATTCCTAAACATTTTATATTCTATCACCTTGGTCTGGAATGTTCTCTACACTCACCTCTTCTGCCTGTCAACATCCACCTGACTCACATCAGTAGTCCTTCTTTTGAAATTTATTCAAGTCCTGGTTGCAGAACAAATCTTCTGCTTAGGTTGTGTGTGTGTGTGTGTGTGTGTAGATTTGCAGAACAGTTGCAAAGATACTACTGAGAGCTCCCATAGACCCTTCTCCCAGTTTCCCCTATGCTCAGCTTGGGAAAGCTAATCTTGCTTTGTATTATCTTGCTTTGCTGTGATACATGTATCATAACTAAGAACCCAATACTGGCATGTTAACATTCACTAAACTCCATGCTCAATGAAGATTTGATTAACTTTTCTGTCATTTCCCTTTTCTGTTCCAGGAGCCACTGCAGGACGAAATGCAGCACTTAGGTGCCCTCAAGTTTTCATTGAATTGTGCTTGTATCTCTGGTTTAGCACTGGTCACAGACTACTTTCTGTTAGAGTTTAGAAATGAGAATTCCCAAACTGACTAATGTGGAATTCTGGAATTTGAGGATATCATCTCATGTTATGCTGTGAGAAGCAGCATCTCTATCAACACTAAGTAGCAGTCATCTGGAAGACAAAATTTGGAATTGCCAGTTGGTCTTATGACCAAGAATTTCAGAGGAGAGGAGAATGATAACTTGTCGACTTGTCCAAGAACCACCCTATCTGGTCACAGATATCATTGTGAGATTAAAAGAAGCAAAATGCATTAATCGTTGTTAGTCACCAAAGGTGGATATGCTTGACTATTATGCTGAATGAGAGGAAGTGAAAGCTAGTCATTCAGTCATATCCAACTCTGCAATCCCATGGATTGTAGCCTGCCAGGCTCCTCTGTCCACAGAACCCTCCAGGCAATAGTTCTGGAGTGGATTGTCATTCACCCCAAGTTGTTGTTGTTCAGTCACTCAGTCATGCCCAACTCTCTGTGACCCCGTGGACTGCAGCATGCCAGGCTTCCCTGTCCTTCACTATGTCTGGAGTTTGCTCACACTCATGAGTCAATGATGCCATCCAACCATCTCATCCTGTCATCCCCTTCTCTTCCTGCCCTCAATCTTTTCCAGCATCATGGTCTTTTCCAATGAGTTGGCTCTCCATATCAGGTGGCCACAGTATCCCAAATAATGGTGTACAATTGACCCCTTGACATCACAGTGAAAAGACAGATGTAAAAAACACTGAAGCAAGTCAAATGAAAGGCATATGCTTTGTGAGCTCTTATATCCTATTTATCAGTCTTGTAAAGCAATTATAATGCTGATAGAACTTGCTTCCTCCTGCAAAGAAGGACACAGAAAACCATGGGAGTCTCCAATACAGCATTGTCAAGACCAAAATTGCATGAGGCTAATATCAATATATGTTTAAGCTGTTTCTAGTTCAGCCCATACCATCTCAAGAAGGACAGCATGACAGGAATGACAACATGGCAAAGAAGTGGACATTGTCATCTCTATATACGTTTATGCACACAAGGGGAGAGTTTCTGAACCTTCTCAGGACCTTAACCAGGGGATCAAGAGTCTGTAGAACCATTAGAAAGAATTTGGAGAAAGAGACAACCATTTTTATGTCCCACATCCTACTGGTTGACTGGACTTCCCAGGCGATGGTAGTGGAAAAGAACCTGCCTGCTAAGGCAAGTAGACGTAAGAGACTCAAGTTCGATCCCTGAGTCATCCCTCCTGGAGGAGGGCATGGTAACCCACTCCAGTATTCTTGCCTGGAGAATCCCATGGACAGAGGAGCCTGGCAGGCTGCAGTCCATAGTGTCACGCAGAATCAGACACAACTGAGGCAATTTAGCAAACACTGGTTGATTATCTCCTGCATTAGTTATTTCTTGCTATGTAAAAAACCACCCCAAACTTAGTGTCTGAGCATGGCAAACATTTACTAGCACAATTTCTGTGGATCAGGAATCTGGAAACGACTTGGTTGGGAAGTTCTGACTCAGGATCTCTCATGAAGTTTGCAGGTAAGGGTCCACTGGGGCTTCAGGTATCTCAGGGTTTAAACAGGATAAGATTCATTTCCAAGCACACTCATCAGCTATTGGCAGCTCTCGGTTGGGTTCCTATGACACAGTGGTGGTTTTCCTGTCACCTGGATTACTTGCTGTACAACAGGTAGTTTCTCTCAAAATAAAGGAGGTAAGACAGTGACAGAGAAAGAAAGCAAGGACTCAAGATATAAGCAGCAGTCTTTTTATAAATTTATGAAATCCCACCATGTCTGATGTATTCTGTTGTATGGAAGTAAGTCACAGTTCAACCCACACACAAGGAGAGGAGAAACAGTCATCTCTTTAAGGGGAGAGTATCAAAAGACTTGAAAACATATATTTAAAACCACCATACTGTCCTTAGACGAATGGCAATAATGTCTTGTAAACATTAACTAAGCATCTTCTGTACCCCAAGAGAGGATCAGAAGTACAAGACCATGTAGAAGTAGCAGTGAGTAAAGGTATGAAGACTAAGCTATATTAAAGCAAATAAATGTGAAATGATAATAAAAGAAGATCTCCTTTCTGACTTACACCAAAACTATGTGAACTGAAGATGCTAATTCATGCTTACTTGTGATTTGTTGAGGTAGCTCTAGAGCCTTTGAAACTCTAAACCAGAGATTGTCAAACTTAGTTCTAAAGGGCCAGATAGTGAATCTTTTCAGCTTTGTAGTCCAGATGTCTCTGTTGCAACTACTCAGCTCTGCCACTATAGCGTAAAAGCAGCCATAGATAATTCGTAAATGAAAGAATATGGTTGTGTTCCAATAAAACTTTATTTACAAAAAGAGGTGGCTGCCCTGTGGGCCATAATTTTTGCTCACCACTTTTCTGAACGGCAAATTCCTAAAAATCTTTAGATGCTGAGTACTTTGAGCATCCTTCAGCAGGGTCTATGCCTTATTTCACCTTTGCAACCCTATGCCTCGCACAACACGTAAATGAGTAGGCTGGCACAAACGCTGTGCATGGACAGATAAAAGAACCGATGCCCCAGGCAGCATTAAAAATAGAGTCAGTGCAATAAAAATCTCTATTTGAAACTTTTAAAAGACATGCTTGATGTATAGAGTGCCTTTTGAACAACTTCAGTTCACTTTCTCAGCTGTCAGTCTTATCTACACAAACCACAGGATACACTGGGATACCAAGGCCTACTTATAACAAAGACCTGTCATGTCTAAATTATTGGCACAATAGACCATTGTAACTCCTTTGGACTCATTAGGCTTAATTATGTCAAGGTCTCATTGAGGACTCTTTAAATCTGAAGATTCGTGAGATAATAAAATATAATAGCTCCATCGGAGCCATAAAGGTCTCTTTATGTCATGGGCTATTTGGAGATTCAATATTCCATAAGATTAATATCACAATACAGTAAAAATGACAACAATTACCACACCCTTAATGTCTACCAAGTGTAATTTAATAATTAGGATATAGATAGGCCCACTTCTCATTCACTCTGAGGTCTTTGTCAAGGAGGAAAGGTGAAGGATTATGGGACTTCAGTATTATCCACTCTCATCACACCTTCTCCCTGGTACACACAACCTTCTAATTCTGGTATACAGGCCCATCTTGGTATTTCCTGCTTCCTCTGTTTCTTACCTGCTGAAGACATGCCCAGGTGAAGCTACTGTTTTTGCCATCCTAGTCTCTCTGTGTTTTTGGATACCAGGCATATAGATTGTAAGTGACTATAGGAGAATCAACAGTCTTAGATAGGAAACTGGAAATAATACTCATTTTCTAAGACTAGCTCAGAAAATGTTGATAATGAACTACAACTGAAATCATGTCCTTCTACAATAAAAGAAACAGAAAAGAGAACTGCTGTATTACATAACAGACATAATAGAAAAATAATAAAATACAAGGATAAATGGTTATTTTAAAAGGAATTACTGCATCCCCAAGAAGAGATATATTTAAAAGCAAGTATCAGTTCAGTTCAGTTCAGTTCAGTCACTCAGTTGTGTCCAACTCTTTGTGACCCCATGAATTACAGCATGCCAGGCCTCCCTGTCCATCACCAACTCCCGGAGTTCATTCAGACTCACATCTATCAAGTCGGTGATGCCATCCAGCCATCTCATCCTCTGTCATCCCCTTTTCCTCCTGCCCCCAATCCCTCCCAGCATCAGAGTCTTTTCCAATGAGTCAACTCTTTGCATGAGGTGGCCAAAGTACTGGAGTTTCACCTTCAGCATCATTCCTTCCAAAGAAATCCCGGGGCTGATCTCCTTCAGAATGGACTGGTTGGATCTTCTTGCAGTCCAAGGGACTCTCAAGAGTCTTCTCCAACACCACAGTTCAAAAGCATCAATTCTTCGGCACTCAGCTTTCTTCACAGTCCAACTCTCACATCCATACATGACCACAGGAAAAACCATAGCCTTGACTAGACGAACCTTTGTTGGCAAAGTAATGTCTCTGCTTTTGAATATGCTATCTACATTGGTCATAACTTTCCTTCCAAGGAGTAAGCGTCTTTTAATTTCATGGCTGCAATACCATCTGCAGTGATTTTGGAGCCCCAAAAAATAAAGTCTGACACTGTTTCCACTGTTTTCTCATCTATTTGCCATGAAGTGATGGGACCAGATGCCATGATCTTCATTTTCTGAATGTTGAGCTTTAAGCCAACTTTTTCACTCTCCACTTTCACTTTCATCAAGAGGCTTTTTAGTTCCTCTTCACTTTCTGCCATAAGGGTAGTGTCATCTGCATATCTGAGGTTATTGATATTTCTCCCGGCAATCTTGATTCCAGCATGTGCTTCATCCAGCCCAGTGTTTCTCATGATGTACTCTGCATATAAGTTAAATAAGCAGGGTGACAATATACAGCCTTGACGTACTCCTTTTCCTATTTGGAACCAGTCTGTTGTTCCATGTCCAGTTCTAACTGTTGCTTCCTGACCTGCATACAGGTTTCTCAAGAGGCAGGTCAGACGGTCTGCTATTCCCATCTCTTTCAGAATTGTCCACAGTTTACTGTGATCCACACAGTCAAAGGCTTTGGCACAGTCAATAGAGCAGAAAATAGATGTTTTTCTGAAACTCTCTTGCTTTTTCCATGATCCAGCAGGTGTTGGCAATTTGATCTCTGGTTCCTCTTCCTTTTCTAAAACCAGCTTGAACATCAGGAAGTTCACGGTTCACATATTGCTGAAGCCTAGCTTGGAGAATTTTGAGCATGACTTTATTAGCGTGTGAGATGAGTGCAATTGTGCGGTATTTTGAGCATTCTTTGGCATTTCCTTTCTTTGGGATTGGAATGAAAACTGACCTTTTCCAGTCCTGTGGCCACTGCTGAGTTTTCCAAATTTGCTGGCATATTGAGTGCAGCACTTCCACAGCATCATCTTCCAGGATTTGAAATAGCTCAACTAGAATTCCATCATTTCCACTAGTTTTGTTCATAGTGATGCTTTCTAAGGCCCATTTGACTTCACATTCCAGGATGTCTGGCTCTAGGTGAGTGATCACACCATCGTGATTATCTGGGTCATGAAGATCTTTTTTGTACATTTCTTCTGTGTATTCTTGCCCCCTGTTTTTAATATCTTCTGCTTCTGCTAGGTCCATATCATTTCTGTCCTTTATCGAGCTCATCTTTGCATGAAATGTTCCCTTAGTATCTCTAATTTTCTTGAAGAGATCTCCAGTCTTTCCCATTCTGTTCTTTTCCTCTATTTCTTTGCATTGATCGCTGAGGAAGGCTTTCTTATCTCTCCTTTCTATTCTTTTCACACATTACTTCATGGCAAATCGAAGGGGAAAATGTGCAAGTAGTGATGGATTTCCTCTTCTTGTGCTCAAAAATCACTGAAGATGGTGACTACAGCCTTCAAATCAGAAAACAATTGCTTTTTGGAAGGAAAGCTGTGACAAACCTAGACAGTACGTTGAAAAGCAGAGACATTATGTTGACAACAAAAGTCTGTACAGTCAAGGCTATGATCTTCCCGGTGGTCATATATGGTTGTGAGAGCTAGACCATAAAGAAGGTAGAGCACCAAAGAATTAACACCTTCAAACTGTGATGCTGGAGAAGAGTCCTGAGAGTCCCTTGGACAGCAAGGAGATCAAATCAGTCATTTTTAAAGGAAATAAACCCTAAAGCCTCATTGGAAAGACTGATGTTGAAGCTGAAGCTCCAGTATTTTGGTCACATGATGCAAACAGCTGACTCACCAGAAAAGTCCCTGATACTAGGAAGGATTGATCAGCAGAAGGAGAACAGGACATCAGAGGATGAGGTAGTTGGATGGCATCACTAATGCAATGGACATGAAATTGGGCAACCTCTGGGAGATGGTGAGGGACAGTTAGGCCTGGCATGCTACAGACCACAGGGTTGCAAAGAGTCAGACACGACTGGGTGACTGAACAACAACAACAACAAAAACTTCACAAAAAGTATATAGCTTTCATTTTCTCAATATTGAATATGAATGCAGCATTGAATATGCTACATTCATTGAATATGAATTCAGCTTTCTGTAGCTCTGCTACAGAAAAGCAGAATCCCATAGAATTAATAGTAGAAATAGATACATCCACAATTATAGATGAAATGTTTAATGTAGATCTTTCAGTACAGATAAACAAGTAAAAAGAAAAAGATACACAGTAGCACATAGAAGGCTTGAATAACACCACTAACTGATTCCATTAACAATTATAGAACATTCCACTCAAAAACAGTAGAATACATTTTTTCATGGAGACGTATAGTCTGTATCCGGAGAAGGCAATGGCACCCCACTCCAGTACTCTTGCCTGGAAAATCCCATGGATGGAGGAGCCTAGTAGGCTGCAGTCCATGGGGTCATGAAGAGTTGGACACTTACTAAGCAACTTCATTTTCACTTTTCAGTTTCATGCATTGGAGAAGGAAATGGCAACCCATTCCAGTGTTCTTGCCTGGAGAATCCCAGGGACGGCAGAGCCTGGTGGGCTGCCGTCTATGGGGTCGCACAGAGTTGGACACGACTAAAGTGACTTAGCAGCAGCAGCATAGTCTGTATCAGCAAGATAGTCCAAATGCTAGGCCATAAAACAAGTCTCTATAAATTTAGAGTTTGTTGTTTAATCACAGTGACGTTAAATTAGAAACATACCAGAAAACATGATAAAACAATTCAAATAATTAAAAACTGAACAAAACACTTCTAAATAAACCATGAGTCAGAAAAGAAGTTGTAATAATAATTAGAAAAAAAAATCATAATACCAAAATAAAGTGAAAACACAGCATATCAAAAGTTTTAGGATGTAGTTTAAATAATGCTCAATGGAAAATGCGTACTTAAATTAGAAAGGAAGATCCAAAACCAGTATCTTAGATTTCATAGTGAGAAGGTTAAAAAAGAAAGAAATAAAGAAAAGAAAATGAAAAAAAAAAGAATTATAAGGGCAATATCAAATAAAATGAGAAATAATAAAAGGGCAAAAATCAATGAACATAGAAAATTAAGTAAATATATGAAACAAAAAGTTATTTTCTAAAAAAGAATCAATAAAAATCAAGAGAACTCTAACTAGTTTAATCCAGGCAAAAAAAAAAAAAAAGAGAGAGCACAAGTAAAATGACAAGTTTCAGAAAAGAAAAAAGAGAACTTTTTACAGATCCAACAGACATAGAAAAGATAACGAAAGAATATTTGAACAATATTATACAAATAAAGTTGTCCACTTAATCTGAGAAACTTATTGAAAGGCACCAATTACCAAAAAAGTCCCAAGAGTAAAAAAAGAAAACATAAGTAGTCCTGTTTTCTTGGATTCCAAAATCATTGCAGATGGTGACTACAGTCATGAAATTAAAAAAGACTTGCTCCTTGGAAGAAAAACTACGACACAACTAGACAGCACATTGAAAAGCAGAGACATTACTTTGCTGACAAAGGTCCCTCTAGTCAAAGCTATCATTTTTTCCAGGAGTCATGTAAGGATGTGAGAATTGGACCATAAAGAAAGCTGAGGACCAAAGAATTGATGCTTTTGCACTGTGTGGTGTTGGAGAAGACTCTTGAGAATCACTTGGACTGCAAGGAGATCAAACCAGTCAATCCTAAAGGAAATCAATCCTGAATATTCACTGGAAGGACTGATACTGAAGTTGAAGCTCCAATACTTTGGCCACCTGATATGAAGAACTGAGTTATTGGGAAAGCCCTAATGCTGAGAAAGACTGAGGGCAGGAGGAGAAGGGGATGACAGAAGATGAGATGGTTGGATGGCATCACCGACTCAATGGACATGAGTTTGAGCAAGCTCCTGGAGATAGTGAAGGACAGGAAAGTCTGGTGTGCTGCAATCCATAGGGTCACAAAAAGTCAGACACGACTGAGTGACTGAACAACAGCAGCAAATATCTGTTTAATTAGAAGATACCCCATACACAAAGTGTTGTGACCTAGATGTCTTCACTGGTGAATTCTATGACACAAAGAATGCAATGTTGATTTAACATTAAAATCAAAAAGTGACATTCACTATACCAACTAACTAAAAAAAATTAAAGGTCATCTTATTAAATGCTAAAAAGTATATAAAAATTCAATATCCATAGAGGATAAAAAACTCTCAGCAAACTAGAAATATAATGAAATATTCTCAACTCGATAATGAGCATGTATAACTAAAATTATGCTATGCTAAGTCACTTCAGTCGTGTCCGACTCTGTGCGACCCCATAGACGGCAGCCCACCAGGCCCTGCCGTCCCTGGGATTCTCCAGGCAAGAACACTGGAGTGGGTTGCCATTTCCTTCTCCAGTGCATGAAAGTGAAAAGTGAAAGTGAAGTTGCTCAGTCGTGTCCGACTCCTAGCGACCCCATGGACTGCAGCCCACCAGGCTCCTCCGTCCATGGGATTCTCCAGGCAAGAGTACTGGAGTGGGGTGCCATTGCCTTCTCTGAACTAAAATTATACATAATCACAAAAGATTGAATATGTTTCCTCTATGATAGGGAACAAGGCAGAAATCCTCACTTTCACCATTTATATTCAGCACTGTACTAGATATCATAGCCAGTGCAGTAATGGAAGAAAGCAAAATACAATACATGGAAATTGGAAAGAAAAAATTTAAACTGTCTTTGTTTACAAAGTCATAGTGTATATACAAAATTCTAAAGGATCTACAGCAAAATTTTTTCTAGGACTAATGACAGAGTTCAGTAAGGATAATACACAAAAATTAAAGTTTTCCCATAAAATGACAACAAATAATTAGAAGTTTAAATAAAATACTATTTTAATAACATTCCAGAACATGAAATAACCAGAGATAAATTCAACAAGACATGTGCAAGAGCTATACACTAAAAACTATAAAATACCACTAAAAGTAATGAAGACATAAGTCAATGGAAAAATATACTGTGTTTGTGACAATGTCAATTTTCTGCAAATTGATTTATAGGTTCGACACAATTCCAAAAAAATTAGCTGGCTATTTTGTAGACATTTACAAGCTATTTCTAATATTTATATTGAAATGTAAAAAAACTAAAATGGCCAACAATTCTGAAAAATAAAGACAGTCAGATGACTGACATGCCTGATTTTAAAACCTGTTATAAAGCTTCCCTGGTGGCTCAGATGCTACAGAATCTGCCTGCAATGCAGGAGACCTGAGTTCTATCCCTGGGTTGGGAAGATCCCCTGGAGGAGGGCATGGCAACCCACTCCAGTATTCTTGCCTGGACAATCCCTATGGACAAAGGAGCCTGGCGGGCACAGTCCATGGGGTCACAAAGAGTTGGACAAGACTGAGCGACTAAGCACTATGAAGCTACAACAGTCAAGACCATGTGTTATTTGCAGGAGAAGAATGCTTCAAAAATGTACCAAAAAAACTCGATGGGGAAAAATTCAGTTCAACAAAGGATAGGGGAATAAATAGATATTCAGTTAACATTTTGTATATAAAAACGCACTTTAAATGGATTTACAGCTAAACATGAAAGCTAAAAGTACAAATGTTTTCGAAGAAAACAGAATACTTTGAGACCTTAGAGTTCATGACATCTTCTTTTTTTTTTTTTCATGACATCTTCTTAGACGGAACAAAAAAGTCATGAACAATTAAAAAAAATTATTAATAAACTGGACTTTATTATCATTGAAACTTTCATTTCAAAAAGTGTTGCTAAAACAAACAAAAATAAAAAAAGTAAACAAAAAATCCTCTAAGAAAATGAAAAGGCAGACCATGTACAAGGAGAAACTATTTTAAATAGGCATATTTGACAAAGGAAATATATAAAGAACCCTTAAAACTCAATAATAAGAAAACAACTCAAATTTTTTAAATAAGCATGTTGTTGTTCAGTCAATCAGTTCTGTCTGACTCTTTGCAACCCCATGGACTGCAGCATACTAGGCTTCCCTGTTTTTCACCATCTCCCAGAGCTTCTCAAACTCATGTCCATCAAGTTGGTGATGCCATCCAACCATCTCACCCTCTGTTGACCACTTCTCCCCCTGCCTTCAATCTTTCCCAGCATCAGGGTCTTTTCTAATGAGTCAGCTCTTCAAATCAGGTGGCCAAGGTATTGGAGCTTCAGCTTCAGTATCAGTTCTTTCAATGAATATTAAATAGGTGTAAGTTTTAGGTAGACACTTCACTAAAGAATGTACACGTGGCAAATAAGCACAGGAAAACAAAGCCCAACATTGTTGGTTGTAACATAAAACTGCATTGAGATGCAAGAATGCTACAATTGAAATGATAAGTAATGCCAAGTGTTGAGGATGTGGTATAACCAGTATTCTGATATTATATTCAGATATAACCAGATATCTGATATTCCATCTGATATGCTGATGGAAATACAAAATGGAATAAATGCTTTGCAAAAATTTGTGGTATGGTATAAATTTCAAATAATATAAATTACCATATAATCTGGCAATTCTCTTTCTAGTATTTTACTCAAAAGAATGATGTATGTCCATACAAAATTGCATACAGAAATAGTCATAGCAGACTTACTCACCATGCCTCCAAATTTTAGTCAGCTCAAATGTTCTTCAACAGATGAATGGATAAATATATTTTATTATATCCATAAAGGAAATACTATGCAGCAGTAAAACAGAATAAATTGCTAAGATATGTAACAATATGAACAAATTGTAAAAATCTTTTCCTGAACACAAGAAGATAAACACAAAGCTGTCTATGACCTAGGTTCTGCTCTCAAGGAATACAGGTCCTAGTAGGGGAGATCAGATTGTAATCAGATAGAATCCTAGTCCAAAATGGTGAACATCAAAATTTAGAATGCCTTGTTTGAGAAACATTTATGAGAAAGCTACTGATACAACCCTGCATTCAGTTGGATATTAAAAAATAGAGAAGTTTGTCAGTGAAGACAAGTACAAGACTCTTCCATGTAGAGTACGACATGGAGACACCTTTAGGGATTCCTCCTCCCTGCCTGCTTCCTTCACACCCTCTGACAGCTCCACTGCTCACCATGCTGGAGACCCTCAAAGATGCCAGAGCCTCTCCCACTTCCAGGCCTTCTTACCTACTGCTCATCCATTTGTCAAACATGTAACAGGACCTTACTGTAAACCAAGTACTTTTATCACCGTCTGAAATTGAATAGTTAGCAAAGGTTCCTAGCCCTATGAAACTCAAATTTTGGTGGAGAGAGACAGAGGAAAACATTTAAGTAAACAAATGAGCACAATAATTTCAAGTAGGCACAAATGCTATGGAGAAAATAACAAGGTAAGATTAGAGTTACTGTCCAATGCAATAGGCATGAGCTCCATCTGAATACTGAGCACTTGAAAATTAACCAGTCTAAACTGAGATGTGCTCTCAGTGTAAAATATGCAACAGATATCAAAGCTTCATTATGAAAAAGAAAGAATGAAAATGCCTGATTAACAATTTCATATTAATTAACATGTTGAAATGACATTTTGGATATATTTTGCTGTTGTTCAGTCACTCGATTGTGTCTGATTCTTTGCAACCCCATGAACTACAGCACACCAGGCTTCCCTGTTTTTCACCATCTCCAGGAGTTTGCTCATGTCCATTGAGTCGGTGATGCCATCCAGCCATCTCATCTTCTGTCATCCCCTTCTCCTCCTGCCCTCAATCTTTCCCGGCATCATTGGAAAAGTCCAGTGAGTTGGCTCTTCACGTCAGGTGGCCAAAGTATTGGGACTTCAGCTTCAGCATCAGTCCTCCCATTGAATATTCAGGGTTGATTTCTTTTAAGATTGAGTGGTTTGATCTCCTTGCTGCCCAAGAGACCCTCAAAAGTCTTCTCCAGCACTATAGTTCGAAAGCATAAATTCTTCAGTGTTCAGCCTTTACAGTTCAGCTCTTGATATTGGATTAAATAAAATACTTTAAAAATCAATTTTGGCTATTAAATTTTCTTTCTTTAACACAAATAAAAATATCTAAATTACCTCTATGGGTTGCATTATATATACTGGAGAGTGCTATTCCAGAAGGATGGTTAGGAAATACCTCTGCCCAAGCAATGTGTTCCCCCAGGTCTTTCCTAGCTAACTTGTACCTATTCTTCAGATTCCATGCTCAAAAGGACATTAATCCATTTTTTGTCTCTTTCGTTACCAGGAAGCTCTGTGGACACAGGGATTATTAAAGGGTGGGAGAATTGGAAAGAAGTCCAGTGTACCTGGAAATTAAGCCATGAGAAAATATTGGCTTTCAAGACTTAAGAATGTGAAACAATCTGAAACACAAGAGGGAGAAACTGTAGGGTCTTCTGCAAGGGGACAGAATCAGCAGGGCGATTTCATAAGAAGATGCTGTTAGTGTATGATCACCATTAGAGTAAGGAAGTAAGGTGGGTGGGGGCCCTCAGAGGCTCTGATGGAACCTATTGGGTAATGACAATTTATTTCTGTAACCGCTGTGAGTCCAGGCTTTGAAAAATAGATGCCAGTCAGAGAATTTACCTCCAGAATTCCAAAGTATTCATACTGTATCTTAGCATCTACTAGAACTCACTTATGATTGTTTGATATTTTAAAAGAAAATCGCAGCTGTTAGGATATTCTTTGTGTTTTTCTGAATGCTTGCAATAGTTCCCAATAAAAGCAATACATACATAGATCAGTAAGATTAGACATCTAATAGATAGGTAACTTGGAGAGGGCAATGGCAACCCACTCCAGTACTCTTGCCTGGAAAATCCCATGGACGGAGGAGCCTGGGAGGCTGCAGTCCATGGGGTCATGAAGAGTCGGACACGACTGAGCGACTTCACTTTCACTTCTTCACTTTCATGCATTGGAGAAGGAAATGGCAACCCACTCCAGTGTTCTTGCCTGGAAAATCCCAGGGATGGGGGAGCCTGGTGGGCTGCCATCTATGGGGTCGCACAGAGTCGGACACGACTGAAGCGACTTAGCAGCAGCAGCAGCAGCAGCAGATAGGTAACTGGGCTTCCCCAGTTACCTACTGGCTTGATGGTAAAGAATCTGCCTGCAATGCAGGAGGCACAGGAGATGTGGGTTAGATCCCTGGGTTGGGAAAATCCCCTGGAGGAGGACAGTCTTGCCTAGAGAATCCCATGGACAGAGGTGGGCTACAGTCCATAGGGTTTCAAAGAGTTGGACACAACTGAAGTGATTAAGCACATACACAGATAGATAGCTGCTGGATAGGCAGGTAGATAGATGATAGATATAAAACTACAAAACTCTCTCAGAATAATTCTACCCTGTATGAAATGATTACCCCATATTATCATAAGCTTTCCCACTTGAAGCATTATGTCTTCACTGATTTTTCATGCACAATTTTCCTGGGGCTGCTTGCAAATGTAGAAATAATACAATAGTCCTTAAAATATGTAAAATTATGTTCAGGTGCCATGCTCTTGCGATCACCCCCAGCACTGGTGCACTTGAATCAATTCTCTGTTATTCTTTTACATTCATCTCTCCAACTGGGAAACATCTGTATCCCAGTCACTGATAGGTTGACCCATTTTCTGATCAAATTTGTCTTACTTATGGCACCATTAAGTACAAAAAGGAAATCAACATCAAGGGTTTCACCTCCTCTCAATCTCTCACTCACATGTTCCATGGTATTTATATCTTGTATCAGGAATGGCACACCCCAGATGTACGGGTTCCTTAATGCACGTGGGAATTTCTGAAATGACACGATTGCCTGGCTTTTCAATATCCATTTAAAGTGTTTCATGCCCAGTTCCAAACTCAAGAAAAGAGTTTGAAGGTCACAGCACCAAATAAAGAATGTCAGACCATCCCTTCAGGCCAGTCCTAATTTTTCTGGATTCATAATTCTCAGCATCCCTTCATCTAGCCAAGGAAAACCTATCTATGCGACCGTTAAAACTCTGCTTTGTTATTTCCCATCCCTGAGCCTTTGCAAACACTTCAGTCTCCAACTGGAAAATTGTATCTGCCCATTGCTGTTATTCAGTCACTAAGTCGAGTCTAATTCTTTGTGACCCCAGGGACTGCAGCAGGCCATGTTTCTCGGTCCTCCACTATCTCCCAGAGTTTGCTGATTTGTGCCCATTGAGTCAGTGATGCTAAATAACCATGTCAGTCTCTGCCACCCCTTCTCTTTTTGCTTTCAATCTTTCCCAGAATAAGGGCTTTTCGATGAGTCAGCTCTTCCCATCAGATGGCCAAAGCATGGGAGCTTTAGCTTCAGCATAAGTCCTTCCAATGAATGTTCAGGGTTGGTTTCCTTTTGTATTGACTGGTTTGATATCTGCCCATAAGTATACCTGGAAAATCCCATTCAATTTGCACAGGTCAGCTTGAACGTTGCTTGTGATCTGAGAATTCTGTTTCACAGGAGAATTGATTGGCCTCACCCATGTATCTGCATGATCAGGCAATGTTTGGTTTCTAAACCTTGTACAATGCTGTCTGATTTAAAGGTTATTACTTTTGTAATGGTTATTTGTAGCAAGGTCCTGCTACTCAGGAGCTGGACTGCACATGTTCAGACTCTGGCTCATCTCACACTAGCCACAAGACATGGTAAGTTACTTAACTTCTCTTCACATTTAAAGAACTGAGAAAGGAAACAATGGTGTCAGTCTTGCTGTGTTATTACAAGGTTAAATTAGTTAATATTTTAATGTCTAAAAAGTGCTTATTTGGCATATAGAATTCATTTAAACTTAAAATATTCAGATGCCTACCTTCTCACCTTAAAAGGCAAGAGACATACCTTACAACACTGGAACTGAAACAATTGATATTCATTAAAAGTAAAAAGTGAGGGAAGATATTTTTTAAAAGAACACTTCTCTGTCTTTTTCTATAAGTGACTGTTTTTTGCCCCAAATCAAGGGAACAAATGGCTACTAAATTTTTTAAAAGGTGATAGACAATTATAATAATATAATAAATAATATTATTATGTGGAATAATAGCTTACAACGATGAGATAGATTATGGATTCCCAGGTGACTCAGTTGTAAAGAATCTACATGCAGTGCAGAAGATGTGGGTTCAAACCCTGGTTCAGAAAGATCCCCTGGAGAAGGAAATAACAACCCACTCCAGTATTCCTGACTGGGAAATCCCATAAACAGAGGAGTTTGGTGAACTATAGTCCGTGGCATTGCCAAAGAGCCAGACAGGACTTACTTAGCAACTAAAACAGCAACAACATAAGATGGATTACCACAATCCATATAGTTAATTTTATATCATGTCCTCCTCACCATGAAAAGTTACAAGCATTATCCCAGTACGAGGAAACTGAGGCACAGGCTAGTAAGTGACCATCGGAATCCACGACTCTCGTTTAAGCCCTGGCTTCTGCCTCCCTGGATAACTGCAGATTCCAGCCCCATGATACTCTCATTTCAACTAGGTTTCCCAGATCCCTTCTTGAAACTGTCTAGTTGACGGATGTCTGTAGGGTTCAATTTCAAATGATAAATAGGTTGTGATTTTTATTCTATCCAAGCTAGGCAATGATACTCTAGGCAGCTATTTAGGTGAACATTTGAGAGAGACTAATTCACGCACACACTGAAAGGTGAAGGTGTTGGTCACTCAGTCATGTCCCTGTCTTCGAGAGTCCATGGACTGCAGCCCACCAGGCTCCTCTGTCCATGGGATTCTCCAGGCAAGAATACTGGAGTAGGTCGCCATGCCTTTCTCCAGGGGATCTTCCTTCCTATCCAGGGATCTAACCTGGGTCTCCTACATTGCAGGCAGTTTCCTTTATGTCTGAGCCACCAGGGAAGCTCAAGATATTTAATGAGAGTATCTCGTGAAGATACTAAGATATCATTAAATATCTTGAGCCTGAAAGACACATCGTTTCTAAAAGTTGCTGATGCTATTGTTGTGGGAGAAACACTGAAAATAATCAGGTTATCCAGTAACATGTTCCAGAAAAGCCTCTGTGCATTGTGTGTGTGTGTGTGTGTGTGTGTGTGTGTGTGTTTGTCTGTAAGCATGCTTTTTGCATATTTTCTGCAACAACAATGACATTTGAGGCAAAGAGATCCAAGTTCAAATTCAGGCTTTGCCACTTATTATTTGTGAGACCCTGAGGCAAATGACTTGCAATCTCTCAACCACAAGCTGATTATTTGTAAAAAGGGGAGAAATAACATTTACTATAAGTAAATAAAAATATGTAAGACAAAAGTTTAGGACAGAAACTGGCACATAATAGATGTTAACTGGATGATGTTTTTGATGTTAATTGTGATTTATCTTTATGTCATTAACTATAAATTAAGTTCAGTTCGGTTCAGTCACTCAGTCATGTCCAACTCTTTGCGACCCCATGAATTGCAGCACACCAGGCCTCCCTGTCCATCACCAACTCCCGGAGTTCACTCAGACTCACATCCATCGAGTCAGTGATGCCATCCAGTCATCTCATCCTCTGTCGTCCCCTTTTCTTCCTGCCCCAATCCCTCCCAGCATCAGAGTCTTTTCCAATGAGTCAACTCTTTGCATGAGGTGGCCAAAGTACTGGAGTTTCAGCTTTAGCATCATTCCTTCCAAACACCCAGGGCTGACCTCCTTTAGAATGGACTGGTTGGATCTCCTTGCAGTCCAAAGGACTCTCAAGAGTCTTCTCCAACACCACAGTTAAATTAAGTTGCCTGGTAATAAAGTTGTTAGTATCATGTGATAAAGCAGATGTATATTGAGAACTCACCATTTGTTGGGCATTGCACTTGGCATTTTTCTAAATACATATATCAAATCATTTATTTCTCAAAACAACCCTGTAAGGTGGTATTTTTTGTAGTAAATGAGTAAACTAAGACACATCTACACAGAGACTTCTTAAATACTAAGCCAGGTTGTGTTTGATACAAATATTTATTGAGTACCTCCCATGTCTTAGCTGCTATTTCAGTTCCATAGGATTGGAACAATAAGAAAGGGCTCATGTCTGTATCTGTTAGCTTTGCTGTGTAGCAAACCAACCCAAAATGCCATGGCTTAAAACAATAATCCTTTTATTTAGTTCATAATCCTGTAGGCAGTTGGATGGTTTTCATGCTGCTATGGCTTGTTGATCCCTCTCATGCTCTCCCAGAAAACTGGCAGGTTAGCCGGTAGTTGGATGATCCAGGTGACAGCCTTGTTCACATGCCTCATGACTGGCAAGCTGGCTGGGGACTGGCTCAACTGTCAGCTGGGGCAGTTTGCCTTCCATCAATGTGGACTCTCATCCTCCAGAAGGCTGGCTTAGACTCATCCAGGTGGTGGTCTCAGAGCTCCAAGTTCAGTAGGAAGAGGGTAGGCAACGATGTGAAAGCACTTTTCAAGTCTCTCTTGCATCTCATTTCCTCCTGTCCTATGGAGCAGGTTCAATCACATGACCAAGCTTAGAGCATTGTGGGAAGTGACTGCTCAAGATGATGGAGAGAGACTTCTGTCTTATTAACACGGCACATTTGGTCAAGTCATTTAACTTCTGAAAGCTTTAATTACCCTTGGGATAGTTATCCTTGAGTGAATAAATAAACTATCATAGTGTTTCTGTGAAATTTGGGTCATAAATGTATAACTAATGGGAAAAGTAGGTACAAATTTTAGTTACTGTCATTAAGAATTAGAAAGTGGACTTTCAATGTATGTATGGCCTGTGGTTCACTTTTATCTTGTCTGCAGAAAGATCATTGAATGACCGCCTGTTGATTTGGAATATTCATTTCAGTTTTTTCTTCAAATCACTAATCCTAGCAACTGATCTACAAAAAGATAGTATTTTTTCAACATCTATTTGAGTCCTGGTTGTGGTATAACATACGTATATATATATATATTGATGTGTATATGTATATCCCTGAAGTAGGAAATACCAACTCACTCCAGTATTCTTGTCTGGAAAATTCCATGGACAGAAGAGCCTAGTGGACTACAGTCCACAGGGTCACAAAGAGTCAGACAAGACTGAGCGACTGAGCACACACATATATGTATAATGTATATACATTCACCTCTTTGTCATCCCATGGACTGTAGCCCATCAGGCTCTTCTGTCCATGGGACTTCCCAGGCAAGAATACTGGAGTGGATTGCCATTTTCTTCTCCAGGGGATCTTCCTGACCCAGAGAGCAAGCCTGTGTCTCTTGCAGATTCTTCGCCACTGAGCCACCAACAGTATACATGTATATATTTGAATCAGGTCATTTGTATGTGAAACAAACAGGAAATAACTTTTGATGATTATTAAACTATTCAAAGTATCCACATTTCTTCCTCAGTAGTGGCACTTAGCATGTCAAACTGATACTCTAGGTTATTCGTATGTGAGTGTATCTGTTTTCTTATTTGGAACACACAATTCTAGGATTAAATTGGCATTTCTTTTCATTCAGAATTATACCAATCCCTGACCTGACATTTCTGAGCTCTGTTCAAGAAGGTAAGCAGGGAATTTGGAATTTAATTTCTTTTATGTATGCCATGAAAGCTGAGCTCTAAGTAACTTAACAGTAATGATGCTACAGGCATTAATTTCTTCATGCAAATTTATGCAAATTAATGTAAATTCCAAATGGCCCACAGGCCAAGGCCTCAAAGCTTTCATGCTGTGGACAAGCAAAATGTTGAATAAAAAAAGAAAATGTGAGTGAATTACACGGAGTTAGTCTGGTAATTCTGACTTCTTAAAACTACCCTTTCCCAAATGTTCACACTTGATTTCATCCAACCATCACAGCACATTTCTAAGAAAGTTATTACATCTTTTTGAACTGTGGAAACTGAGGCTCAAAGAGGTTATTGATTGTCAGAGATACCCCAGCTGGAAAGCAACAAATCCACTTTGTTTCTTCAGAGTGTGAATTTCTCAAGGCAAATTTGACCTTCTTCACTTCAATCTACATCCACAATACTCAGTGAAATGAGTTTTCTACAATAGAAATGTGTTAATTTATTTAATCAATAAATATTTATTGAGCACTTACCACCACATGCCAGGCAAATAGCATTTTATGAGAAAATCAAACTAGCAAACACTTTTGTATCTAGGAACTCATATTTCAATATTATTCATGATAATGCCAAAGAAAAACCGTCTTAATGCACAAAGATAGAAAATCGGTTAAATAAATTATGAAATAGTCATAGTCCAGAAATTCTATAGACATTTTTGAAGACCCAACCATATGGATCAAGGGTTGAAAAATTTAGCCTGCCACTTGTTTTTATATATAAAGTTTTATTAAATACACCCATGCTCATTTATTTAGGACTGCTTTCTCCTGCAGTGGCTGAGCTGATTATTTGTGACACAGATCACACAGTCTGCTAAGCCTGAAATATCTACTATCTGACCCTTGACAGAAAAAAGTTTGCCAACTCCTAATATAGAGCCATGCTCATAAATGATAGACGAAAAGTACAGAACACAGAAGGAAAACATGCTTACAGATGCTGTGACTGTCATTTCATCCCAGGCAGTTTAGATCAGCCTAGCAGGCTGCTCATATGGATGATAACAGATCACAGTGATTACTTCCTGTTCCCCAGCCACTGCCCTAGACCCAGTCACTGAGGACCCAGAGATGAATCAGCTAAGCTTACCTTCAAGGAATTAACAGTCTAGTCAACAGGAGCTAAGTATTATCAGGGATGAAATGAAATCTGCACTAAATTCATTTAAAGAGAAAAGAGGAGAAACTAGGAGATTATAAAAAGCACACTTTATCTATAAAAATAAATTTCAGTGATAGGATTATAAGGAGTAAATATAAAATCCAAATTAGAGAATACTTGATGTGTTTCTATCAGAAAATAATAAACCAAGGAAACACAAATGAGAAAGAATATGGTTAAAACAAAATGTAATATGTTTAAATGAGTGTTCTTATGGGAATTTATATTATATGTGTGTGCATTAAATGTAAATACACACAAACAAATGATCCTGTTCCTACAGGTAGAATGAAAGAGGATCCGTTCTTTTCCAAATTATATGGAACGCTAATGCATATTAGGTACAAAGTTATTTATACACAGAGAGGAAGAGAGGTTAGGATATATATTAATGTATATATACAAGTGCTGTGCTGTGCTTAGTCGCTCAGTCATGTCTGACTCTTTGTGACCCCCTGGACAGAAGCCTGGCAGGCTCTTCTGTCCATGGGATTCTCCAGGCAAGAATACTGGAGGGAGGAGCCTATTCCTTCTCCAGGGGATCTTCCTGACTGGGGTCTCCTGCATTGCAGGTGGAGTCTTTTCCAGCCAAGCTACCAGGTAAGCCAATTCCTGTATGTATATGCATATACAAGAATACATACTAATATATATTAGGTTAGAGCATATTTCAAAGAATCAATACAGCATATCCCAAGATCTCTCTGGTGCAATTCCATTTTAAAAATCAACAAAGAAGTTAATTCCCCTTCCCCCTAACATGCTTGAAAATATGATAGTCTGAAAGAGAATCACCATTTAATTATTTTAATCTATGTATTTTTGGTATGCATTATAAATAAATCATACATCAAAATTTATGTGATGAAGTAAAATCAACATTTAGAGACAAATGTACAGCTTTACTTGAATTTATTTAAAACAATAAAGTTCTTTATAAAAGTAATATAATTAAAAGTTTATAAACAATTTTTAATTAATTAAACAAAGTTGTTGTATATAAGATCAACATTCAAGAAAGTTGCATTCTTACTTACTGATAATAATCAATTACTGAAAAACCCAATAGAAAAGCATTGCATTCACAGAAACAAAATTTCTACTAGGTATAGTAATAATCTCATTAAAAGATATGCCATATGGCTATGAAGACAATTCCCCAAAATGCCATTGTAGGACTGAGAAGAAGACCCAAATAAAATATGGTCAGGTTCTTAGAATTAGTATTAAAACAATGCTAATTTTCCCCATGTTATTCTATAAATCAAATGCAGTTACAACACAAACTGTTTGGTTAAGTCAGGAAATTTGTCTTGGAATCATAAAATTAACATGAAAGAACAAAAGGTCAATAAAAATTAAGAAGAAAATAAGACTGACAACCTGTCCTTCCAGATGCTAAGACATACGTATTATAAACTTCTGTAAATTAAAACTATGTGGTCTATGAAGGGGAAACAAAATAAACTAATAACTTAAAGCCAAAAGACTCAAAATTGACCTATGCTAATATACATACCTGACATGGTACAGGGGTCCCATTAAAAGTAGTGTGGAAAAAATGAATCACACAATAAGGCTTCATTCAGAGGCAATTTCTTATCCATGTGAAAGATAAAATATCAGAGCCTTGCTTTATAATATGCTCAAAGAAATTTTAGATATACTAACTGCTTCAATATAAATAGAAAAATGCTAAAGCTTTGGGGGAACACATAAGAAAATGGCTTTATGGTATAAGATAGTGAAAGATTCTTTAAATGAGGATAAGAAACCGAAGCCAAAGGAATGGACTGGAAAATTCAACTCCATTATCGGCAAGCATTTCTGCATAACAAAAGAATGCATGGCTACAAGAAAAAGTAAGGCCAAATTGAGAAAAGATGTTAAGCATAGAGCTAATATAGGATAAGTATTCAGAATACACAATGAACTTCTAGAAATGTATTGAAGGAAGAAAGGAACAAGAGAGGGATGGGGGAAGGAAGGAAGAGAGAAAAAAACAAAACAGAAAATTAGCTGAAAATTTGAAAAGGAAAATCACAAGTGGACATTGTAGGGCTCAGTATAGACAAAATGTTTTCAGTCTTATTAATAACCTGATATATACAAATAAAAACTGCAACCAAAAGCTATTTCACACCTATCAGATTATGAAACACATCACTGTCTGATAATACCTGGTTATAGTGAAAATCTAGAGAGACGGGAACTCTATGTGCTGTTGGTGAGAAATGAAGTTGAGGCAATAAATTTGGGAAACAATTTTGTCACTGTTGGAGAAAGTTTAACACATCAGTATTCTTCAACCCTGAAATTTCACTTCTGGTATGTTTCCAAAAGAAACTTGCCCAAGTGTACCCAAAATTGAAAGGTCTTCAACAAAACCCAAAACACGAATATGATTAAAACTCTCAGCAAACTAGGAATTAAAGGAAACTTCCTCAACCTAATTGAGAGCATCTACAAAAAAAAAAAAAAAAAAACAGATAATATCAGTTCTGGGGCTTACCCTAGTAGCAGCAGTAAAACATCTGCCTGCAATGCAAGAGCTGCAGGAGACTTGGTTTGATCCCTGGGTTGGGAAAATCTCCAGGACGAGGGAATGGCAATTCACTCCAGTATTCTTACCTGGAGAATCCCAAGAACAGAAGACCCTGACAGGCTGTGGTCCACAGGGTCGCAAAGAGTCAGACACAACTGAAGCGACTTAGCACACACACAGCATCAGTCTTAAAGCTGAAAGTCTCCGTACTTTCTGACTATAATCAGAAACAGGAGGTGGAGGTCCTCTCTGTCCACTGCTCTTCAGCCTTATCCTTCAGACCCTAAACAGTGCAATTAGGCAATACAAGGGAAAAAGGAAAGGCATACAAATTGGAAAGCATGAGATAAAAACTTCAATCATAGATGATATAATCGCATACTTAGAAAATCTTAAGGGAGTTTCAAAATATATAAAACACCAAAACTAGTAAGTGAAATTTTGTGGTATGACAGGATAAGTGTATATGCTCAGTTGCTCAGCAGTGTCTGACTCTTGGTGACACTGTGGATCCCTGGGTCAGGAAGATCCCCTGCAGTAGAAAATGACGGTATATAGGATCAATATAAAGGTAAACTTACAGTGGCAATTTGCTGTAAGACTCAGGGTACACAAACCTGGGCTCTGTGAGGCAAGCGGTGGGATAGGGTGGGAGGTGGGAGAGAGGTTCAAGAAGGAGGGGACATATGTATACCTGTGGCTGATTCATGTTGAGGTGTGGCAGAAACGTACACAATATTATAAAGCAATTATTCTTCAATTAAAAATAAATAAAACCTAGAAAAAGTAAATTTAATAAATCAAGTGGCATCACCGACTCAATGGACATGAGTTTGAGCAAACTCCAGGAGATGGTGAATGACAGGGAAACCTGGCTTGCAGCAGTCCATGGGATCTCAAAGAGTCAGACGTGACTGATCAACAACAATCTATTTCAGCATAGTAAGTATTGTGACCCTGATTCTGGGAAAGATTGAAGGCAGGAGGAAAAAGGGATGACAGAGGATGAGATGGTTGGATGGCATCACCAACCCAACGGACATGAGTTCGAATAAGCTCTGGAGTTGGTGATGGACAGGGAAGCCTGGCATGATGCAGTCCATGGGGTCGCAAAGAGTCAGACATGACTGCGCAACTGAACTGAACTGAAGTATTGTGAACTGAATGTTTATGTCCCCCACCCATTCATATATTGGAATCATAACTGCCACTGTGTTGGTGTTAAGAGGTGGAGTTTTGGGAAGGTGCTTAGGTCATGAGGGTGGAGTCCTTAAGTGAAAGTGAAGTCGCTCTGTCGTGTCCGACTCTTTGCGGCCCTGTGGACTGCAGGCTTCTCTGTTCATGAGATTCTCCAGGCAAGAATACTGGAGTGGGTTGCCATTTCCTTCTCCAGGGAATCTTCCCAACCCAGGGATCGAACCCAGGTCTCCCACATTGGAGGCAGATGCTTTAACCTCTGAGCCACCAGGGAAGCTATGGAGTTAAATGTTCTTGTAAAAGGAACCCCCGAGACCTCTTTCATCTGCTTCAGTCAGGTTAAGACACAGCAAGAAGACTATGAACCATCTATAGACCAGGAAGTGGGCCTTCACCAGACACACAAGCTCCCAGTGACTTGATCCTGGACTTTCCAGCCCCCAAAACTGTGAGAAGCAAGTTTCTGTTGTTTATAAGCCACTCAGTCAATGACATTATGGACAGGGAGGCCTGGTGTGCTGCGATTCATGGGGTCGCAAAGAGTCGGACACGACTGAGCGAATGAACTAAACCGAACCAAACAATGACATTGCATTACAGTAGCTTGAAGAAACCAAGACACAAGGAATAAATAGTGAATATATAGCAGAAGTAAAACACTGAAAATGATAAAACATTGCAAAGACAAATTAAAGGTGACCTAAATAAATATGAGGCAGTTAATGCTAGATTCTAATACACATTTTTTCAGGCTGTTTTATTTTGTTTTATTTTTTTTGTAAAACGAAATTTCTGACTCAATTTTAAAATTCATATGACAAAACAGAGAACCTAGAATAAGCAAAATAATTTTGAAAAAAAAGAAAACATGCAAAGTATTACACTTCCCAATTTAACACACACCATAAAAATACCATGATAAAGACATGTGATATTGCTCTAAAAATCTGTATATAAATGATTTAAGTAGGATTGAGTCTAAAAATAGACCCACACATAGATGACTATTTTTTGCCAATGATACTAAGAGTATTTAATGAGAAAGTGATAGTCTTTGCAACAATGTGAACAACCAGACTATCTGCATAAAAAATGAACATTAACACATCTTACAGTGTATAAAAAAATAACTTGATATGGATTATAGACTGAAATATGAGAGCAGCAACTGTTAAGGATCTTGAAGAAAGCCTAGGAGAAAATCTTTATGACAATGGTTTAGAGAGTGATTTCTTAAACAAAAAAACACAAGCCATGAAACAAAAACTTACAAATGTCTCAATAAAAATTAAAAACATTTGATCTTTGGAAAACACTGTAAAAAAATGAAAAGCCACAGACAAGAAGAAAATATTAGCAAATCATGTGTCTAACAAGGAACTTAATGTATAAAGAAATCTTATCTTTCAACAAGAAACCAAACAATTAATGAAAAACATTTGAACAGATATTTCACCAAATTAGCTATATGAATAATCAGTAAACACATAAAAAGAAGCTTTTTATCATAAATAAGTCATTATAAAAAGCAAAAAAAATAATTGCAGATTGATTTTATTCATAATATTTAAAATCATGTAAAGAATCCCACATGTAAAATTGTATTCATGAGTCATAGCAAAATATAAATGGAAACAAGTATACTAACATATAGTATGGAGAAGACTCTTGAGAGTCCCTTAGACTGCACGGAGATCAAACCAATCAATCCTAAAGGAAATTAATACTGAATATTCATTAGAAAGACTGATGGTGAAGCTGAAGCTCCAATACTTTGACCACCTGATGCAAAGAGCTGACTCATTGGAAAAGACCTTGATGCTGGAAAAGATTGAAGGCAGGAAGAGAAGAGGATATTAGAGGATGAGATGGTTGGATGGCATCACTGATTCAATGGATGTGAGTTTGAGCAAGCTCTGGGAGATGGTGAAGGACAGTGAAGCCTGATGTGCTGCAGTCCATGGGGTGGCAAAGAATTGGACATGACTCTGAGCGACTGAACAACACCACTCTAATATAAGCAAATGCATGCATATATGTAATAACAAAATACTTGTAGGTATTTAGTGGGCTCCCCATGTGTCTCAGTGGTAAAGAATCCACCTGCCAATGCAAGAGATGCAGGAGATTCAGTTTCAATCCTTGGGTCCGTAAGATACCCTGGAGGAGGAAAAGGCAACCCACTCCAGTATTCTTGCCTGGAAAATCCCATGAACAGAGGAGCCTGGTCGGCTGCAGTTCATGGGGGAACATAGAGTCAGACACGACTGAGCGCGTGGGTATTTAAATTAACACATATGTTATCATAAAAACTTGTTTGGAGACAATAGATAGCAATAATCAAAATGGGGATTTTTTGGAATAAAGACAGAGACCATTAGGATACAAGAGTAGTATAATAAATCTATATTTAAACTCTAATATTTGTATTTATATATTTCTATATATTTTATATATTTATATATTTTTGAATATTTAATTGCTTGAAGTCTACCAAAAATTTAGAGAAGAGCTAACACCTATCCTGCTCAAACTCTTCCAAAAAATTGCAGAGGAAGGTAAACTTCCAAACTCATTCTATGAGGCCACCATCACCCTAATACCAAAACCTGACAAAGATCCCACAAAAAAAGAAAACTACAGGCCAATATCACTGATGAACATAGATGCAAAAATCCTTAACAAAATTCTAGCAATCAGAATCCAACAACACATTAAAAAGATCATACACCATGATCAAGTGGGCTTTATCCCAGGGATGCAAGGATTCTTCAATATCCGCAAATTAATCAATGTAATACACCACATTAACAAATTGAAAAACAAAAACCATATGATTATCTCAATAGATGCAGAGAAAGCCTTTGACAAAATTCAACATCCATTTATGATAAAAACTCTCCAGAAAGCAGGAATAGAAGGAACATACCTCAACATAATAAAAGCTATATATGACAAACCCACAGCAAACATTATCCTCAATGGTGAAAAATTGAAAGCATTTCCTCTAAAGTCAGGAACAAGACAAGGGTGCCCACTTTCACCATTACTATTCAACATAGTTTTGGAAGTTTTGGCCACAGCAATCAGAGCAGAAAAAGAAATAAAAGGAATCCAAATTGGAAAAGAAGAAGTAAAACTCTCACTGTTTGCAGATGACATGATCCTCTACATAGAAAACCCTAAAGACTCCACCAGAAAATTACTAGAGCTAATCAATGACTATAGTAAAGTTGCAGGATATAAAATCAACACACAGAAATCCCTTGCATTCCTATACACTAATAATGAGAAAACAGAAAGAGAAATTAAGGAAACAATTCCATTCACCATTGCAACGGAAAGAATAAAATACTTAGGAATATATCTACCTAAAGAAACTAAAGACCTATACATAGAAAACTATAAAACACTGGTGAAAGAAATCAAAGAGGACACTAATAGATGGAGAAATATACCATGTTCATGGATTGGAAGAATCAATATAGTGAAAACGAGTATACTACCCAAAGCAATTTATAGATTCAATGCAATCCCTATCAAGCTACCAACAGTATTCTTCACAGAGCTAGAACAAATAATTTCAAAATTTGTATGGAAATACAAAAAACCTCGAATAGCCAAAGCGATCTTGAGAAAGAAGAATGGAACTGGAGGAATCAACCTACCTGACTTCAGGCTCTACTACAAAGCCACAGTTATCAAGACAGTATGGTACTGGCACAAAGACAGAAATATAGATCAATGGAATAAAATAGAAAGCCCAGAGATAAATCCACGCACATATGGACACCTTATCTTTGACAAAGGAGGCAAGAATATACAGTGGATTAAAGACAATCTCTTTAACAAATGGTGCTGGGAAATCTGGTCAACCACTTGTAAAAGAATGAAACTAGACCACTTTCTAACACCATACACAAAAATAAACTCAAAATGGATTAAAGATCTAAATGTAAGACCAGAAACTATAAAACTCCTAGAGGAGAACATAGGCAAAACACTCTCTGACATACATCACAGCAGGATCCTCTATGACCCACATCCCAGAATATTGGAAATAAAATCAAAAATAAACAAATGGGACCTAATTAACCTTAAAAGCTTCTGCACATCAAAGGAAACTATTAGCAAGGTGAAAAGACAGCCTTCAGAATGGGAGAAAATAATAGCAAATGAAGCAACTGACAAAGAACTAATCTCAAAAATATACAAGCAACTCCTACAGCTCAACTCCAGAAAAATAAATGACCCAATCAAAAAATGGGCCAAAGAACTAAACAGACATTTCTCCAAAGAAGACATACAGATGGCTAACAAATACATGAAAAGATGCTCAACATCACTCATTATCAGAGAAATGCAAATCAAAACCACTATGAAGTACCATTTCACACCAGTCAGAATGGCTGCGACCCAAAAGTCTACAAATAATAAATGCTGGAGAGGGTGTGGAGAAAAGGGAACCCTCTTACACTGCTGGTGGGAATGCAAACTAGTACAGCCACTATGGAGAACAGTGTGGAGATTCCTTAAAAAACTGGAAATAGAACTGCCTTATGATCCAGGAATCCCACTGCTGGGCATACACACTGAGGAAACCAGAAGGGAAAGAGACACGTGTACCCCAATGTTCATCGCAGCACTGTTTATAATAGCCAGGACATGGAAGCAACCTAGATGTCCATCAGCAGATGAATGGATAAGAAAGCTGTGGTACATATACACAAGGGAGTATTACTCAGCCATTAAAAAGAATACATTTGAATCAGTTCTAATGAGGTGGATGGAACTGGAGCCTATTATACAGAGTGAAGTAAGCCAGAAGGAAAAACACCAATACAGTATACTAATGCATATATATGGAATTTAGAAAGATGGTAACAATAACCCGGTGTACGAGACAGCAAAAGAGACACTGATGTATAGAACAGTCTTATGGACTCTGTGGGAGAGGGAGAGGGTGGGAAGATTTGGGAGAATGACATTGAAACATGTAAAATATCATGTAAGAAATGAGTTGCCAGTCGAGGTTCGATGCACGATACTGGATGCTTGGGGCTAGTGCACTGGGACGACCCAGAGGGATGGTATGGGGAGGGAGGAGGGAAGAGGGTTCAGGATGGGGAACACATGTATACCTGTGGTGGATTCATTTTGATATTTGGCAAAACTAATACAATTATGTAAATTTTAAAAATTAAAAAAATAAAAATAAATAAATAAACTCCAATATTTGTATTTATATATTTTATATATTTATATATTTTTGAATATTTAATTGCTTGAAGTCTGTTAGAATTTGATAGAATATAGGGCATGCCTATAGAATCTGTTTGTTAATATTAAATCCATAGGTTAAAATTTTGGGTCAGATGACTTCGTAATTCAACACTCTTTTAGATTTTAGGAAACTGGTATGGGTATGACTAAACAGCCCCAGCAGGATCTGAGGCAACAACATATAATTAAACACATGAATACTTCTGCCACAAAAGATGAAAATTCACACAAACGGGGATTATAAACAACCTCACTTTCCTTTAGGTTAGTATCTGCTGTCAGTGAGTGGGCCACAAACTTTATGAGGAATGTGGTTTTCAGAATCTTTTGGACTTGGGTATTGCTGATCAGAAATTGTGGATCTTCAGTAGTTTGTCGTAAGGCTCATATGTTAAAAGCAATTATAAATAATGAACGACTTGACCCTCACGATTAAGGGCTCTTCAGTTTCCTACACAATTAGCTTAGGTCTAAAAATAAACAACTATTATCTGCTGGACTGAGTTTTGTAACCCTCTTCTCTGATCTCCCTAAATAGCTGCAAGGAACCCTCATCTGACACATCTCTGATTGTGTTTTCTTTGCTGGGTTCTGGTTCAAGGTCAAGTTCAAGTGTGCTCTCTGTTCCCCCACCCTACTCATTGGCACCCCGCAGTGTTAGGATTCTGGCAGGGTTTTCTTATTTCATGACCCATACTTCTGAGTTCTTAGTCCTTACATCTGCAAATACTCAAAACTAAATTTAAATTTAACTTGTTCTGCTTCCTTCCAATATGCTTGGCAGAACACTAGCTGCCTGTTTAACTCTTTAACTTACAAGTGGCTTCAATTCCATGCCTCATCTGACAGGTTTCCCTATAACCTGCATGTGTGCTCTGCCTATAGCCTCTGTTGTCATCAACAGCTTCTGGTTGCTGTGGTGATAAAGGGGGCATCAAAAGTCTCTTTCAGAGTAAGAGTCACTTTCTGCCTGGGGTCCAGACTGAGTCCGAATTCCCTGTTACACACTGTGCTGATACTTCCTGTGTAACATCATCAAAAATCCCCAGCAGCGCAGAACACAATTGAATCACTTCCTGTTTATTCTATGTAGGTCAGTTGTGACATAGGCTTCTAAAGTTTCATCAAAAGTTTTTGAGACTACCCTAAGATTGACAAGTTTGTTTTTTTTTTAATTTTGCCAAGTTAGACATTAATAAACACACAGCCAACCACCTCCTATCTTCACCCTTCCCACAAGGAGAACACATTTGGCTCTAGGATTATGTATTGTTTGGCTTCGTTTTTCTCCTTTGATTATGAACCAATGAAAATTGGTCACAGACAAAGGGTCTTGATGTCTGGACTGCTTTATGGACCATTAGACAAATGCTGTGTTAAAGGATAAATGTGTCAATCCATAAATTCAGAGTTTTACCCTGAAACTGCCACTAGATTTTCCCCTGCTAGCAGGCAATTTGTTGACAAGTTAGAAAATATATAGCAAAAGACAAACATTTATAGAACACTCAACACCTTTTCCCGATGAGGTGAAAGGAAGAAATAGCTTCACACCAATGATCCAAGTTTTTAAATAGCTCTGATTTCATTCCTGCAAGGCTCCTTTTAGTTGCTTATAACCACCTTTTGGTAACAGGAAATTATCATAGGTACAAGAAAAGATTTTTGTATAGGATGTTCTTTGCAGTGTTCTTCACACACAGAGGGGCAACTTCCTCAACTGACAAAACTGGGTAAATGAGTAAATAAAGTGATGGGACATTTTATTACAAGAAATCAAGCAGCTATTAAAAACTATACTATCAAGGAGTATTTAACTCATAAATGAAAGTGATTAGGATTGACATGAAGTGAGAAATGCAAGACACAAGACTATCGGGCTGGCCAAAAACCCCATTTGGTCATTCCATAGGTCTCGTAAGAAGGGAATTTTGGCCAACCCAAGTATACTGCTAAGGTCAGTGTGGCAAAGTTTATAAATATATACACTCAAGAGACAGTGCTTCCTGTTAAACTGCATTTATCATCTATACACTTTTTTGTTTTTTTTTCACTTTTTCAAAAGTTAACATACTATTTTTAAAGAGAGAAAAAACACATTTATACTTATCAAAGAGTATAATGATCAGAGCTACCTTAGCTGCCTCTTGGAATTGAGGTCCACTGTCCTTTAATTGGAGAAGGCAATGGAACCCCACTCCAGTACTCTTGCCTGGAAAATCCCATGGGCAGAGGAGCCTGGTAGGCTGCAGTCCATGGGGTCGCTAGGAGTCGGACATGACTGAGTGACTTCACTTTCACTTTTCACTTTCATGCATTGGAGAAGGAAATGGCAACCCACTCCAGTGTTCTTGCCTGGAGAATCCCAGGGACGGGGGAGCCTGGTGGGCTGCCCTCTGTGGGGTCGCACAGAGTCGGACACGACTGAAGCGACTTAGCAGCAGCAGCAGCAGCCCTTTAATTATGTCTCTATCTGCTACACCTGTCGACTCATTCATATTGTCTCACCATTTCTTTAAATAGCTTTGTGACAGATCTCACAGTCACTGATGAAATGACAAATCAGCAACAACCTGATTGATTTAAAGTCTTGTCTTCAAAATCAGAAAGAATTCATATGATTATTCTCATTATTTCTCTTAAACCCTTATAAAGGGTTTGCTAAGGAAATTAATGGTAAGAATTCATAAGGAGACACACTTCAAATAGTTTGGTCAGGTCCTGGCAGGCAACTATAAAGCCAGAAGTAATATTTTAAGATGTGTATGGTTCTCCTCTGGCCATTAAAATGGATCTCCCCAGATAGGCCTCCAGGGATGACACTTTCTTAATCAGTTCAAGAAGAAATATAACCGAGTAATTAAGTCCAGGAATGCAGGGGTCTAGTTGCTTGTGTCTGAGTCTTGGTTCTCTGTCTTAATGACTGTGCCACAAAGTTACTGAGACTTCCCACGTCTCAGTGTCTTACCTGTAAAATGAAAGAAATAAGGAAAGCTTTCTGGCCTGCTTTTTATGAAGCTGGTCATTCCTTTATTCCTAATCTGGAATAAAGGGCCCTGGACACTGTGTCATTCACTAAAGGTACCACAGTGAATGCCACAGATACATTTCTTGCCCTGATGGAACTTACATTTCACTGGGAGAGAAACATAGTTAGCCAGCAAGCAATAAACACTCTGGCTTCAAGTGCTATGAAAAGTCATAAATAATAAAGAAGAAGCAGGGACTAGAGAATGGTGGGATTGTGTGCATATTTTAGATAAGGGTGTTCATGAAAGCATCTCCAAGTGAGAGTCAGAATAAAGGATCAGAAGAGAGGGGTGGGGGGGTTATTGAGTTTATGTAACAGGAAGGAAATCATTGTCCAGGTGCAGATTGATTGCAATAATTCAGGTGAAGCCCTGGGACAGTTTCCCTACAGAAGCACAGAAGGGAACCAGGAAGTGGTTGACTTAGAAGAAGTTGGAGAGGAAAGCCTTGAGGTGCATATATATAATGAAATATTATTCAGCCACTAAAAGGAATGGAATAGGGTCATTGTAGAGACATGGATGGACCTAGAGTCTGTCATATAGAGTGAAATAAGTCAGAAAGAGAAAAACAAATATCATACGCTAAAACATTTATGTGGAATCTATAAGAATGGTACAGATGAACCTATTCCCAAGGCAGGACTAGAGATACAGACAAAAAGAATGAACATATGCTCACAGGGGACAAAGGTGTGGATGGAACGACTTGGGAGAATAGCACTGACATATATATACCGATGCTACTGCTGTTAAGTCGCTTCAGTCATGTCCGACTCTATGCGACCCCATAGACGGCAGCCCACCAGGCTCCCCCGTCCCTGGGATTCTCCAGGCAAGAACCTGGAGTAGGTTGCCATTTCCTTCTCCAATGCATGAAAGTGAAAAGTGAAAGTGAAGTCGCTCAGTCGTGTCCGACTCTTCGTGACCCCATGGATTGCAGCCTACCAGGCTCCTCCATCCATGGGATTTTCCAGGCAAGAGTACTGGAGTGGGGTGCCATTGCCTTCTCTGATATATATATATACTACCATGTGTGAAATAAATAGCTAGTGGGAAGCTGCTATAAAGCACAGGAAGTTCAGCTTGGTGCTCTGTGATGACGTAGAGGGCTGGGATGGGAAGCAGGTGGGAAGGAGGTCCAAGAGGGAGGGGATACATGTATACATATAGCTGATTCACTTCATTGTACAGCAGAGACTAACACAACATTGTCAAGCAATTATATTCCAACAAAATATAATTATAATAAATTAAAACTTAAAGTTACTACTAATAATAATAAAGAAAAGCAGTGACAGGTTTGCTCTTGGATGGGCCATTTGGCCATAAGGAAAAGACGGGAAGAAAGAGCACAACCAGGCTTGGGGCTGAGCAATGGGATAAATGCTGACGCCGTTGCCAAGCAGAGAAGATGGGTTGGAGCAGGTACAAGAGGGAGATCAAATCCAGCTTTGACTTTGTTAAGTCTGGGAGATCCCTAGGCAACTGGGCAGGGTGTTGAGAAGGCAGTTAGATGAACATCCCCATCCAGGTGTGGATGGCGCTAACTGCCATGAGATTTGATGAAATGACCTAGAACGTCTATGCAGGTATGACGATGGGGGCTGAGCACATGTGAACAAGTGGAGAGCAGAAGGCAAAGAAGCAGTCAAACATGAGACTGAGGAGAAGCAGCCACGGAGGAGACTTGGAAACCACAGAGGGTGGTGTCTCAGAGGCCAAGCAAGGAAAATAATTGATGTTGTATAAGACACTCTGTGTGTTGGAAAGTGCCCACAGGCAAGTCACAACCTCTGTGAGCCTTAGTTTTCTCGACTGAGAAATGGGGACAAAGTCCCATCACTAGGAGTTTCACAGAGGGAGTGGTTTCATAGGCAGAATTCACAGAGATAAAAGATGCAAAGCATTTGGCACATCGCCTGAACATATTACATGTTCACTAATTATTATGACATGGGAACATAATAATAGCTAGAAAGAAAATTTTTAATTGCTTGAGGAACAGAACTTTCATTGCCTGCCAGCTACCTGTCTCAGAAAGTTCTTCTGGGGTTACCCTTCTCCTTCCCTTCCCTTATTCCGCCTTCATTCTTTCCTTTCTCCTTCCCTCCTTCTCCCCCTCCCCCACTTCTTTTTTCCTTCCTTCCTTCTTTTTTACTGGCCTCAGGTACCCATAACTGGAATAATTATAATTTCAGTTCATGACACATTTTCATTTATTTAATTCACTGTACAGATATTGTTAATAGCCTGCAGCACAAAAATGAAAGCTAAGTCCTTGACTACATATAACCCTATGCTACCACTCTGATTCCAGGCCATGCCTCCTCTCGCTCATGGTGATCAGTGTCCTCAGCTCTCAGCTTATCATTGACTTGCTCTCTTTTTTCATAGATTTATAGCATCTATGAATATTCCTAAAAAGCACTTTAAATTTGCTGGTTTTAAACTCTATAAAAAGAGCATCCTGCTGCCCAGTGTATTTTAGACTGTTTCCATGTAATGTCATATTGCTAATATTCAGCCTTTAGTTGTGCATCATTATGGTTCATTATTTTTGACTGCTGCCTAGTATTCCATTTTTTGAATATAACATGCTTCGTCCTTTGAGTGTCACACTAGTAGGCAATGTTGTTGCTCCTAAACTTTTACAGTTGTGATCAGTAAGGCTATGACATGTTTGCATATGTTTCCCACTGTGTGTACATGAGAATTTCTTTCAAGACGATGCTTAGAATTACTAGGGCTATAGGTTTTGTGAAAACTCAACTTTAAGATATAATGTCAATTGATTTTTAAAGAAATTGCTTTCATTTTCCTTTTCACCATTCTATAATATCCATCACTTGTATTGATGGATCTTATCATCTAAGGGATTGTGGTATTGGAGAAGACTCTTGAGGGTCCCTTGGACTGCAAGGAGATCAAACCAGTCAACCCAAATGGAAATCAATCCTGAATATTCATTGGAAAGATTGATACTGAAACTGGAGCTCCAGTTCTTTGGCCACCTGATGTGAAGAACTGACTCATTAGAAAAGACCTTGATGCTGGGAAAGACTGAAGGCAGGAGGAGGAGGACAGAGGATGAGATGGTTGGATGGCATCACTCACTCGACAGGCATGAGTTTGACCAAGCTCCAGGAATTGGTGATGAACAGGAAACCTGGCATGCTGCAGTCCATGGGGTTGCAAAGAGTTGGACATGACTGAGCGACTGAACTGAACTGAAGGGACTCTCAGGAGTCTTCTCCAGTGCCACAACTTGAAAAAATCAATTCTTCAGCACTCAGCTTTCTTTATGGTTTAACTCTCATATGCATTCGTGACTACTAGAAAAAATATAGCTTTGACTCTACAGACTTTTGTTTGCAAAATGTATCTCTGCTTTTGATTTATCATAGCTTTCCTTCCAAGGAGCAAGTATCTTCTAAATTCATGGCTGCAGTCACTATCTGCAGTGATACTAGAGCCCAAGAAAATTAAATTTGTCATTACTTCCACTTTTCCCCCTTCTATTTACCTTGAAGTGATGGTACCAGATGCCATGATCTTAGATTGTTTTTAATGTTGAGTCTCAAGCCAGCTTTTCCACTCTCCTCTTTCACCCTCATCAAGAGGATCTTTAGTTTCTCTTCATTTTCTGCCATTAGAGTGGTATCATCTGCATATCTAACCTCCTGAGGTTGTTGATATTTCTCCCAGCAGTCTTAATTCCAGCTTGTGATTCATCCAGGTGGGCACTTCACATGGTATAGTCTGCATATAAGTTAAATAAGCAAAGTGACTGTATACAGCCTTGTCATTTTCCTTTCCCAATTTTGAATCAGTCTGTTGTTCCATGTCCAATTCTAAATGTTGTTTTAACCTGTATACAGGTTTCTCAGGAGATAGGTAAGGTGGTCTGATATTTTCATTTAAGAATTTGTTATGATCCACACAATCAAAGGCTTTAGTGTAGTCAATGAAGCAGAAGTAGATGTTTTTCTGGAATTCCCTTGCTTTCTCCATGATCCAACAAATGTTCACAATGCGTTCTCCGGTTCCTTTGTGTCTGAGCTTTCCTGGTGGCTCAGATGGTAAAGAATTCACCTGCAATGCAGGAGCCCTGGGTTCAATCACCAGGGGAAGATCCCCTGGAGAAGGGAAAGGCAACCCACTCCGGTATTCTTGCCTAGAGAACCCCCATGGACAGAGGAGCCCGGCAGGTTACAGTCCATGGGGCTGCAAAGAGTTGGACACGACTACATGACTTTCACTATCACTTCACTTTCCTTTGTGTCTTGGGACTCAGCTTGTGTATCTGGAATTTCTCAGTTACTGTACTGCTGAAGCCTAGATTCAAGGATTTTTAGCATATCTTGCTAGCATGTGAAATTAGCCCAATTATATGGTAGTTTGAACATTCTTTGGCATTGCCCTTCTTTGGGATTGGAATGAAAACTGGCCTTTTCCAGTCCTGTGGCCATCCTTGTCTGTGTCACTACACACCATGCAATTTTACACCTTAGCTTACATTGTTCCTTCTCACGTCCTGTATTGTCCTCTCATCTCGGGGAACATCTACTCATTTGATAACATAGAAAGCATATTCAAAAGCAGAGACATTACTTTGCCAACAAAGGTTCATCTAGTCAAGGCTATGGTTTTTCCTGTGGTCATGTATGGATGTGAGAGTTGGACTGTGAAGAAAGCTGAGTGCCAAAGAATTGATGCTTTTGAACTGTGGTGTTGGAGAAGACTCTTGAGAGTCCCTTGGACTGCAAGGAGATCCAACCAGTCCACTCTGAAGGAGATCAGCCCTGGGATTTCTTTGGAGGGAATGATGCTAAAGCGGAAACTCCGGTACTTTGGCCACCTCATGCGCAGAGTTGACTCATTGGAAAAGACTGATGCTGGGAGGGATTGGGGGCAGGAGGAGAAGGGGATGACAGAGGACGAGATGGTTGGATGGCATCACTGACTCGACGGACGTGAGTCTGGGTGAACTCTGGGAGTTGGTGATGGACAGGGAGGCCAGGAGTGCTGCGATTCATGGGGTCACAAAGAGTCGGACATGACTGAACTGAACTGAACTGAACTGAACACATGCATCACTTTTTTCCTTGAGAGCATTTTTGTTTTTCCAGGCTGGGTGAGCTTCCCACAATTCCTTGCATTTACGTCTTCCACAAGCTTTTCCAATTTCACTCGCAGTTCTCTGTGTGTTTGTTTTACCCATTACACTGTGAGCATAGGGACAGCATTATATTTCTCTTCGGTTTTCTAATGCCTAACATAGAATCCTTCATATACAAAATATTCCTTAAATGTTTGTTTAATTAAGCTCCAAAGTCATCCTAATAATCTGGAGGTCATGGGCTGGGGTCTGGGCCAAGTCAATGTCACTAAGTGAACATTATTCCTCCCAATAAAAAAGCCATCAGCGAACCTGAATCTTAGTCCTTTCTCGTCCCTGAAACGACGTGAGACCATTGTTGGACACTGCTGTCTGAGAATCAGTCTTTCATTACAAGTTTGGCATAATTCCTGGCCTCCAAATCTAGGTGGAAGCTCTTTGAATTTTAAAAGAGAAAAGTGTAACAAGTTTTGAGTGTTTTGAAAATACGAGGATGAACACTACATAGGGCTTTGATTTTAGTAATCCCACGAAAACCCTCAGACTTTTGAAGAAGCATCAGAATGTATTTTGTAGCAGGAATGCTCTTGCAAGGGCATAAGTAAATTTTCAAATGCATGGCACAATGAATCTCTCTCAATCTGTCTCTCTCTCTTTCTCATTATATATATAAAACCTTAATTGTCAGGTAGTCTTTGCTGAAGAATCATTAAAAAATGATAAGATACAAAGGCTGTCCTTTTTTATTTCAAGAATGTAACAACTACTTAAACAGTAAATTAAAGATTCATTGTATTCTATTATTTAATAACATTTAAAGGAACTCTTTATATTGCTTCAGTGAAACAACTTTTAAACTATACATTAAAGATTCAATTCTATTTTATTATATCCTTAATCCCATTTAGGGGGGTAAATTATCTATCACTAAGCATCATTTAACATTTTAATGAAACACTTGATTATTTTGACAAAGAACTGGCTATAACCACAATGATCACATTTTCCAAAGAAGAAGATAAGTCTTAATCTTGAGCATTAGATTCAAAGCTCAGCTCTGGGAAATCCCTGGGCTCTGAGGCGGTGTCTTGGAGTCACCATAGGAAGTGAGGGAGGCAGGGAGGGACAAAATGTGTCTATGCATTTTTGATAAAGTATTTGAGTATACATAGAAGTAAAGGCATTAAGTTCACAAATGCCCGTGTGCCTAACATGGGCAATGTAGCAAATGAACCAGTTTACCACCACATCCGTTCAGATTTCTTGACTAACACGTCAGACATAAAGTTGAGTTCACTTTTGTAAATGTCTCATCCCTGTCTTTTTTACCCAAGTGGTCATTAGCATTCTGAAGTTGTTGTGTATCCTTCCCATCCATACTGTTAACACCCATAGTGCATGCCTTTTATTGATGAATAATAAATGGCACTGTTTGATGTGTACTTAAAAATTACATGAGTGGTATTATACTGTATATATCTTACTGTAATGCTTTCGAACTGTGGTGCTGAAGAAGAGTCTTGACAGTCCCTTGGATCGCAAGGAGATCCAACCAGTGCATCCTAAAGGAAGTCAACCCTGAACATTCACTGGAAGGACTGATGCTGAAGCTGAAGCTCCTATACTTTGGCCACCTGATGTGAAGAGCTGACTCATTGGAAAAGACCCTGATGCTGGGAAAGATTGCAGGTCAAAGGAGAAGGGTGCAGCAGAGGATGAGATGGTTAGATAGCATTACCGACTCAAGGGACATGAATCTGAGCAAACTCTGGGAGATCTTAGAGGACAGCGGAGCCTGGCGTGCTGGAATCCATGGGGTCACAAAGAGTCAAACATGACTTAACAACTGAACAACAAAAACAACATTCTGTTATTACTCACAATTGCTTTAAGATTTGCCTATGTTGATACACACAGATCTGGTTCAACTGTTTTAACAGCTATGCATCTACAATTGTCAAGGGTCTTGGTTGCAAATTGAGTCTCATTTAATCAAGCAGAAAATGACTTAATGGAAAGGATATTGTGGGGTTGATAAAAGAAATAGAGAGTTTGAAGAAACTTCAAGAAAAGAGTAGCTGGAGCAGCAGGTCAAGCGGCTAAAATCAGTCACCATCTTATCAAAGGAAGTGTGATCAGTTACCCTGCTGGTGCTTCTGGACTGTACAGGCCATGAGCATGGCCACCACTGCCAACACCATTAAGTTAGGCACGTCACTCTGTCATGGCACCATTGCTGGCACTGCTGACATGTGCCAATCATCCTGTCCATGCGTCAGTGCTGACGCCACTGCACTGGGAATGCCACTCTGCTGGGATGCATCCCTGGACATGGATCCCAGTCTGGTCACTGTCACGTTGCCAGTGCTCACTGCTGCTGCTAACTCCTTCTTCATTCTAGTGTTTGATTTATTCTCTTGTTTTTCAGGCACTGTGAACAGAGCGCTGAATGCCATTGAATATTTTTCCTCATAGGCCTTACACTTTGGAGGAAAAGACAGATAATAAACAAATTATATTTATATCTGCATCTGTATTTATATCTACATGACTGGTAAAGTCGTGTAAGACTCAGGACTCAAAGTCCCCAGCAGAATTTTGGAGGAACATGTCATTGTTCATACTCAGGTCTTTTCAGTGCTATACCTGTCAGGAAGCCAGAGAAATAATTTATACTTCCCATTTGGAACCAGGAATAACAAACTTTGTTTCTCCTAAAAGAGGGTACGGGGTGTTAAAATTGCCATCTTTCAAAGTTTAACCACTCCATCATAGGGAATGAAATGAGGTTCAGCGTTGTTTTAATTTCCTTAATCCGTAGTGAGATATGTGTTCACTACCCACTGGAGTTTTCTCCTCTATGACATGCTGTATTTATCTCTGCCTGCTTTTCTCCTGCTTTGCCTTTTCTCTTTTATTATATTGTAGGGGGAAATGCATAATCTGATTTCAATGTACTAAACCTGGATAGGTGTAGGGATGGTGGTTGAGTCACTCAGTTATGTCCAACTCTTACGACTCCCTGGACTGTAGCCCACCAGGATCCTCTGTCCATGATATTCTCCAGGCAAGAATACTGGAGTGGGTAGCCTTTCCCTTCTCCAAGGGATCTTCCTGACTCAGGGATCAAACCCAGGTCTCCTGCACTGCAGGCAGAGTCTTTACCAACTGAATGGGTAAGTGTGTTGCAATTATATTCTCCCAGACTGAACAACAAAAATGTAGTCACAATCTTGAAACAGAATATTTCCATCATCCCCCAAATTCTCTCATATTTATTTGCTTTCAATCCCTTGGTTTTTTAAATTGTAGTTTTAATTTAGTTTTCCTTAAAGACAAATGACTTTGAGTAATTTTTAATGTATTTATTGAGATTCCTATATCTTCATTGGTAAAATCTACTCTTACACTCACAATTTTAAAAGTTAGGTTTTATTTTATTGTTAACTTGTGGGAGTTCTTTGTATATTCTGAATATATGCCTGTAACCGGTAAATATTTTGCAAATATTTTCTCCCAGTTCATAGCTTGCCTTTTCATTTTTCTGTCTTATCAAAGAAAGGGCTTTAATTTCTGTAAAGTTTCATTCTTTTTTTTTTTTTAAGATTTATGTTTCTGGTGTCCTAAGAAATTTTTGCCTAGCTCAAGGTCACAACTATTCTTTCTACCTTTTTTATCTAGAACTTTTACAGTTTTAGTGGCTTTTATATTTAGGTGTACGGTTCATTCCTAATTAATTGTTTATATAGTGTGAGATAAGGGTTGAGTTTCATTGTTTTCCATCTGGATGTCCAATTATTCAAGTATCATTTGTTGAAAAGACTATTTTTTCCCTTTTGAATTAGTTTCCAGCTTTGTTGAAATTCAACTGACCATATATTGAAGATGTATTTGTTCATTTTCCATTCTTTTCCATTTATCTATTATGTCTATCTTTACACCAATAACACAATGTCGTGATTACTGTAGCTTTACAGTAAGCTTCAGTTCAAGTACTGTATTAATAATTACCCTCAAAATGTTTTAAATACTTAGCATTTCCACCTAAATTTTAGAATCATCTTGCCAATTTAAAATAAAAATTCCTGCTGTGATTTTGATTGAGACTTTTCTGAATCTACAGTTGAATTTTAAAATGTTGAACTGAGTGTTATTGAATCTTCTAATCTATAACATACTTTATCTTTTCATTTATTTGGATTTAACTCAGCTGAGTAATGTTTTGTATGTCTAGTGTACAGATCATGCAAATATTCTGTTAAATTTTTCCTTTTGTGTATCATATTTTTGATGTTCTGGTAAATGGTGTGGTTTATTTAAATTGTATTTTTTAATTGTCCATTGCTAATATAAGAAATAAATTTGATTTTTTTATTCTGACTTTCTTTCTTGGGGCTTTGCTAAATTCATTTATGTGGTATAAAATTTCTTTTACATTTTTCTTTGAATTTTCTACTTAAATAGTCACATTTCTGAATAAGGATAGTTTTACTTCTTTTCCAATTTGGATGTCTTTATGTCTTTTCTCTTGTCCGTTTGCACAAGTTGGATAACATACAAGTGGCGAGTGGACATCTGTGCCTTGTTTCTTATCTTTAGAGGAAAGAATTTAGTCTCTTGCCATTAAGTATCATGATGGCTTGAGATTTTCCTAGATTCTCTTTATCAAGTTGCACTCTGCATTTCTAGCTTGCAGAGTTTGTTTATTTCATTTTGCTGTCTTGTCATGAACAGGTGCTAAATTTAGGAAATATATTTCTGCACCTATTGCAATGATTTTTCTTTTTTTAGCCTATTATTGTAGTGAATTATACTGATATTAGAATGGTAGTTGAAATCACACTACTACGATAAACCCCTTTGATTATTGCATTGTGACTTTATGTATGTGTCTGTGTTTGTGGTGTTGGAGTTGATAAAAAATTCTTATGAAATTTTACCTCTGTGTCCTTGAGGGATATCACTCTGTAGTTTTCTTTGGCTGTGATAAAATTTTCTAGTTTGAGAATAACGGCAAGATTCATAAAATAAGTTGAGAAGTAGGCTCTCCTCTCATATAGTTTACAAGAGTTGGTTAGAGGTCTTCTTTAAATATTTCATAGAATTCATCGGTAAAATACATAATGGCCAAGAGTCATTGTTGTTGTATATTTATTTTACTGTTGTTGCCATTTAGTTGCTTAGCCGTCTCCAACTCTTTTTGAAGTCATGGACCACGGGATTTCCCAGGCAAGAATACTGGAGTGGGTTGCCATTTCCTTCTCCAGGAGATCTTCTCGATCCAGAGATCAAATTCCCATCTCCTGCCTTGGCAGATGGATTCTTTACATAGGCCGCCTGGAAAGCCTATGTTTGTTTTGTTTAGGGTTTATTTGTGTTTAGGCCTTCCCTGGTGGCTCAGACAGTAAAGCGTCTGTCTACAATGCGGGAGACCTGGGTTCAATCCCTGGGTCAGGAAGATTCCCTGGAGAAGGAAATGGCAACCCACCCCTGTACTCCTGCCTGGAAAATCCCATGGACGGAGGAGCCTCCTCCGTCCATGGGAACGCAAAGACTCAGACGTAACTGAGTGACTTCACTTCACTTATTTGTGTTTATTTGTTTGGGGTTTATTTGTGTATGGGAATTTTTTTCTTTAATGGTTTTCTCCAGAGCCTGGGACAAGGCTTACCCCAAGTATAAACATTTTTGGGGGGGAGGGGAGGGGAGCAGTGGATTTTAACTGCAAACTTGATCTATATAATAGAAAACAAAAATTTCAGGCTATCATCTTCACTAGTTTGGTGCTTTGTGTCTTTCAATGACCTTGCCCGTTTTGCCTAAGTTGCTGATTTTCTTGTATCAAAAAGTTGTTCAAAATATTTTATGATTGCTCTTTTAATATTTTTATCATCATTTGGTATGTCATCTCTTTAATTCTTATTTAGAGTAATTTTGTGTCTTTTTTCTGCTTTATCTTGATCAGCTTGTCTGGAGATTAATCAATTTAATTAATCTTTTCAAAGAACCAGATTTTGGCTTCATTGATTTCTTTCTATTGTATATCTACGTTCCATGTCCCTGGTTCCTGTTCTTTTTTTTTTTTTTTTTTTTGCTCTGGATTTATTTGCTGTTTTTTTCTCTTTTAAGTTTCTTTTGTAGAAGATTGGATCATCAATTTGAGATATTCATTTTTTACTACAAGTATTTACTCCTACACATTTCTCTCTAAGAGCATCCCACACATTTCCATGTATTGTGCTTTTATTTTCATTTCATTTATAGCATTTGCTAGTTCTACCGCACTTTTTTCTCTGAATAGTTACTTAGAAGTAATTTACCAGCATTTTAGGGTTTTCTAAATATATTACTCGGAGAAGGCAATGGCACCCCACTCCAGTACTCTTGCCTGGAAAATCCCATGGATGGAGGAGCCTGGTAGGCTGGAGTCCATGGGGTCGCTAAGAGTCGGACACGACTGAGTGAATTCACTTTCACGTTTCACTTTCATGCATTGGAGAAGGAAATGGCAACCCACTCCAGTGTTCTTGCCTGGAGAATCCCAGGGACGGGGGAGCCTGGTGGGCTGCCCTCTGTGGGGTCGCACAGAGTCGGACACTACTGAAGTGACTTAGCAGATATATTACTAATTAATGGTTTAATTTTGGTATGATTAGGTAACCGCATTATTTTATTGTATTATTTAAATCCTTTTAAATTTATTGAGGCTTTCTTGGGTCTATATTGATAATAGACACTCTTCTCAGTTTTTCTTATTCACTTAACAAAAGTTTATGATTAATGTGTACTGAATTTCATCAAATTGTTTTTATGCATCGATTGAGATGATTACATATATATTTTCTTTCCTTTAAGTTGTTGATGTTGTTGTTAGTCATTAAGCCTCATCCAACTCTCTGAGATCTCACAGACTGTAGCCCGCCAGGCTCCTCTGTCCATGGGATTTCCCAGGCAAGAATATTGGAGTGGATTGCCTTTCCTTTTCCAGAGGATCTTCCTGACCCAGGGATCGAAACTGCATTTCCTGCCTGGCAGGCAAATTCTTTACCACTGATCCACCCGGGAAGTCCAATTTTTGATACTGTGATCTATATTAATAAACATTATGATTTTAAGCACATCTTACACTTCTGAGGTAAATCCAGAATGCAGTATTTTAAAACACAACCAATTTGGCTTGCTAATATTACATTTATGATTTTTTGCCTACATCTCAGTAGGAGTGATCTATAAATTTTCCCTTCATGTTCTGTCCTCTGATTTTGAAATCCACCTAGTACTAATATTATATAATAACTTGGATGGCTCCTTTTCTTTCCTTTATTCAGAAGCTATTTGTAAAAAACATAGTTTATTTGTTCCCTGATAGTTTGATAAAATTTATTTTTAAAATAATTCACATTCAATGTCTAGGAAAGACACATAGATGTAATCTATATGCCAGCAAGTTTATTTTGTAACTGTAATTGGTTTATTCAGATATTTTATTTCTTTTATTTCAATTCTAGTAATTCATATTATTTCAATTATTATCCATTTCATATAAAACCATCACACTCACTATAACAAAGCTATTCATATAATCTCCACTTTATCTGTTATTAATCTTCTTTGTTCCTAATATTTTTGTGTGTGACTTCTTTGTTCCTCCTCATTTCATCTTGTCATTGTGCTCAATCGCTCAGTCATGTCTGACTCTTTTTAACCACATGGACTACAGCCTGCCAGTCTTCTCTGTCCATGGGATTTTTTCCAGGCAAGAATACTGGAGTGGGTTGCCATTTTCTTCTTCAGATCTTCTGAACCACTGACCCATCTGGGAAGCCCCAGTTAATCTAACCAGAGGTTTTTCTGTTTCAATAATCTTTTAAAGAATTAGCTTTGATTTCATCAATTCTTATTATTTTTCTAATATCTGCTCTTACGTTTTATTATATCTTTGCTTCTATTTCCTTTGGATTTACTCTGTTGTGCTTGATCTAATTTATTGAGTTAAGTAGCCAATTCAACAAATTTTTTAGAATTTAACATTTCTTAATATATAACTTTAAAGTTACAAATTCCCATCTAAAACTACAATCGCACCTGACATCCTTATGGATAATGACTTTGTTATTATTTAGTTTAAATTTCTTTTACTTGCATTATTTTTTCTTATTTGTTCCATAAACTATTGAGTAGTCCTTTTTTTTCTTTTTTAGTGTCTAAATATATGGTGGGCCTGAAAGATGTTATTATTTAATGAATCTCTGAATTTCGTGAAATGTTTTTAGAAATAATGGTCTATTTGATATAATTTTTGGTATTGGTTGAAATTTCTGTTCCAGATATTGGTCAATGTTTGTGACAATACATGGATATTCTTTTAAAAAGGGTATTCTCTATGTTTTTTAGGATCTTATTATAGCTTAAGCTTTTCAGTATGCTATTCAAATTTTTTACATCTTTATTAAGTTTTTAATCTTCATTTCATAACAGTTTAAAAAGAGGGCTACCAAAATATCTCCAATGACGAATTTGCCAATTTCTCCTTACAACTCTATAAATCTCAGTTTTATATGGATTATACTCATGTTGTTAGTTGCATTAAATTTCATGATTATTATATATTCTGATAAACTTCTCCTCTTATTGTGTTACAACTTGCAAATCTTTGATGCCAGTTTGACTTAAAATTTATTTTTATGACATTCCTTTAGAATATTTTTATTTAGCATTTGTCAGATACTTCTTTTTGCATTCTTTCACTGACAAACATCTAGCATCAATTCCTTTTTAGATGTGTCTCTTACAAACAGCTCATAGCTAGATAGTGCTTTGGGGGACACTGCTGTTCGTGTTTACCATTTCCAAGTTCATAAGCTAAATAAAGTTCTTGGACTGCAACAGGCACTAAATCACGCATGTTTAATAAAAAGCTTACCAACACCTAAACCCACACACATAAGTGGAGGCAGATTTGACTTTCTGGCTCAGACCTCCCACATTTAAAGGGGACTTTTCCTTTACGCTATGTCTGCCTATATGTAAAAGGAAGAAATACTTCAGCGTGCAGAATATGTGTACACCGAAGTATTTCTTTTATACACACACACACACATATATGTATATATGATGAAAAGGCCACCTGACAAAGTAGAAAGAGCTAACTAGACAGCAGAGAGCTCAAGCCCTCCAGACTTTGCCAGCTTCTTTCTGTGTGAATTCAGTCAAGGCATTGACCTCTCTGGTCCTCAACCTGCCATGTTGCTGGATCACCAAAGAAATACATATCCTCTTCATCTAAAAATCACTAACAGCTCCCTTTGGTGGATCAGTGGTAAAGAATCTGCCTGCAACCAGAAAACGGGGTTCGATCCCTGGGTCAGAAAAATCCTCTGGAGAAACAAATGGCAGGTCACTCCAGTACTCTTGCTTGGGAGGTCCCGTGGACAGAGGGGCCTGGCAGACTACTGTCCATGGGGTCACAAAAGGTTGGACATGACTTAGCGAGTAAGTAACAACAATTACTTCTGCTAAGTGCATTTTAAAGGTGAAGAAATTCGTGTTCAGTGAGGGAAAACTGACTTGGCCCAGGTGAATGTCCTAGATAATATTCTGTTTAATATATCATGCAGTCTCCTTTTCAAAGCATCATGTAGGGGTTGAATTGTACCTCCCAAATTCATATTGAAGCCCCAAGCCCCAGTCATCTGTTTTGGAAATAGGATCTTTTGCAAAATAATTAGTTATGATAAAGTTATTAAGTGAAGTCGCTCAGCCATGTCCGACTCTTTGCAACCCCATGGACTGTAGCCTCCCAGGCTCCTCTGTCCATGGGATTTTCCAGGCAAGAATACTGGAGTGGGTTGCCATTTCCTTCTCCATAAAGTCATTAAGGTGGGTCCTAGTCAAATATGACTAGGGTCCTCATGAAAAGGGAAAAACTGTATATGTTGATCCCAATAACACCTGAAACTGACACATTTTAAGTCAACTTTAATCCAATAAAAATTTTTAAAAACAGGGCCAAGGAAGGAACTGGACACTGATATGCACACATGGAGAATACTATGTGAAGACAGAGGCAGAAATTAGGATGATGTTTCTATAAGCCAAGGAACACCAGAGTGCCAGTGGGCCACAAAGCTAGGAGACAGACACGGGATAGCGCTTCTCACTTGCAGCCCTAAGCAGAGACCAGTACTGCTCAAACCTTCATCTTGGACTTCGAGACTCCAGAGCTCTGAGACAACAAATTCCTGCTGTTTAAGCCATTCTCATGATGATAATGTGTTACTGCAGCCCTAAGAAACAAATACAGTATCCTTATACTGTAACCAGAAAGCTTCTTGCTGAATATACATGTCTGTCTTCTGTAAACACATACATACATGTATACATACCATCTTACAGACATACCCTGGAGAAGAACTGCCTCAGATTTGATAATAAGTGAGAAAACGCTCATCGTCTCCCTGAATGATCTTCCAGGTAGTGAAGTAAATAAGGGTAAGACCCCTGGGCTGGATCAGAAAACTTGAGTTTGAACCCTCATTTAGACAAAATCTTTCCTGTTAGCTCTTGGTATCATTTACACAATGAGAAGGTCACCACTCTAATCAAGCCTTACTTGACTGAACTTCACGTTTTCAAAATATTTTGCCAACAAATCTGCATTGATGATGACATAATTAATTTGATTGCCCAATGTTTATTAATCAAAGACATATATAACAGGATATGCAATAAAAATCCCTTCTCCCAGATTCCTATGATGTCACAGGCAGCCAATCGGATCTGAAAGGGACATTCTTGTGGATTAGTTCTAAAGCTCCTGCACAGCTGGGCCAGATGAGTGGGGGCCCGGCAGGGCGGCCATGGGTGGCCCGGGGCCAACATCTGCCCGAAACACCCCGTGTGGCCTCGTGAGTCGAGCCTGGCTGGAGGGAAGCTCTCCCATCTGGTCCGAGTGTCAAGCGTTGTATGGAAAGGGGCGGATGAGAATGGAATCCTTCTCTCTCACTGCTCCAGCCTGGATGTGCTTTCCCATGGAGGGCTCGAGAGAGGGGAAAACCAGACCACAGCAGAGGAGGTCCAGAAAAACCAGCCATTGTCTTGGCCACGTGTTGGTATGACATTCGTGTCCCCAGCACGAGGGCCACTGCGAGGAGGAGGGAAGCAGAGAGGGGCTGGATTGGTGTGATCTGCTATCACCTTCATCCTCTTTGTCCCAGAAGAAGGCCCGGGTGGCAGGCCGTCCCCAGCAGTCACTAGGATTTTTCTTTTGGCAAGTTGCTGAACTATTGCTGTTTTCCTTTGTTCAGTGGTGATGGTAAGTCCCCAAGCTCCCTGGGTCATCAGCGGATTTCTGAAGTGTGTGCTTAGAATTCTGTAGTTCGACAAACATGCTCTCAACATTCCCAGTTCTTACTCATTTGTGCAACCGGCAAAGACATCCTGAAGGCCTACTTTGTGCCAGGAAGCAGACCAGGTGCTGGAAACGTCGAGACCAATGAGTTGACAGTCTAAGGGGGATAAGAAACAACCACAAGTGTTAGGATGGGAACATGTTGAAAGGGCGAGGGCCCCCTTCGAATTGCAGGATCCTCCTTTCAACTTATGGCTAGTCAGATGTTCAAGGGAGCGTCTTGGCTTGTGTGAGACTCCAAGCGAAAGAACAGGTTCTCTGGGAAAGTGAATTGGCTCCAGGCTGGGAGAATCCATGAGAAAGAAGAGGAGCCTGAGGAAACACAGTGGGTCCTAACGAGGGTTTCTATGGCTAGCCAGAGAGTCAGAGCAGGCTGGAGAAATGTATTCTCTCCCTCCAAAAGTTTAAAGGAGGGAAGTAAAGCAACCCTCTTGAGAGACCCTCTTTCTAAAAATTAAAATAAAAACATTAAAGTTATTTTCACTAGACCACATGGTATAAGGAGGCTGAGGTCAGAGAGATTGTTCCGTGTCTGGGTGGAAAGCCAGGGGCTATGTCTGGATTTCAGAGTGGCAGAAGATTCTGGAAGGCAGAGATTGCAACCTGCAAAGTAGGGAAAGAGAAGCCTGTACAGACCGCCCAGGTCTGGAGAAAGTTAAACCTGCTTGGGCAACATGGAACAGAGCTGTTGGGTAAGCAACAAGGAGGTTGAGGCCTAGAACACCATGGGAAAGAGATGATGGGAATCCATGGGGGTAGGACAGTGAGCTCTCAGACTCCAAAGAGCTTCCTGGTCATGGACATGAACTTGGGCAAAGTCTGGGAGATAGTGGAGGGCAAGAGAGCTTGGGGTGCTGCATTCTATGGGGTTGCACAGCAGATCTGGCTTTGGATCCAGCTCTATCACTCACTAGCTCAAGGCCACTGCGAAAGTGGCTGCTTCTGAGCCTGAGTGTCCTCAGCTGCAACATGCCCTGTGGGGCAGGCAGGGGTGGCAAGGCCTCCTGAGCTCTGGCCAGCAGAGTCCCTCATGTGGAGGAGGCCCAAGCCCTACACCTCAGAGGAGATGGTTCCAGGACAGTGGCTTCCAATCTTGTCTTGAGCAGGAGGGAAGTCCCTTCCAGGGACTGACCGGCCACCTTCCATCAAGCCTGCGTCCGCTGATAGCAGAGGAGGGACAAAAAGGCAGAGCCGTCTCCCCAGGTAAGGAATGCTGTCCCTGAGAGTTAGAAGAAATGGTGACTGCTCATTCAATTCTGTAGGAAATAAAATGGATTTTTTTAAAAATAGAAAGAAAATTTAAAACCTAAAAAGGAAAACATGAAACTTCCATCACCATTTATGTCAATTTTCCTTGGAGCTACTAGCATTTAATCTTTGGGATGTTTCTAGAAAGACTGAAAAATACACATTTTTGCTCAACCAGTTTTAGGCCTTGGTTCTTCTTTCCCCCTCAATACTGAAGTCACAAGTTTCCCTGAGTCTCAAAATGCTTCTCACCCACTCCTCAGTTTCTCCCTATTTCTATATTTATCTTCTCCATTTCCTTTGCTCTACACCTGGTTGGTGACTGCAGCCATGAAATTAGAAGACACTTGCTCCTTGGAAGGAAAACTATGACAAACTTAGATAGTGTATTAATGAGCAGAGACATCACTTTGCCAACAAAGGTCTGTCCAGTTAAAACTATGGCTTTTCCAGTGATCATGTACAGTCGTGAGAGTTGGACCATAAGGAAGTCTGAGCACTGAAGAACTGGTGCTTTCAAATTATGGTGCTGAAGAAGACTCTTGAGAGTCTCTTGGACTGCAAGGAGATCCAACCAGTCCATCCTAAAGGAAATCAGTCCTGAATATTCTTTGGAAAGATTGATGCTGAAGCTGAAGTTCCAATACTTTGGCCACCTGATGTAAAGAGCTGACTCATTGTAAAAAGACCCTGATGCTAGGAAAGATTGAGGGCAGGAGAAGCGGGCAACAGAAGATGAAATGGCTGGATGGCATCACCAGTTCCATGGACATGAATTTGGGCAAAGTCTGGGAGATAGTAGAGGACAAGAGAGCTTGGGGTGCTGTAGTCCTTGGGGTCGCAAAGAGTCAGACATGACTTAGCAACTGGAAAAAAATGACACCTTTATGGAAAAAGAGACTAGAGAGTGTGCAGCCTGACTCACTCCCAGATCTGGATGGAAAATGGAATAGTTGGAATCCAACATGTATTGGCTTTGGGCTGCAAGACTCCAAGTTCCAAAGCAGATGTGCCCTGCTTGTGGAGATGCGGATGAATGAATCTCCATCAAGTGACAAGACTGGGATTTTTTCCATGATCCTCTTGGAAGCCCCAGGTAGTTAAAGGGTACAAGGAACCCAAGGAGGAAAGAATGAGGGGAAGATGCTCTAACATCACCCTTCAGTGCTGCTTAAATCTCCCCAGTTTGCCTACTGATTCCATTGGTGGCCAATCTCTTTCAGCCCATGACCTCATTCATTACCATGGGTGGAGATCTGTTATCGGCTCCCATTTGACAGATGAGCAAAGTGAGGCTGTGGGGAGGTGAAAGCAGACTGAAAAAATGATTTCAGTCCAAGCAGACCCAGCTCCATCCAGGCTGGCCTGGGGCCCGTTTGCCTTAGACTATCGGGCAGAGAAACTGCTCTCCTTCCCACGGGGCCGGAGGGCTTGGCAGGGAGGCGGCCCACTGCTCGGTTGGTTGAAGAGATAATCATTCTTGGGGTCTGTTTATCAGCCATCTTTGAATGGCAGGCCTGGATTTCCTAATTAACTAACATCCGTGGGCCGGTAACTCTTCTAAGAGCCCAGTCGTATCAGATCACTGATATTCTCCATGGTTCTATCTCTCTCCCAAACCTGTGCTCAATGACTGATAACTAGAAGTTTCTGCAGTGGATAATGAATGATTGGGGGTTGGGGGAGGAAGGGGCAGGCTTTCTGGATGGCCCCAAATCCCCAGGGCTCCCAAGAATTAAAGTTGATTTTTTCTGCCAAAAGGAGGCCTGTGTGGACAACATGCCATGAGGAAAGGGCCAAGGATGCTCAGCTGTTCTGAATTTACCCAGGAACGCAGGGGCCGCGGTCCCTGGCCACCTGGCACCCAGCTGTTCGTAGCATTAGAGCCCCTGAATCCTGCCCTGGTGGGGCCCCCAGAGACCAGCTCACAGCCTTCATTGTTCCTCCCTTGCCGGGTGTGCCCAGCCCCTTAGCAACAGACGCAGGACAGAGACCCAGGTCATCCTGGCGGGGGCGGGGGATTGCCGTCTTTCAAGTCGTATTCCCTGCCCCAGAGCTCCAGCCAGAGCTGACACTACTGTGCATCCTTTCAGACAGGTCACAGTCCTGCTCACAAAGTCAGTTCAGTTCAGTGGCTCAGTCGTGTCCAACTCTTTGCAACCCCATGGACTGCAGCACACTAGGCTTCCCTGTCCATCACCAACTCTCGGACTTGCTCACACCATCCCTTCCACCCAAACCCTTCTTCCTTCTTTTCTCCTTTGGGAGAATCTCAAGTCAAAGATCCAGTTTCAGCCCAAGCTTCCTGGCTCAGAGAAGCTTTCCATAACTCACTGCCTCTTGGTGCTGAGTCAGGCACCTTCCTCTACGCAGCCAGCCTGGATTCATTGCCTCTTTCACAATACTTTCTGGCTGCCTTAAAGTTGTCTGAGTCTGAGGTACACATTAAACCCTGAGCTTCTCGAAGATCCCGGTGGGTTCCTCTCTGTTTCACCCCAGAACACAAGACAGACCAGAAGAAAAGAATGCATGCCAGATAATTCCTAGAGAATAAAAGAATGGACGAATGAACGATGAATGAGTCTTTTCTTCTTTAATAAGACGTTTTAACTCTCTAAGGATGGGGATGCTAATTTGATTATAAATGAATGACCTCAGGGCTTCCCTAATGGCTCAGCAGGTAAAAAATCTGCCTGCAGTGAAGGAGACACAGGAGATTTGGGTTTAATCCTTAGGTCAGGAAGATCCCCTGGAAAAGGAAATGGCAACCCACTCCATTATTCTTGCCTGGGAAATCCCATGGACAGAGGAGCCTGGCGGGCCACAGTCTAAAGGACTGCAAAGAGTCGGACACAAGTGAGCAACACACACACAACAAATGGCCACATGGCTCCTGGCTCTTGTGAAGGCGTAGACAGGGCACTCTCCCGACATGCTTCAGGCAGACTTCAGGGTCGTATGGACAGCTCCGGGGTCAGCCGGCCAGCCTAAGTGAAAGCATACTCTGTCCGATGGACGTGTATCTCTGAGCACTCAGGGGGCCCAGTGAGGGGTCCCCATCCACGGCTTGGGCCTGAGAAGGAGGCTAATATTTATTTCCCTTGAGAGCTCAGAAGCCACGCATCTTCTTCTCCAGCAACAAAGCTTTGCTGCTGTGTCTGTTTCCACTGAAACACAAAAATATACTCACACAGGCAAGAAGCCCCAGATGGGCTAGACCAGACTGTTTTCATCCCTCGAATGAGAAGACCACGGTGTGTACTTAGATCCAAACACAGAGAAGTTCAGAGTCATATGCTGGGTGCTTTTTAAGTGGTGACGTTTTACGATGATGCGATAGGGTACGTGACTCCGCCCACCCAAGCCTCTGTTTCTCCAGCTAAGAAGCACTTAGACAATGTCTCCTCTGCAGGAGACAGGAGATGTGTCATGCAAGGAAAGTGTTTGAATCCCTGTCTGGAATCTTCCAGGACTCAGATCCCCTGCCTTTCTCCAGGCTGGATCCGGGAAGGCCAGTGAGGGACAAGGGGCCACTTTTTCCCAGACACGTCTCCTTAAATGAGTTGTAAGCCTGCCTGGAGTCTTAGAATCATTAAAAGTTCTTTTTTTTTTTTTCCCCCTTGAAAACTCACATGCAAGATAATACAACACCCATCTCCATCAACCCATCACCTTTCCTAAAGACCAGGCAATAAGTATTTGAATTCAATCCATCTTTCTCACGTGAAGATCACAGATACCTGCTAAAACTCAAAGAAGGTAAGTCTATCAACTTCCTATTTGTTTTCATATAGATATTCTTAATATAGAGTTCAATAAATGTCATAATGCCCCAAATGTATTTTAAGCCAAAAGGATCCTTCTGGAGATTGCAACAGCACTTGAAGGCCAATGGGAACCATCACGATCGAGGTCATACTTTTCTCCGTGTGCAAATCTTAACAGCACACCCCTTCTCCCACCGTCCCTGCCTTCCCCGGGTCCCTGCTTGCACTGAGCTGGTGTTTGACCATTGCTGACACAGGGAGCCACAAACCCAAAGGCTTGAGAGTAATACAAAGCGATGAGCCTCAAAGCTGTAAGTGACAAGGACTAGGGGGCAGTCTCATTCACTGGCTCACCCAGCACTTCTGAGGCCCTCTGGGTGCAGGGCAGTGTTCTAGGTGTCAGGCTCTTTGGCCAGCAAGATACATAGAGGCCCTACTTTCAGAGAGAGAGAGAGTGAGGGACCCAGACAATAATCAAAACCAGACCATCATATAACAAAGCCAGGTGCTGAAGACAACTGTAGCCGTTTTAGGGCTTAGAGAGGTTCGGGGGCTTTTGCTTCAGACAAGCCCAGCTCGGCAGGCCTCTCTGAGGAGCTCACACAGGGAACCAGGGAGATGAATGACACTGTAAGCCCTGGGCAGTGCGCCTGGGCACTCCGGGTGGTGAGCGGCGAGGGCAAAGGCCCAGCGGCTGGACCGTGCCGGGCGCCCGTGAAGAACCAGGGGCTGGGGACCCTGAGCAGGCAGCGCTGGGGGCAGGGTGTGGTGTGAAGGGTTTGGGTTTTTATCCTAGAGGAAGCAGGGAGACTGGACCATCAAGATCTTGGAAACACCGAGGTGAGGACTTTGACTTCTCTGAGGAGGGAGAGTTACAAGCAAAGAATGACCAGATTTAACTTAGATTTTTGCAGTTCGCTCCCTCAGGGAGGAAAAGGCTCAGAAACCAAGCAGAGCCAAGCCTGAAAGACCATGTATGTCGTTAATTCACTGAAGGGAGAGCTTCGTGGGCTACTGTGAAGACTGAGTACCCACCGCATCCCTTGACTCACCCGCTGGGACCACAGAGGACCTACGGCCAGTGCTGGTGTCCCTCCCAGCGTCTTTCCCCAAACCCGCATCTCCCAGCCCTCGTGTCGCTAACAGTAGAGATGGAGCTAACAGGATTGCACGCAGCCCTTCCTTCCTGGGGACAGGCTTATCCCGTGTAGGCCCCTGAAGCCCTGATACTAACCTCCAGCACACACTTCCACTGTGTCCCACATGCAGCCATGGTGTGCGTGCTGTGTGAAAAGTCGCGTTAGTCGTGTCCAACTCTGTGTGACCCCATGGAGTGTAACCCACCAGGTTCCTCAGTCACTGGGACTCTCCAGGCAAGAACACTGGAGTGGGTTGCTATGCCCTCCTCCTGGGGATCTTTCTGACCCAAGGATTGATTCCTCGTCTCTTACGTCTCCTGCATTGGCAGGTGGGTTCTTTACCACTGTGGCACCACCTAGGAACCCCCACAGCCATGATTAGGATGGCTTGAATTCATATGCTTGGCCACACCTCCCAATCCAGAAACACAAAGACGTCCTGAGAGTTTAATTTCCCTGGAGGCAGCCAGCATGGCCCAGGCCTTTACTCCAAATAATAATGATAATAATAACCTGGATGTCCACTGAGGCTTTCCCAATGCGGTTCTCATAAGGTTAAGAGAGTGCAAAGTGTCTCCCCTGCTGCTGCTTCTCAGAAGAATTCCAAGTTTTGGACAAAACAGACTGAAATGCTGGAATGGAGTCCAGCCGGCTCGGCTTCTGATGCTCAGAAAATTCACACTCCTCGTTGCATCAGACACTGATTCAGAAGTCGCCTTTACAAGTCTGCTGACACATTTCATAGAGGCGGTGCAGAGGGAGAGTTTAGAAAGGCCTCGGAAGAAGAAGGGATGTCCGATCCATCAGTCAGACTTTTAGGGGCCTTCCTTAGGGGACTGATGCTGAAGCGCCCATACTTTGGCCATCTGATGAGAAGAACTGACTCATTGGAAAAGAGTGCTCAGAAAGATTGAGGACAGGAGGAGAAGGGGGCAACAGAGGATGAGATGGTTGGATGGCATCATTGACTCAGTGGAATGAGTTTGAGCAAATTCTGGGAGATAGTGGAGGACAGGGGAGCCTGGTGGGCTGCAGTTCACGGGGTGCGCCTGGGCACTCCAGGTGGTGAGCCTTGAGGGCAAAGGCCCAGCACCCGGACCCTGCTGGGCACCCGTGAAGAGCCAAGGGACAGGAGCCCTGAGCAGGCAGCACTAGGGGCCGGGCGTGGTGTGAAGGGTTTGGGTTTTTATCAGAGAGGAGGCTGGGAGACTGGACCATCAAGACCTGGCAAGGTCACTCTTTGACCTTGCAAAGAGTCAGACATGACTTAGCCACCGAACAGCAACAACCTTGTCCTGGGAGGAGACCGTGGTCTTTACATCTGTTTATCCTCAAACACCTTTTGTCTAAACCATTGACTTTAGAACGAAGGTGCTGATCTCCACAGACTAGTCTCAAACCTGAGCTAAAAGAAGCCCATTGCCTTTTCTCAGGGAGTAACTCAGAAGTTTCCTTCTTCGCTTGCTCACCCTCCTTCACCCCTTTTTTCAGTAATGTTCCCTTGGGGGCAGTTGCTAGCAAGGTCAGCCTCATTTAGGGTGAATGTGTGTGTGTTTTATTTATTTTATTTTTATTATTTTTTTCAAGTTTTAAAATTATTTATTCACCTTTTATTGAAGTAGAGTTGATTCACAATGCTGTGTTAGTTTCAAAGTGATTTAGTTTTAGCATGTGTATATATATATATACATCACACACACATATCTGTATATATAATTTTTCAGATTCTTTTCCCTTACTGCTGCTGCTGCTGCTAAGTCACTTCAGTCGTGTCCGACTCTGTGTGACCCCATAGACGGCAGCCCACCAGGCTCCCCCGTCCCTGGGATTCTCCAGGCAAGAACACTGGAGTGGGTTGCCATTTCCTTCTCCAATGCGTGAAAGTGAAAAGTGAAAGTGAAGTTGCTCAGTCATGTCTGACCCTTAGTGACCCCATGGACTGCAGCCTACCAGGCTCCTCTGTCCATGGGATTTTCCAGGCAAGAGTACTGGAGTGGGTGCCATTGCCTTCTCCTTTTCCATTCCATTACAGGTTATTACAAAATATTGAGCAGAGTTCCCTGTGCTTTACAGTAGATTCTTGTTGGTTATCTATTTTATAAATAGTAGTATGCAAGACTGGCCTAATTCAGTAGAAGCACCTGGCTTAAGCCACACAAAAGCTCAGGCTGCCCTTGGAGAGGTGTTATCAGTAGTTCATTCTGAGGCTGTGAACCCCCTGTGTCACGGGTCTGTGATTTGTCAGCATGGCAGGTGTGCTGGGAGCCTGGGTTCCAGAGCCTTCCGCAGAGCATCATCACTGCCACTGTACATTGAGCGTCCAGCATGTGTCAAGTGCTGCCTGTGAATTTGATCCAAAGTCATATATTCGTGCAAGGATTATCATCCCCAGGAGTAAATTGAGGCTCCAAGGAGGTATGGAACTGGCCCAGAATCCCAGTTAGAACATGTCTAAGCCAAGACCTAGGGCACCCCCTGCTTACATTATGCCACTTGTCCTTCACAAGAAGCACTGGATGTGTGCCTACATTTTGCCAGGCAATGTGCCAATGGCCCAGGCTTCCCTGATGGCTCAGTGGGTAAAGAATTTCACCTGCAATGCTAGAGACACAGGAAACGTGGGTTCCATCCATGGGTTGAGATCCCCGGAGAAGGAAATGGCAACCCACTCCAGTATTCTTGCCTGGGAAATCCCATGGACAGAGGAGCCTGGGGGACTACAGTTCAAAGGGTCGCAAAGAGTCAGGCACGATTGAGAGACTGAGCATGCACGCATGCGTGTGCCAATGGCCAGGGCATCCGAGATCAGTGAGACCTGCCAGAGCCCTCTGGAATCTCAGGCTTGGTTTGGATTCTTGCAGAAGCAGAACTTGACACAAGGGTCACCAAACAGGGAGTTTATTTAGGATTGCAGGAAGCACAGGTAGAAGAGGCGGACATGAAACGGGGAAGGGAAGGCATCCACAGAGGAGTGGGCTGCCCGGACAAGGCTCCCGTGGAAATCAGTGGGCTCACGCCCACCAGACTCCAGGAGACAACGCCCCACACTCCTGGAATCCACCCATGCACAAACCAGAGGCTAGGGAGCTGGTTTACTGATGTGCCCTCTTGCCATCCACTGCGGGTTGAGGGGTGCACGGCCCCTAGGGCTCAGCTGCACTCTTCCAAGGGCATTAACGATCGAGTATCTTTGACTTCCCACACCTGTGGGCTTCCTGCCAGGAAAAAGAACCCTCAGACAGATGTTATCCACAAACGGCCAAATGAAGGCAAGAGGCTAGCCTCTCCTACACACCAGGCCTGGGGCATCTATCTGCAGACCTCATATAGAGACAGGCAATGCCTGAGTATGATAAGAAGTGTGGACATCTAGAGTCCACATTTATAAGCTGTAGGATCTTGAACAAATTTAATCTTTGCTGCATTATGGGAAGGGTCTGTCTCTTTCCTTGTTCTCCAGTCACTAAGTCTACACGCTCCCAATGCAGGGGGGCCAGGTTCTATCCCTGGCCAGGGAGCTAGATCCCACATGCCACAACTAAGTGTTCAAATGCCACAATTAAAAGATCCCACATGCAAGGAAGATTGACGACCCTGTGTGCATCAGCTAAGACCTGGCACAGCCAAATAAATAAGTGTGTTAGTCGCCAGTTGTGTCTGACTCATTGTGATCACATGGACTGTAGCCCACCAGACTTCTCTGTCCATGAAATTCCCCAGGCAAGGATACTGGAGTGGGTAGCCATTCCCTTCTCCAGGGGACCTTCCCGGACCCAAGGATCACACCCAGGTCTCCTGCATTGCAAGCAGATTCTTTACTGTCTGAGCCACCAGGAAAGCCTTCCCCCTACCCCACCCCACACTGCCAACAAAACTTAAATAAATATTTTTTTTTTAATATGAGAAATGTTATAATGCCCCACATGTAGGATGAAACTTGGATGGAAAAGGATTATGTGTATAAAGCAATCGGCGTCATGTCCAGAATACAGTGAGCTCTCATATAAGGTGAACTTATGTGAACATCATAGTATCCTTAGTTCATCCAGTCCTCCCACTGACCTGTGATGACAGGGGTCTCACTGGGGTGAAACGAGGTGCTGGATGTCCGCCAAAGATCAGAGAGCTGAACAGAACTTGATCCAAGACTAGGAGACGCCAGCTCACAGAGGGGCACGTGGCCCTCCTGAGCATCGTGTCAGGATAAAAATCAGAACACAGGCTCCTCTCTCCCTTTGTGCGTCTTCTCCCTGCTCCAAGGAACACACAGTTCAGAGTAAGAATGAGCTCCCCAACCCTCTGCCTTCAAATTGTGGATGCGGAAAGCAGTGAACTTCGTAGCTGCCTTCCTCTCCAGATTTATAACACATCCATTCCCCTAAGTGCTTGACATAGACGCACTGGAGATTTGAAGGCGTTCTCTAAAGCTCAATATTTCTGTGATTAATGTTTTATTGGATGGTGGGCAACAGAAATGCTATCCAGGCTCAAAAGAAATCATTCAAATAGGGAACATTGTCTGTTGCATAAAACCTCCACTTAAAGGGGTTTTTATACTTTTTGTAAAGTTATTTTTTAAAAGTGACTTTGGAAGAAAGCTTCAACCCGAGGAGAAGCATCAAAAGTAAAATTGATGGCTTCAGGGTGAATTTTTTTTCCTTCGGTAATTTAACTGTCCAGAAAGAGATAATGATGTCCACCTGTCAAGGCGAGAAGGCAGGAGCCGCTGCAGAGAAAGATAGCGGGGACCTTCACAGAGACTGTGCAGCTCTGAGAGCTTTGTTAAGGGGCTGGGAGGAGATGAGCAATCGCCCTCCCTCTGTCCTTCTCCTGACCTCTTTATCCAAGTCCGAGAAGGGATTTGAAGGCTCCTGTGAGCCCCAGGCAGCTGATGAGAACATGATGCTCCCAGTTCTGCATGACTCAGCAGTCTATGTGGCTGACACAGTGCAAAGCCGCTCACCTAAATGAACCCAGGGAGCTTCTGGGACCCATGAGGATGGCCCCCAACATCCCTACTTTACAGATGAGGAAACCAAGGCCCCAAGAGCTCACTGTTACTAACGCCGAGTTACTCGACCGAGATTTGGAGAAGACTCGATCGTCTCAGCCCCCAGCCACCGTGTCACACTGCCTCACACGCCCAGTCTCCCGTAATCCTCAGCACGGTGCTGCTAGACATTGAATCTGTGGCCCGTTACAGAGTAAGGGGATCCAGAACCTCCAAGAGACAAGGCCTTTGTCCAAGGTGACACAGCTGGTACATGGCCCAGCCCGACCTTGAAACAGAGTGGCCTCACTCCAGGCTACTTCATGGCTGGTGGGAGTGTGGAGGGGCTTTAGCTGGCTGGTTTTCCTTCATGGCTCATTTTAGGTTTTTTTTTTTTTTTTTTTTTTTTCCTTTCTTTTAAGATGTTTCTGTGTGAACCATGTTTAAAGTTTTTATTGTATTTGATGCAATATTGCTTCCATCTTATGTTTTGGTATTTTGGCGGTGAGGCATGTGGGATCTTACCTCCCCAGCCGGGAGTTGAACCAGCACTGCTTGCGTTGGAAGGCAAAATCTTAACCACTGGACTGCTAGGGAAGTCCCTCATTTTAGTTAGAGAATCATGCATTTTAAAACTTTTTGTTTTACTTAGTTTCTTAGGTTTTATACTCATGTATGGGCTTCCTTCGGAGAAGGCAATGGCACCCCACTCCAGTACTCTTGCCTGGAAAATCCCATGGATGGAGGAGCCTGGTAGGCTGTAGTCCATGGGGTCGCTAAGAGTCGGACATGACTGAGCGACTTCCCTTTCACTTTTCACTTTCATGCATTGGAGAAGGAAATGGCAACCCACTCCAGTGTTCTTGCCTGGAGAACCCCAGGGACGGGGGAGCCTTGTGGGCTTCCGTCTATGGGGTCGCACCGAGTCGGACACGACTGAAGCAACTTAGCAGCAGCAGCAGCATGGGCTTCCTTTGTGGCTCAGCTAGTAAAGAATCCGCCTCCAATGCGGGAGACCTGGGTTTGATCCCTGGGTTGGGAAGATCCCCTGAAGAAGGGAAAGGCTACCCACTCCACTATTCTGGCCTGGAGAATTCCATGGACAGCCCATGGGGTTGCAAAGAGTCAGACACGACTGAGTGACTTTCACTTTCACTATACTCCTGTATCCGTAAAGAACAGTTAAAATGTACTTGATATTTGTGCTGAATTTGTGGAAGCTGTGGTACATACACACAATGGAATATCACTCAGCTAGAAAAAGGAAGACATTTGAGTCTGTTCTAATAAGGTGGATGAACCTAGAGCCTATTATACAGAGTGAAGTAAGTCAGAAAGAGAAAGACAAATATCATATATTAATGCGTATATATGGAATCTAGAAAGATAGTAGTGACGATCCTACATGCAGGGCAGCAAAGGAGACACAGACATCAAGAACAGAATTTTGGACATAGTGAGGGAAGGAGACGGGGGTATAATTTGAGAGAATACGATCGAAATATAGACATCGCCACACAGTAAATAGACAGCCAGTGGGAGTTTGCTGTATGGAGCAGGGCACCCAAAGCCCATGCCCTGTGACACCCTGGAGCGATGGGGTGAGGAGGGAGGTGGGAGTGTGTTCAAGAGGGAGAGGATATACGTATACCTATCTATGGCTGATTCACTTTGATGTATGGCAAAAACCATCACAATATTGTAAAGCAATTATCCTCCAATTAAAAATAAATAAATAATTTTTAAATGGGGCCGAAAAGCTGTCATCTTGAGAGAAATTGGTATTATAGTTGTTACCACATAACAGATATAAACAAACCTATACGTGTGTCTAATATACATAAATCTTACTAGAGGCATGTTTTATGGAAGTAAATATGTTATATACGTATGAATTCACACATCTCTTCATATTGCTTAGAATTACTAACAATTACTGAGTAAGTTAATCTCTGATTCTACTCTTCTTGAATACATGATTTCCTCATAATAAGCAGGTTTGATCCTATTGCAAAACCAGACTGGAACAAAATCCAAAGATTCGCCCTTGTGACTTTCAATGTGGAACTTATTCTCAAAACCACTGCTCATCCTCTTTGACCACAACATATTCTTACTGTACATAGTATATATTTCCTGGTCAGTCATCACACGTACCTCTCATCAAACCTCAAGATCAGCAGTGGGAAAGGGAGGGTGCCTGCCTCCTCCTTGGAAAGGCGATCAAGGTCCCCAGAATGAACATCACCTACACACCCTAGGGCACAAGTTTTACACTCAGCCATCCAACCCCGGCGTGCAGAAACCAGTCTGGCCATTTTTGGTTGATGTTGTGACAAAGAGAAAAACTATTAAATTTATTATATGGTTTTATGAACACTTCAGTTTATTCTGCAAAGTATCAAAGGTGGTGTAAGTAAGATGTAGATTCAGATAGCTACTGTATCATTTCCATTCCAGAGAGCTTCATATTTCATGCAGTTTGAAGCTGAACATGATCAGATTGTTATGTAAATAATAAAATACAATCTGCAATTTCTTTAAAGAATATCTGATAAATTAGCTGTGATCACTTCAGTATTAAGTTCATATAACAAGCACTTACTTTACTATGAACCCTATATGTTAATAATCGGTCTTAAAATATAAGCCAATGGTCTGGTGAAAGTTTAACTCCAGTGTGGTAAATGTGAGCTTATACTGACCTCAACCTTGCTTCTCCAAGTGGAAGAGACTGAACAGGTATCTGGGAGGAGGTTCACTGCCCTGAACAGCTAGTTCTTTGCCTACCATTCTGACCAACTCAATGAAATTTCCTTTAAAATTCAAATTGTTATCAAAATGACACTGTATCAGGTAATTCACTGTGCAGGGAGGGTGCAGCCATGAAATCAAAAGATGCTTGCTCCTTGGAAAAAAAAAGTTATGACAAACCTAGTTCAGTCACTTAGTTCTGTCCAACTCTTTGCAATCCCATGGACTACAGCATGCCAGGCTCCCTGTCCATCACCAATTCCCAGAGCTTACTCAAACTCACGTCCATCCAGTCGGTGTTCCATCCAACCATCTCATCCTCTGTCATCCCCTTCTCCTCCTGCCTTCAATCTTCCCAGCATCAGGGTCTTTTCCACTGAGTCAGATCTTCACATCAGGCAGCCAAAGTAGACAGATAAACCTAGACAGCATGTTAAAAAGCATAGATATCACACTGCCAACAAAAATCTGTATAGTCAAGCTGTGGTTTTCCCAGTAATCATATGTGGATGTGAGAGTTGGACCATAAAGAAAGCTGACTGCCAAAGCATGATGATTTCAAATTCTGATACTAGAGAAGACTCTTGAGAGTCCCTTGGACAGCAAGGAGATCAAGCAAGTCAATCCTAAAGGAAACGAACCCTGAATATTCATTGGAAGGACTGATGCCGAAGCTGAAGGTCTAGTACTTTGGCCACCTGATGTGTAAAGGCAACTGACTGGAGAAGACTCTGATGCTGGGAAAGATTGAGGGCAGGAGGAGAAGGGGGAAGCAGAGGGCAAGATGGTTGGACGGCAGTATCAACAGAGTGGATTTGAATTTGAGCAAACTCAGGGAGAGAGTGAAGGACAGAGAAGCCTGGTGTGCTGCAGTCCACGGGGTCACAAAGAGTCAGACACAACTTAGCAACTGAACGACAACACCAACCAGTTAATGACGGATGAAGTTCAGTTATGTTCTTTAGCTGCTTTTCAGATCTAGCCATTCAAGAGGCTATGCCCCTTTTTTACATCACAACTCGTATTTCTAAATAAATTTAAAACACTTAGGCAGACTTACTGCATGGTGTTCTTTCTATTTTCCACATGTATAGGGGAGAACAGCTCATCATTTGCACATCTGGCCTTTATCTCTTTCTCAAAGCAAAATCAACATTTGGTTTGTCTTAAAGCCAGTAGCTTTATACATTCCCTCTGAATTCTTCAATTCAGAGAAGTTTTACAGAGGAAGCAAGAGGAAGATCATTACATCTCTCTCTCATTTTTAAGAAGGTCTATCTGAAGATCAGAGAAGGAAAGTGAATTAGCCGATTCACACAGCAAGTTCACAGCAGAGATGAGACTAGATCCAAGAGATCTGAGAGTTGGACGACCATTCACTCCACACACTACTTCACCAATATTCACATTTTATGAAGAGGATTGCTCTCCAGGTACTGCCTGTCTCCCCATCTTTATCTGTGAGCCCATACTGCATGACGTGACTGTTCACCCTTTCACCCCCACAGACTCTACCATCAAGAGTTTTTCCAAGTCATCATTGCAAACACTGCTCAGATAAGCCATCATCAGGCAA